>NW_028277174.1:9505000-10105000 GCF_051122295.1 Plectrocnemia conspersa | reverse complement strand
ATATATGTACAGAAGGTAACGGCAACCAATGATATCCGATAGCACGATCCCAGATCATACCCTTATTCCATACTTCTACAAGAAGACCGGCAGTTACGTCGTTGGTTTCGCTGTAAACACAAAAGTGGGAAAAAACATTACATAACAAGTCAATAAATATCTTTTTTATCATTACATAACGAAACGTCGCGTTTGCTTTCTGAGCAATATTTCCCGAGGAGCTTAAAGCTTCTTGTTTTCGTTCCCACGATAAACAAAACAAAATTCGTAGAGTTTTTATAATAGATCGATATTCTACGCTCGTTCTGAATATTTTGCTATGTAATAATAATCAAAAAAAATATTATACAATATATCTTAATATTAAAAATATATTAATAAACAACTAGATGTTTCATACAAAAATCTATAAAATAAATTAATACTTTTATCAGCGTATTGCATAATTAAAAATATAATATTTATAATCTTACATTATAAATACTTTAATGACAAACGAACATTTTTAATCCCTTAATAATACAGCATCTTTAAAAAATGGCAGCTGTTTTTTCGAAAAATGTTTAAGGAGCTAATAATTCAAAGCTTAAGGCATTTAAAATTATTTCCAGGATACACTTTGCTTAATAAATTTGAGCAAAGAAAATATCTCGCGGGAAATAGCATTGTAGCGGCTCTACGGAATTTAAACCGCAAAAAATTCATAACGCACATAATATTACATAAAAAATATGTTTTATTATTATTTTCGACGCTAGAATAATTTACATCACATTTTTAACTAATTTAACGTTAAAAATAAAACATTCGCTCGGACACGTAACAATGACCCTTTCACGCGTGGGAGCTTTTATGTTATTTTTGAGTTATAGTGCAACATACAATGGTCTTTGCCACGCAACGATATTTTTTTTATATTTAGTGAGCGTTAAAAGAGATCAAAAGCAGCTTTACTTTGACGTTAAATTTCAAAGATACTCTGCGCATGCAAAATAAATAAACACGTTGCATTGAAAAGAAGTAGAGAGAGCTTATATTTTATTTTAGAATACAAAGCTCAAATAATAGTATCATATATTTACACGAGTCGAATCTTTAATTAATAAGCAAATGTATTGAGGTTTAGTTAGTTTAGATAATCACTTAGTTACCTTAAACAGTAAATAATACTACATATTTTTTACATACAGAAATAAAATTTCCATTTAAAAATATTTTTTTTTATAAAATATAATATATAAAATAAAAAAATATATAGTCTTAAGAATGCTACAGCTTATTAATTTATAACCATTAAGTTAATGGTTCAGTGACCTTATAAATTAAATAAAATTATATTTATTTAGTACATAAACAGATGGAATTTTGATTTATACAAAATTAATATTTATAATAAAATATGTTTAAAAAAATATATATTTATAAATATAGATAGGCACATTTTATTTAACAAATTAAGATAAAGCCTTGTACATAAATAATAATAATGAATCTTATATACAATGATTATAACAAAGTTTGGAAGTAATAACATCTCATCAAAAACAATACCGATCCATGATTGTTCAGCCTCAGGCAAGATTTCATTTTAATAAATTTGTTTAATAAAAATAATATTATTTTTAATATTAAAACAATTTATCCAGCTTAAAAAATCATAATTAATACATAAAGTAAAAGAGAAAGAATTGGGGAAATTAAAATCAGTTCTTGTTGCATGGGGGAATATATATTTTTAATATAATACGGCCATGTTGATATTTGAGTTGCTTATCTATAAAATTATTCGCAATATAAAAATATTTGAGATATTGGATATTTAAATAAAAATAACCACAGAAGCAATTTTTTTCAGATGGCTTTACTGGCTGACAAAAAATATTTTTTGCACGCTCCAATATACTTCAGTAAAATCAAGTTACAATTTTTTTGTATTCTTATTTGGCCATATCTTAAACTATAAATATGTTTATCTAAAATGATTTTGAATGATAAAGGCTTAAAAACACGTATTTTTCATTAAATAGTAAATGGCTAAAAAAGCAACGTAATAAAAACGCCACTTCTATATGTTATCTTTCCTTATTTTGATAAAGAAAGATAACTTTTATTTGGACTTGATTTCACATACTTTTCTCTCTTTTACGTTAAAAAAGCTCTATAGCTTTATTTTAATAATCTTAATTTTTTTTAAATTTCACTGAACTGCTTTTCTACTAAAATTTATTATTTTGCCTAATATGTCTTCGCGATGTAGTAAATAATATATATTATTAGCTTTCAAAATAAAGTATAATTAGCCCAACCAAACTATAATTGTCATTAAAACAATATATCTTTTTTTTATTTTTAATACATATAAGATATTCTCCATGAGCTGAATTAACCTATTATTTGAGAATTTTCAATACCAAATATATACGACCAAGCTCGAATTTAGTTAATCATCACAATATTCATCCGTGTGATTAAGAAAATCTAGGTAAACATAATCTGTGATGATCGATCGAAAATATAATTATATAATAATCACTAATTCCAATCTCCGTAACGGAATCGAACCCAGGTATTTTAGGTCAATTGCCAGATACTTATACCACTCGTCTATCGTGCTGGTGCAAATGTATTTATAATTATTTAAATAAAATGATTTTATACAAAAAATCTCTCGAAAATTTTAATTTTATATATTTATTGGTATTGTTTCTATTAATAAGTATACATTTTTAAAATAATGATCTATTAATTGCTTAATTATTTATTACATAAACAAGTAATTTACTATTCACAGTGCAATCTTAGCATTCACATACATATAAAATTCATTTCCCACGAAACAGTTTCTCTGTCATACTTTAAAATTCACCATTTACAATAAATGATCGCTCAACCCAATTTGTGTAAATTTAAGGCGATTTCAACACGCGAATTTGTATTATTTACATTTTAAAGTAGTCCAACTGAAAGTATTGATTGAAAACCTTTTTAATTAATTAGTTGGCAATCTAAATAATTACACTTTTTAAAAACAGTGACTCTTACATATAAATATACCGATCAGTAAAAAAATGATAAATAATGTTAATGATTAATAGTATAGTTTTGAATGTAAATGTAAACTATACAGCAACTACTAAGTTCAGGTTTCAACCATTTCAAGCATATAATAAATCTTTGGCCATATATATATACTATATATGTTAATTTTTTATAACCATAATATTCATTATAAGATTTTTTATCCCTTGTAATTTCAAAGAAACGGTGTTTATTGACGTGCCCAAAAGAAATTAAAAACAATAAGACACCAGCGATGCTCAAAGCAATAAACGCAAAAATGTGATCTCTTGTAAACGGCGCAAATACTAAAAGAACGTTCTCAAAGATAACCTTTACGCAAGTCTTAAATTACTATCAGGTAATGTGATTTACTTGCCAAAATCACAAAAGCTCAGTAGCTAGGAAATATTTTATGGTATTTAGAAATCTAATCATCCAGAACCTAGATTTTATTTTGATTTTTAGATCAATCTAGATTCTAGATTGATCTAAAAACTATGTAAGCCATAAAGCCTAAAAATATATAAGCCATAATGCTGCCAAAAAATGGAATTTTACACCTAATGCCATTACCTTAAAAGCGGTATCCATTGTAAACGGCACAATTAATTAATTTCTTTAAAGATAACAGATCTTTTTGCAAACAGATAAAAAATTTCAGCACAACGTTGTCAAATTTTCGTTTCATTGTTGTCAGATGTATGCAACCAATGACGCACTGTACTTGTTAACAAGTAGAAAATTAGTATCATATGATAAAAACAGATATCTAATTTTACCTTGAGTCACCCAGATTGGTCAAAAAGTCTAGGATAAATAAGATAGTCCTCTCCTTCATTCTTTGATCGTAATAAAGCCATTAAAAAATCTGTTCGTCAACTTTTCATTTGCAACTTTTACTAAAACTTACTACTTTGCTTTCGAATTAAGTCTAAGCTCAAATCAGGTGAGTTAACATCAAAACGAAATAAACCACACTTAAAATCTTAAGCTACTTCTTTTTTTATATTCAGATTTAGTCAAACCAAGGATTCATATTGAATGTATAAAAGTAAAACTCGATCTTAAGATTTTACAATACAGTACGTATTTATTAAAAATAATTTATGAACTATTGTAAACTAAATTTAAAATTAGAGCGTGGGTTGAATACAGCTACCGCACAAAACTTTACGAATTTGTGCTGTTACTATGGAAAGCCAATGAAAAGAAGGAACGGCTGACAGCTGCCTTTTCTCTTATAAATAAAACATAGCAATACTATTTGTCAAAATTTCAAACAGGCAAGGCCGCGTCTTGTAAGAAAATTTTTAACAGACCCAAACACGATAACATATATTACGCCTGCTTATGTAAGTGAAACTCGTCGACCAGTCTCATATCGATCGACTGTTTTATATTTATGAAGATCACCATAGCATTTATTTGGCAAAAAATATTGTAAAGCTGATGCATAAATTTAATTTTAAAAATATGGGTATAGCTACACAATAATGACATCACCACCATAGGTTGTGTGGCAGTTTAACAAAATATATTGTCGATAATAAAATAAATTTAGAAAAGGAATGACAAATTATTAAGTACAGGGAAAAAAAGCTTTTGCCATAAAAACTATGTTATATTTTACCACGTAAAATTGATTTAATACAATTAAAACTAAAAAGTATTTTTTCTCTGCATTATTATCAACGGTTATTTTTGTACAACTGTTGATAATATGAGAAGATTATTTTTTTGTAGCGACTCATACATATTAATACAAGGCAAGAGACAAGGCACACGCGCGTCCGAAGTCCCGCGAGCAGTGCCCGCATACTTAGCAGTCGTCGAGAAGTACGCCCGAATTCTTACGATCCCCTTTAACGTATAGGGTGAAAATACGGCATACTCACACGATGGTGCATATAACACAGCATAAAACCAGATTAGTCACACTCGATTTCACTACGCCTCAACGCTCATACTACTACTTCGCTTCAAGGACTACTTTTCTCTACGGGCTTACGCCTCCTGTTTGAGTATTAGCTTCAGGATACGTGCTCAAGAACCAGCAGAAACGGCTTCAAGAAAGACTTACAAAAAAACGCAACCAAAGACTACTATCGAAGCGGCTACGTACGACCTGTACACTTCACTTTGTTTAATAAAACCTGGATCGCAACATATTATCTTCTACGTTCAGCAATAGATGTTTATCTAATACTATTCTTATGCTAGGTATGAATGGCTTCAATGTATTTAATTGATTTTTAAAAAATTGACACTAAAATAATGTTACCGTTATATAATTCAGCATTTTAGTTGCTAATTGAATGGAATAGAGATCAAAAAATAATAAAAATATACAAAGCATATACGTTAATATAGTATTTAAAGGGCAAACTATCTGTACAGAGTATATAACAAAAAGCTCATGAAAGAAGTATTGTAAACGATTGTATACAGATTCGACCAGCCACAAAAAGGAATATATTAAAATGAAAAAGTCTAAACTCTTCTAACGCAACGTTATGAAAAACGTGACTCTGTTTTTATAGTCCTGAAAAAATCAAAGGTCATCTTGTTCACTCTTATTAAATTCTCAAGTGGCATATTAAGTCTGATAGAGCGGTTTATCATTGCGTTAATCATCTCTCAGATATTCTGAAGTGTGAAACTCGTCACCGAGCATAATATATTTTATATTAAACGTCTAGAATATGACGCGCTACAATAAATATCAAACTTGTACATCTCGAGCGTAATTTCGCAAAATAAAAATGTACGTACAAGTTTCTCGTTGAAAATTATTAAGAGTCGGTTTCTCAACCTCGACCAACTCAACGCAAAAAAGGGCAAAACAAAAACACTGCATTAAACTTTCGCAGAGTGGAGCGTTCGGCTGTGTGAGTTACGTCAGAGGCGGGAGAAATATTAATCTCGACAAGTTCCTGCCCGAGATAAATAACCCAATCATAATAATGAATTGTGAAATTCGCCCCTAATTTATTTAAGTCCAGACGGTTTAGTGGTTGTTTTCGCAGACGAAACTTTCGACCTGTCTAGGTGACCAAGTTTCGCAGAGCGAATAGCGGTGTTAGAATAAACACCGCCGCCGTTTGTTGCTGGTTAATGTCTGGTTAAATTAAACAGAATGGTAAAATTATAGATTTAGCCCTTGGGCGGCATTAACGTGTAAATGCTCGGTTAAAGTTTTCGATGTACGCTCGAATCGTTTGAAGGCACGCACGCAGAATTACAGTAAATGTTTTCGTCTAAAGCTCTTGCAATCAGTATTTTTTTTATTAAATATAAAGTCTAGCACACAATTAAGAAATCAATGGTTTTAATGACAACGATTTCATTTACTATCACATATTAACTTAAGAGCAATAAGTGATATTTTAATATGTATATTTTAATTAGAAAATATGCTTATACATATAAAATATAGATACAAATACTGCAGAAGAGCTTGCTATTTTTTTAATTAAACATAAATATATAGATAGTACAATACCGAGCATTTTTAAATCATAATGATTTAGGTGGAAGAATGTTATTTGTTTAATAATAATATATGTACACACATATTAAATGCGATTCGCCAGAAAAAGTAGATAAATAGTATATAACCTCAATAGATAGCAGTAGTAAAAGTATGTTCCAACTACAAATATTTATTTTATTTATTGATGAGTAAAAATTTGAATGAAAGTCATGATCAACAAGTCCGACTGAGCAATTGAAATAAAAGCGTCTAATATAAGGCTTTAAAAATATTAGGGCAGATTACATTATGTGTATTTTTGCTTTTATAAAAATATTACCTAAGCTTCGAAGAGTCAATTTCTGAATACGTGCTTTTGAAATAATACATAAGCATGCATTGTGGTTATACTTTACTGGATGCAATAAAAAATTGACCTAAATTATATTAATATTAAAGGCAAACTTAACACGCAACACGAGATATCTCATAGGTACTTTTAAGGGATGGTTCTTATAAATTTAGCTTATTGTAAACATCAAACACTAACTAACTATAATTTTAATTATTCTAAAAATGCATTTGTTGAGCTAGCGATTATTATACTGAACATCCTATAAAGAAACTATGCAAAAGTATTTGGATCAGTCAAAGGGTTTAGAATTGTATAGAGATAGAAATACATACAATATATACAAACATAAAATTTTATGCACAAATGTATATCGATCTATAGAATATTAATCGTTGTATTATATATTTATTTATTAAATAATTTAAATATAGGTTTAGCGATGGTCAAAAAATACACAGTAGCAAAGAAAGGAAAATATCATAATATAATAAAATAAAATGCTATTAATCAGACCAGCTCCACGTATACGACATTAAATAAATTAATGTGTAATGCTGAAATTAAAGAGTTGTAAAAAATAGCGAAATATACCTTTTTATATTAAAAAATCTCAATTTATTAAGAATATGTGTATTGTGATGCGTCATTGCTTTATCTTTTATAACGTTATAACTAAAATAAAAAGTAAAGTATCTACCTTTCGTTTGTTATCTATATAAACAGCAATTTGATAATGGACCGAGTTTAAAACTGAGCCTAACAACGGGAATATATATTTTATCATTAACATAAAATAATAATCTGAAATAAGAAGCTCAAGGTTGATTAAAAAGGACTGAAAAACATTTTACGGTATAATGGAAATAAAGTGAAACCTTTCGTTGTATTTAATTATATTTTAGGAATCCGTCGCTTTTTCTCCCATGTGATCTGTTTTCATTTTAGAAAATATTTTTAGAGATTCGCCACTTAAATTTGTAATATGTTACAGAGCAAGTATACATAACTTTCATTTTTTATGAACATAGTAGTTTTATCATATACGTACCAATCTGGTCATTTATATTATACACAAAATAAATAGTGGATAAACGAACTAGTTTGTTCATTCACAAACAATTCGACTTTAGAATCAGTATTATTGTAGTACGTTAGATATTAAACGATCATATATTGTTCATCAATAAGGTAAAAAATATGGGGAAACAATACACGAGAACACGTTATGCTAGTTGTTTTACAAATATCATATACATATGTATATGTTACAGTTTTAAAAATAGTTAAATTTCGATAAAGTATACAATGACTAGACAAAGTATGCACTAACTATGAGTTTACTTAAAGCTTACAATGCTATATTTAATATACACTTTTAATATATAAGGTATGCTTTAACTAGTGAGTGTATGAACTCTCCGACGTGAGCTAGTTACATCGTCAATGAACAAGATTTGACAGATGAGCGTGTTACCAACCTGCATGAAATATACAAAATAAGTGATTTATTAAAAACGTTATTTTGTATATTTCATGCAGGTTGCCTATTTTGGTCTATGAATTCGAGGTGGATTTTATAATCGATCTTAAATTTTTTAAAGATATTGTACAGTGATTCAGACACAGGATCTGAGACAATGATGGTGATTTTACAAAACAGCTTTTTCAGTTGTTGATTGCATTACTTTGTTAAAATAAAAATTTTGTAGAGTCTAAACAATCAGGTAATATTGCATATATTTTAAAAATACATATGTTTTATTTATTTGTGGAGAGATTTTTAGCATCCATCTAAGGGTTTTTTGTTAGTAGGATTGAAAAAATAAATAAATATGCAAGATATGCTAGTGCAAACCAGACAAAGTATGCTAGTGCATACTTTGCCTAGTCACTGTATACTTTATCAAAATTCAGCATTTTAAATGTAACATATACATCATACTATGTAAGTTTTGAATTTAAGCTTAAAGCCAAAAAAACATAAAAGGCTATAGATTTGTGGAGAGGAAAATTTATATAGATTTTTAAGGTCTTTAACCATTATTTTGAGACTCAAAACTCGTATAAAAGATTAAAAAATTAAAAACTTCTAAATACTTCTTAGAGTTTTTACAATAAGTTTTTTTGTTTGAATACTAATATAAAAGGTTATAAATTAGGGGATTGAGAAAGAGTTTTGAGGGCTTTGTGTTAAATATTAAGATTAATATTACTTCTAACATCAAAGAAAACCAAATCTATTGAGAAAACATGACATTTATTTAAAAAGTACTAAATAATATGCAACTTCAATATAATATATAAACAAAAATTAGTTTGATGTTTATATGTGTTTGTTTTTAATCCTATTGTTTTGCAAAAGTCACTCCAGAAACAATATGTACATACGTATGTAGGGGTATTTTTTACTATTCAAAAATATATTTTTACCTTTCGAGCTTCCTAGTATCTGCGTATTGTTTATAAAAATGTCACGGTATCATCTGGGAGCTTTCCGCAAAGCTTATTAAAAGATAATCCTTGGATTTACAGCCACTTAGCCCGGCGACGACCTTCGCTCGGTCTCGACAACGAAGGCTGGCTCTCCCTCGGCGCTTCTTCCCCGTTAAAAAAATAAACTTTAGAACAACAGTGTGCGCTGTTAGTCAGTAGTAGCAGTAGGAAATTGCTGAAATGCCTCCTTAGTCCGCTGACAAAGCAAATTGGCCGAGATTAGCCGGTGCACGACACGGGGGCAATTTATTGCAGCACGAAAGCGCCGCGAAAACGGCGCGACCTGCACGTGACGAAATGTAAACATGGAAACTTTGCATAATACCAAGATTGGTTACTAGATCGACCGAGAGAGGTGTCTTCGAAGGTTTGTGCTCTCACTGTGTGCGAAAATTTATTTGATACCCGGTGGGAGTTTCTTTAAAATTTGTTTGAGAAGGAGCATCCTCGCAATTAAAAGTTTTAAAGTGTTTGTCTGTGTACATTTGGCACCGTGATAGATTAAACGTGGCGCTATTATGCAAGATCTTTGTTCATTATCTTATACGGCAGGGATGACCAAAGTTTTGAACACTGCGGTCTACTCAATATTTAAAATACCATGAGCGGTTTTTTAGTAACCGAAGTAATTTTACATATTAATCTAATGTATATAATATTATTAAAATATGTTAAAATAAATATTACAACCCTTAATGAACATCTTCAAAATAATATTTGTTTTTTATAATACCGTTACAAATATTCTTTAAATTTTTACCAGCGTTCCGCTAGTTTTTACTTCAATGCCGATAAAACAAACTATTTTTAAGCCATTAAATATCCATCGTCATCATTAATGTAATACTACTTAAATCATTTAAAACGGGAAAAAAATAAATGATTAAAGGAACCTAATATTTTTAGTCTTCTGGACTACATAGAGGAACTGCTCATAGAATTTAATATTTATTTTTTCCTAGAGTCCATTACCAATAAACATTTTTTTTCACACAAGGAACAATAATATGTTATTTCTTATGTGGACACTGAGCTATTTTATTTAATACCAGCACATCAATATCTAGTCTTATAACGGAAGTAACGATTTTAAGTATATATTAATTTTACTTTTTATATATGGAAAAAAATAACATTCATGAACAGGGCACATTCATATCCATTCATCGTGTGTTCATATGCAACCACCAGTGACTATACCAAAAATGTGTTGACTAAGTAATATCTTACTAATGTTTTTTACTACTTCATACAAATATTCAAAGAAAACATGCCTTTTAGTATAACTTGGGATATCAGTTACTAAATATATTACAAATCTCGAAAGCAGTCAAGTCGTATTTGTAACATCAATGCTTTCATTCAAAACTATGGAATAAGATATCTAAGGTTTTAGAACAAATAATTTCTGGTACGCTTTTAAGACAATCGTTTATCAATTTATTGCCAGTAAATAAATTTGATTTGTTCAAAAATTAAATTTGTAATCATATAACTTTCCTTGACTAATAAATTGGAAATAGTTGTCGTAAAGAAGAAATATTTCTCCAGATCTATAATTTTTTATATATGAAACTTTACTTGCAATATATTAAATTTTAAAAGCAATTAAACATATTGCCATAAAAAATAAAATAAAGCAAGATCTAAACATCTTATAAGATTCGATCGATACGAGTTTTTAGCAGTACAACCTTTCCTTTCAAGAGGATCTCATCCTCACTGCTTACATATCTTTTCAAATTTCTAGTTGATTGCAAATATTATTTTTGTATTTTATTCATAATTTAAATAAGCAGTAAAAATAAAGTTCTTAAATTTCTCTTTACGTTAAAGTTATAATTCAATGGTTGCCGAATATTTTCTACAGATATTTTCAATTAATATTATGCTAAATTCGGCAATGAAAAAAATAAAAGTAATTAATAATATTATTCGGTAGTAGTCTTTACTGTGATTAAAATATGCTAATAAATATAAATGTCATCAAAATAATATTCATATTTTTTTACCTCCCTTTAAATCTCAGCTAGATATTTTACTTTGATGTTATCAACATTCTTAAATAAACATTATACAAGAGAAATTACTATTCCACCCCTAATTGTTTATTTATTTATTAAGCTATTTAGAAGTTTAAAATCCACGAAATGCATTTTCTTAGCTTTTTCAAAAGCCATTACAGAATTTGGATGGTCTATTCTCGTATAATTTATATACTTATAGTTAAGAATGTGTTTATTGTTTATAATTAATAATTGTCGAATAATGGTCGCTACAATTCCTAAGCCATTTTTATGAAATTTCTAAACTATTGTAATCATAAAATCTATATATTTTACAATAATGTTTATTATAATAAAATCATAGATGACTTATTTTAGATTAATGCTAAGTTTAGTGCAATATCTTATGTAAATTAAATTGTTTTTTTATTAAAAAAACAGATTTTCTATATAAATATAGATCGACTTACATAGCCCAGATTATAAAAAATTAAACTAAATTTAAATATTGTACAGAATTGGCCATTAACAATACTAGCAGTTTTACAAAATAAATACAAAAAATATAATTATAACAGCTGGTAAAATTAAAACATATATTTCATTTAAATTAAAAAAATAGAGATTAATTGTGTTTTCAAGATAAAAAAAACGTTCGATAAAAACAGTAATAAAATATAAATATATATTGAATTGTGCAGACTTTAAATTATACCCGCAAACTAAACAAGATTAACTTTTTTAATCACCGTTAATCAAAAATCATAATATAATTCTACAATTAAATAAAATCATCATATACAACGTTTCAATTAAAAAAAATTAAATATACCTTACAGTATGAGTACGTATGTGCTTTTAAGAATATTTTCCAAGTTTTTATTACTCCTTTTGTGTAATATATTTAACTTTTATTATAACCCAAGAAAATAACAATTCAATCTAAAAGACGGTTAAATATTTATTTCAGGTTACTACATGATTTTATCTGCAGATAAAATCAAATACATATTTATAGTATATAGATGTTATATACAATTTCTTTAGATACATAAATAAGACTTGTTAAACTTGAACGCAATAAATGTATTGTAGAACTTCACAGTACTGTGGAAAATCACTACCTCAATGCAAAAC
Source organism: Plectrocnemia conspersa (assembly GCF_051122295.1). Classification (NCBI taxonomy): domain Eukaryota; kingdom Metazoa; phylum Arthropoda; class Insecta; order Trichoptera; family Polycentropodidae; genus Plectrocnemia; species Plectrocnemia conspersa. The sequence goes on along the minus strand of NW_028277174.1, from coordinate 10,092,477 downwards.
AAGTTGAAAGTTTACCTGTTTATTTTCAGGTAAAGAAAGCTTTTCAGATTTAAAAATACTAGAGCATTTTAAAACTTGGTAGCTACTAAAAAATATATTAAAGTTAATATAAATACTCAGGTTAGCTTTATTTAATTACATGAATAATACCGAGACTACATATTACATACAGTATACACAATTTTACCAAATATACATATATGTATATTGAACGATTTAAATTTAGTTTGAATTTAAATTAAGCGTACAGCAACCAGTTTTCTCATAAATTTCATATCACCGCCTAGCGATAATATATTAAGTTATAATAACAGTGAGTTATATCTTTCAATATAAAAAAGCACGAGCGTGTGTTCTCTCTCATGAAAAGAAAATCTAATAAAATCGTCTCGTCGCGGCTTTTTCGCTCACAACATCTCACACAAGAGTGCCAGAGTGGTGTGAGATTGAAACGAGATTCCCTCAGAATGTCATATCGAGACCGTTTTTGGTAAATCACAGCGCCGAACAATTTGCCCGACAAGACAACACACCGAGCCACATATTAAATTCGACACAGCCATGCAAATTCGTTGACGAGTAGCAGATGTTCGTGTTCATTATCCGGGAGAGGGCGCGAGCTTCGAAAGCTCTGCACAAAGCTCCTTAACGCTATTATCGTTGGATAGTGAAGGAAAAAAGGGCTGTTCATAAATCATAATATACTTGGGTGTGAGGGTATATACGTATTTCTCAACGCAGTGCGGCCTTTGCCTTCTCTCACCCTTTTGTTAAGACGTTATAAATGGACGAAGACACGTCTGGACCTGGACTGCCCTTTTTCGCACCCTTTTGACGAAACCGGAACACCGCCCAATCAACATGCGAATATTTTAATAAAAAATATCGATAAAAATGTATTCTTTTGCTCCAATTGAACACATTACGCAATCTGAGAGGAAAGTCGTGTTAATAGTACAAAAGGATTTAGGCTTATAAATTAAATGCATGCAAACGATATTTGAAAAGTGTTTTTATACTTTTTTATTAAAACCCTTTGATTCTTAGTCAGTATTTGTTTCAAATGTACCTGTCTATTTATCATCCTAACAAAGGCAAGGTACGCTTAGTGATAAATCAATCGCAAACATGTTTTAAATAACAAAAATTAGACTTTCACAATGAAAAAAAGTGACAGGGTATCTGTTTATATTGATTAACCTTGAAGCGAATTTAAGATTAAGAACCTCTATTAAAATGCATATTAATCTGTAAAAATTCACAAAAATAAATTAAAAACCTATAGAAGAAATGTGTAGATTCCAACCACTTGCATAATTAACTAAATTAACTTTTCTTTCGACTGTATTAAAATTTTTAAAATTATTTTTATACAGTACCGAATAATTATTTACTTGCTTTTATTTAGGCATATGTTAAATAGTGTTTGATTATCACATACTGGTACACTCAAATTATGAATCGAAACCATGTGAGTATAAGACCCGCAACTTCACCGCAACAATGCATCGGCTCACACCGCAGCAAGCGCAAACAATTATTGAATATAAACTATGCTATTTCCTTATTCACCTCTTTGTTAGTCAGTAAAGAGGCAATTTTATTGCACATCATAGATATTCCGTATTATCTAAACGTATAAAACTGTCAACAGATAGTTATTTGGCTTTACGGTTTTATACGTTTAAATAATACTGAATACTTTAGTAATAGATTGGAAAATATAAAATAAACAATATATATAAATTAGGAATATACTATAAATAATCCATATATTTATGTTTTTTAAAACTGACACTATGTCACCATTAACAGTGGATCCTCGACTTGACTTGACATATTTTTTTGAGATATGATGAAATTATTTTATTAAATTTGACTCAACATACGAGAAAAAAAACGTTTACGCTACTTAAATTATTTAGATAGTATATATTTACCATTTTAATTTTAATTTTTTCCATTTAAATTGATTATTGACATTTCAATTCCTTTCAATGGGTAAAATGAATTTGCCATACGAGTAATTTGATTTACGAGCTCCGTTCCGGAACGAAGTACACTCGTAAGTCAAGGCACATATTTTATTATGGCATCCATTAAAATATTACAAATATTAAATAAGTCAACTTCAAAACCAATATTGAAACATGTATTATTTCACTAAAAATTTTAAAACTTTACACGCAAATTTTGGTGAATAAATAATTTATTAATATTTTTAGCACATACATACATACGTATTTCTGTCTAGTTTACTTAAAGATGCTCGTATTCAAAATTAATAAAATTTGTTTTCAGGAAATTTAATTACCAAGCAGCTACAAGCTAATTAATTAAAATTTAATCACTTCATTTTGTTCAAAACTGGTTTAATGTTTTGTTGAAGCGTATTTTAAAAGTAACTACTTTATAAGCAGACTATCGCTTTATATAATAATTGCTTTAAACTAATACCGTGATATATACATACATTTTTTTATTTTAGTCAGTAAAACAGGACTTTAAAGCTTTAACCTAAGTAGTCGATAAGTCGCAAAAAATCCATCTAAGAACCATTTGTATAGAATAGTGTTGTTTTCGGCTGAATCGTGTGCGTGCTCATAAAATATTCGCGAGAAGTTTGCAAGAAAATTGCGTCCTCGGGAAAAATACGTTTCGCCTAAGTGATATCGCCTCTCACACTAATAGTTGGCTCAAAATAAAAGGGAATATTTCATACGCGTTGAATAAATATTTTTCATGGCTGACTTACGTGAATACACACAACATAAATTTTACAGAAGGAGCGAAATAATATACACAAACTATAACAGATGCTATCTTCAGACAATATCGAAATTGAGTCGAAATTTTATTACAATACTTTCAAATGTTCCTATATGATAATATCAAATATTCAATTTATATTCAAACTACTATTGCTGTTCTTTTACACAACACTTAACTTTACAGGTTCGATGACACGCGCGAATCGTTAATATTTAAGGGGAAAAATCATGATTTATAAAGGGGAAAAGCTGCATTTTTTATGTGGGGTAACTTCGTGTCAATTGTTATCTGCGAACACGATAGAGTTATTTTCTTATATTTTTCGAAATAAGTATATGATAAATAATTCAGAGACGGCTTAATTTAATCAATAATGACTAGAAATGAATTTAAAGATTTGATACGAAAATCATTTAGTAGTCGTTACAGAAACAGTTAAAATGAAATAGTAACTCTTTATTTTAAAACAATCTTAATTTTCTTTCAAAGAGCCTTAAAATAATTTTAAAATATTTAATACGCATTGCGATTAGCAAAATCTTAGAAGCTCGAATGGGCATCATGTATAAAGCTATAATAAAGTATAATAATTTATCTAAGATACTACTAAAGTAAAAACCACATTTAAATAAATATAAATGCTTAAGTGTCATACTTTAAAAAATAGTTAACTTCTTGTTATGCAGTCTGATTGATATCGGCTGTTATAATCTAGATCGCAAAATTATTTCTGTGCGATTAAACAAATAACTATTTATTCTAATAAATTGCAGTTTTTTATATTTTTATATTATACATCAACCTCTTGCTTAACTGTATAGCAAAATACATTTTTTTTCCGATGGAAATACCAAACACAAAAAAAAAATTCTTGCTACGTGCTAAAAATTACATTAATAATTTCCTCAATTATAATTTTTTATATTTAACAAGTGGTTGTTTGCCTAATTAAATTAACCCTGTAGCCAATAATTTTTATTTCATAAGCCTCAAGAGATTTGTATATTCATAATTCGTGTGGAATATCATTATAAAATAATAATAATAATATAACTCCATTGAGTTTACCCGTAATATCTCAAACCAGGATTTGGTAAAATACGGCCCACGGGCCAAATTCGGCTCACTGTTTATTTGAATCGGGTCAGTGAGCTAAGAACACATTTTACATTTTCAAATTCTTTAAAACTTCGATTAACGATGCGGTAACCATCCAGTTAGAAAGTTGCAAGATATGAACGTATGTGGTGCTCCTATTGCTTTACATTCTTCGGTGCCTCGTGTAACGCTTTTTGCTATATTATTTTTGTCTTGTCATTGTCAAAGCCATAAATGAAGGAACTAGTGAACTTCGAATGGCGTGCTTTGTTACTGAATCAGATGACAAAGCATTTATTTAATGTGCAATGATATAATGTCTGCAGTTAAATAATATAATATACGTCGTCATTACCAGACAAATCAAAGACACGATATTCACACTTGTAGAAAAGATTGAAAATTCGGATTTTATTATGACAACGCAATTTTATCGCACAAATTAAATAATGAAAATAGGGTCAGTTTACAAGTAGCTCATTTATTAACTAATAAAATAAAGCTATTTACTGATCGTGTATGATTGCTATAGCCTTATTTCAATCTATCAAGCTTTTACTACGAACAGATGCTGAAAGTGCTGAGCACATTGTAAGTAACATCAATAGCCAATTAAATAGCAGCGCAAATTATTTTTAAAAAATATTTAGTTTCATATCGAGGTTTTCAAACTTTTTCGACATTTAATGCCTTTGCTTAATCCAAGCGTGCTATTTCAAATAATAACAAGTGCACTTCACAAATATTTTGTATAAATAAACTGTCAGGTAAAAATAGTAACAGTAAGTAGAGTTTAGAGACCTATGAAAACAGTTAGATATCAAGTGAGTTACTGGTTTGAACTGCATAGAATTAAAAACGAAAATAATATGCTTATGAAAATTCGTGAAAGCAGCTTTACATATATTGTTTAGTTGATGTCGTTTATTCAAGAAGTCAATGCTTAGTTTAAAGTAACTGAATAATAAGCTTTTACAAATAAACTACAAGTGAAAATACTTTTAATGAACTTGAGAAAACGTTAACATTGCGAAGTCGACTAAAATGTGTTACATCCGATAGTCGTACAAATATATGCAGAACGGGTTAAAGCTTAGTTATAATATAAGCTTCGTGAAAATGCAAGGTTTTCAATGCTATGAAAATGTATTGTATTATATATGTTATTCGTTAGTTCCGTGACTTTTTGTATTAAAAATATAAAACAAATATCCAGATTTGCTCTACCATACAGTAGTTCGATAGTTTAGTCATAGTAATGTTTTAAAGCTTTTTTAAAGAAATCCAAATTTTTCTCAATGAAAAAACTAAATGGCTTTGTAAATTAGCCTTTGCTGCAAATATGCTGGAAATTCCTACCGAATTTAACTTTAAACTACAATAAAAAAACTGTGCTTATTTATAAAATTTACATTGTAGTAAAGTCATCGACTATAACTAGCAAATAACCTGCTCTATGTATTTCATATGGTATCAAAACTTTAAAAACAAATAAAATCCCACAAAAATTTGTGGCGGATAAAAAAAATCTGAGCTCTAACTGCAGTACCAGCAGCGTTTATCGAATCTTACTGCAAGTGCAGAATACATTTTGATTGTAAAGAATTCATTTGAATGTAAAATTGAGAAACTTTTACTTCATCCTTAATTGAGAGTTCAAATTAATGACATGGGAAGCAAATTCCAAGAAAATAAACAAACAGAATTCTCTCAATTCAGGTGACGAATACGATTAATTAGGATCATTCAATTCTATTTGGCAGCACCTATGTATGTGAAAGTTATTTTCTTAGATGTAGGATTGTAAATCATAATTTCAAGGTCAGCATTAAAAGATGTAATAAATTTTGACGATAGCAAGTAGCGAACTTCGCACCCCAGTTTGATAAAATGTTATCTCAACAAAAGCAATTACATTATTTTCATAAGTCAAACTTATTACGAGATACACGTATCTTGAGAAATTTTCGATATATGTCATAATTTATAATATATTCTAATAGATAAAATTTTAAAATAAAGAAAATTGTGTTTTTTTGCTATTTTTTGAAGCTTATTTAAATTCTGCTTTCTGGCCCACCGAGTCTAAAATATATCCAATCAAGCTCATTACAAAAATGTTTGCCAACTCTTATTCTAGTAACGATATATCAAGTTTGTTATATGTTTAATTATCAATAACTTGAACCAATCGTGAAATATGCAATGAAAGTAATTAAATATTTTTTTGTATGGGGTTTATTTTTTTATCAACGATTCTTAAGATATTAATATTAAAAGCGTCGTTCATTTTCATTATAAAACAAATTATTAAAAACTGATTCATGTCACTATAAAAATATGCTATTAAATAAATTCAATAAAAACTCACTAAGATTAATAAAACATTGTTGAGTTTGCATATATTTAAATAAAACATTTTAGTCCTCACTTGTATGTTAAAATACGAGTTTACGTACTTTAACGCTTGGAGATTTATTTAATATTTCAATTTCTCTTGCCCTATTTTAAAATTCATCGTATGCTCAAGAACACGCAATGAATAATAATCTGGTAGAAGGTATCAACATTTTCCGGTAATTAAAAAGCATGCATAAATAAATTTATAATATATTACCCATGATAATTTTGCTTAACTGTAACAAATTTTTACGTCAATAATTTATTTCGCATAATTGAAAGTCAGTATTATTTTTTGTCTCATAATACGCGAAACTCGCACGAAGTTTATTGCATAACTTTGGTTATAAAAGTCGCGTATAGCACGTGCACACACGTGTCACCGCTAGCTGGGACAAATCTAACCACACAGGAAACTTTTTCACTTTTTCTCATATACTTAAGCGCCACTCGGCCATCAAAGCGTTAGGCAACGAGCAAAGCACAGTTTACGGTGCAAGTTTAGGGTTGAGAAAATTAACTATAAATAAGTTATAACGGCGGTCAGAATGCTAAACAGTGAATGAGATATGGAGAGAACAGTGTGCCATTCGGTCATGGGGGAAATACCATAAATCACCCGAGGGTTTGTATTAAAATTGGCGTCGAGTAACCGAAACTATAAAAATGTAAATACACATCCAGACGGTTAACGGCGGTTCGTCACGCAAAAATCGCTATTGTACTGGCAACTTCCAGAAAAAGTTAATAATATATAATAGAATCAATTGGTCCGTCGGTTGTCACGTCCGCGTCGAGGCTCAAAATCAATAAAAACGAGCTAATAAAACGTTAATTGGTGATAGTGCCACAAACACAAAAGGCTACTAAACAAATAGTTGATATTAAGCTCAATACATTGCGTGGTTCTTAATGTACACAACCGTGATTATTAATGGTAATGTATATTTTAGTAATTGTATATTTAAAGAGTAGTTTATATTAGTATAACTCTACATAATTTTAATTATTCTTCTTATTTTTTTAGTGAGAACGAGAACAGTAAAAATAGGGGGTTTACTTAACAACGGCAATAAAAAATCGTTTTTAATGTAAAATTATCTATAACTATAAATTTTAAGTATAGCAGAATGCGAATGACCACTTAGTGTTCTGAAAAACTTAAAAACATTATTCTGGAAAAGTAACTGAATTTTTTAATGAAAAACGCGCAAATCATCTGTGAAATAATTAAATATCAAAGTTAAATAAATATTTAATATCATTGATTTTTGTCATGTCCAATTTTTTTTATTTGTAAAGAGCCTCTAAAATATTAGTTTCTCACATTTTCTCTGAAAGGCTCTGACAAAAAGTATTTTGCTTCGCTGAAATTTCATAAAATTGAGCAATATTTTAGGATGCTATAAGCTAGTGTATCGTACATAACGCGTATCAATAATAAATTGATAAAGTGACACGCACTCTGCATAACGAAGCTGAGCATCTTCGACGCCTTATCGCAAACTTTGGTGATGTGCATACTAAATCTTTATCCTTGCTTGTCATTGATGGAAGCATTTCTGCTTACCTAAACTGTGTGGGAATCCCATTGGGCGAGGGGATCTATAAAATATAAAAATATGATACTTGACAATGCTAAAGAGTAGTAGGTTAAAAATCAATAGCCTCCACAGCGACTCCAGATTTTTTTTTGAAAATACGTCGAATCCGCATCACTGTTTTATTAATATCGTAAATTCAAAATTACAGCATGCATGTCATTGATAAAAGTAAGAAAAGCAGAAGATTTAAATTGGATCCCAGGGGTACTCCAGATTATTATAACTGACATATTTCCAGCGGCCACTTAAAAAACTTACAAGTTTCCTAACTTTTAAAGAATAATTTTATTTTATAAACTAGAACGAATGATTTTTTAATGTCTGTATAGGCTATATCAACCTGAATTTTGGAATCAAATGATGTTTTCACTGCCTTCGAAAGGTATTAATGCTTAAGGTCGAAAAAGGCGTTGTTGGCGTAGTGCCGAATGCCGACAGTGATTGTAGATATACTTTCATAAATAGCGACTGATCTAAAGTTTTTGATATACTGTGCATCATAGATCCTTTTTATGGATCAGGGTAATTTTCTCTAAAAATCAGAAAACATGCAAGGAGATTAACCTGACAGCGCTTTAATTTGAAGTCGGAAAAAAAGTTCGATCCTGTGAAGGTACTCAACATAAGCTTTAAAACAACTTTTTTTTTTTTAATCCATGGACTTACTAGATCGTAAGTTCGATTAAAAGCTAAGGAAGATTTGACATAGACAAGGTAAAAATACTAAATAAAATGGTTAACGATATTCCTGCATTAAATATTTTTAATTCATGTACTGTTTTGAATTATTAGAAATAGTGTTACAAATAGAAACATAAGTATAATATATGACTTTGCCCATAAAAAATATTATTTTAAATTCAGTATAACATTATTTATTAAAAAAGCATATGACAAAATAAAAAAAGAGTAATGACAATAGATTATTTTTGTGAAGAACCATACAATAATAGTTTAACTGGATTGCGAACATGACAATGATTTTTATAATTGGTTTTACAAATGATATACATATGTAACATTGGCTTATCAGAATTAAAAGTATTTTCTTAAGTAAGTTATTTTTCTGATTACAATTTCTTTGTATTTTTTTTCCTTTCAATTTAATGTTTGTTTTTTTATTTGACTTAAGCACTGATTAATATTTTTTAAACGTTCCTAGGACGGGAACAATTAAAGTAGTAATGCAATCTACAGTATTTATTCAATATCTCTATAGCTTTATAAAAAAAATGAAACTATTTTTGAAAACTAAAAAATTAACACTCAAAAATTATTTATTATTTTAGAATAGTAGTATACTTCTTAAAAAAAATATGTTTATAATTTTTGGTCTCTCTCACTTATGTCAACAAAATATTTCGTTACATATAAAGTAGCCGAAAAAGAGAAAACGACATTTTAATAGTTGATATCTCATATATAATTTATGACAAAGTAAAATAAAAAAACACGCGAAGAAAAAATATTTCAGGCATTTTATCGATATACATTTTATACATACGATTTATGAAAATCGTATGACGATTCCAATGAGCAAGAAAATGTTATAAAAAATATCCTATAAACCGTTGATACTGCAGCAAACACAGCTAGATTCAAGCAATATTTTAAAATCTACAGAGCCTTATCGAGAATAGTGGCAGCGTATTTACTGATTTTTTTTATATTTATTAATATTACAAATCTGACCATTATACAAAAAAAATAAACATTAAAAAAAAAAGAATAATAAATCAGGTAAATGTTTCAAATTCTTCAAAGCTATCGCGGAAAACATCTTCGTGTTTGGCAAGCACGTTAAGAAGATGGATGGCTCGTGCAAGAGGAGCGTTCTCAAGCGCTGACGTCCTGACCGCATCGGATAAGAATAAAGAACGCGATCGTGACTCTCTAGGGCACTCTACAGCCTCAACCGAAAATCACTGACCATTGACGGGTTGTCGACACCGCCCCTTAACAACTTTAGAAAGTGTCTTTTTGAGTAGATTTTACACCGAGAATGCAGCGAATTGTATTTCAACGATCCTTACAAAAAGTAACACATAAATTTTGCGCAAGCTCTAAAACGGTTTCTCCTTATTTTGATTTAATTAAAGTTTTCGTATATCACTCAAGGAAACACAATATTTTTTTTTTAAATTCATGTTTAGTTTACGAGCAGATTATATTGCTTTATCACTCGTTTTTGATTATTCGAAAAAAGATGCAATTATTTGCCCTCTCCGCGTTTTAAATTCAATTTATTGAATGTAAAATTAATACAAACACCAAATTTGATGATACCTAGATACAAAACGTATAATGCAAATGGATCTTACTTTAAAAAACTGAGAGAGAAAAAGATTAATATTTTTTAGTATAGTTATATGCTACAATTCAGTGAGATTACATTGTATTTAATTTTCTACAAAGACACAATAATGTGATTTAAGAAAAAAATATATGTTCCTTTTTATTGTGATTTATGTATATGGCTTAGGTATTGAAATATCTTTACAATAAATTAAAACATTTAAATTAAAATAATACACTCCATTCAAAAACTACCATTGCAAATTTAGTGCATAATTATACAATAATGTTTCGCAAAATTACCCAATTTATTTTTCAATCAAAAAACTTAATACAATTTTTGCTACAAATCATAAGTCTCGCAATTTATACAAAAGCTTATTTTTAATATTTTATTTAACAATTTTATATTCTATTGCTGTTATAAAATTTATCAAAAGACAAAAATAACGACACTCTAACTTACTAAATAAATAATAGTTTATCATTTATCGTAATATCATCAAATAGTGCGATTTTTGTTTGAGTTTTGAATAACACCACTGAATTCTCATGATCAAAATGTAGAAAACCATTTTTTATAAACTTGCCAACATGAAAACAAATACAACCGATTTTAGAAATTTATAGATTCGTGTTGTCATGAATAGCTGTAAACGTTATTATTGCTGCTGCTGGTAGAAATGTTACACAGCTTTAAAGAACTATATGTTTAAGTGCAATCCAGACAAATTTTTAATGTACTATTAGCAAGAACCAGAGTGCTTAAGGCATTCTCTTATAATCACAAGTATCTGAGGTTCTCATTTAAGTGATCACAATTAGTGGATGCATTAAGTTTTAGCCAAATTAAATAAGGAAATTTATTTTTACTATTTCTAAAATCAATAAATATGATGAATCTAAATATATATTACACTTAAACCAAGAACGTTCTTTTAATAATTAATAATATAAATTAAACTATGCTTTTGAGTCTATATAAATGTTCTAGTTTACGTTGAAGCGCATTATATCATTTTAGAAACAACGTGACAGGAAACAAAGCCAGTGATGGAACATTGTTGCATGTGTACAAACGTTCAACTAAAGGATAAAAGTGTACAAGTTATATATATATATACACACATTTAAAACGTGTATACCAACAATAAACTGTCTACTTGATCTACTTGTTAAATATTTCAAAGAAAAAAAAACGTTTAGAGTGTTTCGATTGCATTTAATATGAAAGAATTAGGAACATGACGCTCGGGGCCATATCTCTGAGGGGCTTTTTTATATACAATTTTAATTCCACTCTCTTCGTTTACGTTTTGGAGGGTTTATGAACGTTAGCGTATTAGTGTAAATTTAGTAGCTATTACTTACGGTATTCTAAATTTGCAGAGGGGAGACGTTTAAGCTGATTTTTAAATACAAAAAATACAGAACATAAATAAATTAATAATAATTTTAATGTATTCTTTTTCTATAGCTCATTACATAATACAATTTTGATTCAATATGTGCGTTTATCAACAGGTATAATAATTATTTTATGTTAATAAATAAAATAATTACGTTTAGTTTTATAATGTGATAATTTTCATGAGTAAACCTCAATATATAACTAAAGCTCAAAAAGTTTAAATGCAATAATAATAATCATATTAATTAATAATATTAGATGAAGTATTCTAACAATCCAAAAGTTAAAATTTAATTTCACTGTGATACTGACAAAATATTAAAATTTAAATATTTCGTATTAAAGCGTAGTAAAACTTTATACGTATACGTTGCTTTAATATATTTTTGTCTAACATATTGAAATATTTGCTTGGTGTATTGATTGATACCAAAGAGGTACATTGTTATCGAAAGGCCACAGTCTAAATATTTAAACATCCCTCAAATCTCTTCATTCAATAACGAGCATAATAAGGGTAATCTTACCCCGCAAGAAAATTATGGGTTTAGTCCGAGCAAATTCCCTGCGAAACAAAATCGTTCTCTCTCTCTCTCTCTCTCTCTTTCATTGCCTATAATCTAATACTGTTTCATTGTCTCAAACATCAAAGCTTTTAAAGAGATTGTTCTGACTTTGAGTTCCCAAAATAAATAACGTCAACCATAGGCTTCTAAGCAAACAAAACATTGTAATAATAAGGTAGAAACTTACTGTGAGTATTATTAAAATTAGTTATTCATCAATCGAATATGAACAACATATTTTATCAATTAAAAAGCACATTTAATCTATATATTAAATAATCAGAAATTATGTTATATGATACGAAAAATAAGAGTGTACGTGAAATATCAAAAGGAGCGGGGTGTAAATGGGGTGATTTGTTTTCCCTCATCCAAAACGATTGGCACAATCAGTCATCTTTCCAAAAATAAGAAAATGCTTATATAAAAATAAAGATAATACAAATAAAACTTTGACGCCTATTCATTTACATAGTTTAAAAAACTTTCTTCATAAATTAAACAGTGTTGCATTCATAAAGATCCAATCTCAAAGTTTAGGCCATTACCGACCGCAAATTATCCGTAAATCGTATCTTTTATGAAGCTTTTTGAAGGAAGCTCCCTAGTGGAATTTACAAATTGCGGAATTAAAAATAAATTGTCCTTTGCTCTTTCTCCCTAATTCCGTCTTTAAACTCTTGCGTACTTTAAAATTGAATGGTAATGGAAGCTATACTTACAAAAGAAAGTCCTGTTCCCAGCACGGATCCGCTCCTTTTACAGTTACAGTTGTAGATTTGACGTTCTGAAGTTTCAATGTTACGTATGTATTGAATTGGGCCGCTGCAAAAATTATTACAATTTTAGTTTGTTATATATTTTGTTATAAACTTCGATGTGTAGCTGAAATTTATTCTTAAAAGTCTGATTTAACGGATTTAAAAATATTTAAATTTAATTTAATGGTTGTGACAAATGTAATCAGTAGCAGATATTACCAATTATCGTATTTTTTTTATATATATATAAGCCGTTATTTTTCTTCTTTCGAGATATATAAGTTTTAGCACTTTACAATATTTAAAAATAATTTTACCATGTAATACATTATTTCGCTTTTCTGAAATTTTTGCAACTCACGCCAATTTAATTTACATCAAAACTTAAAAAACACACACGACAATTAAAATGTATATATTCAGTAAACTGTTTTTTTTCAACTGTAGTTTTAGTATGTAACAGATGAATAATAATAGAAAAACATATGAAAAAATATTTTTTTATTTAAACCCACTTTAACGATTGTATATTAATCGAATTTATTATATTGTTATTTTAATCTTTGTTTTTATCTAATGTCTTAAAATATTTTTGCTATACAAATGGTATGTATATATGACAATAAAATATGAATATCATTGTTATTATTATATATACTTAAAACAGATATTACATATAGTTTTTTCAAAATTATTTGCACTTTCGATTTCCACGGTAATCCAATACTTTTAATTTTCCTCCATTGATGTCTTGTAAAACATTTTCTAATGCTTTTTTTTTAATATCATCCAGACAATCTTTATCCAATTTATAATTTTTCCATTAGAATTTATTTTTCTATTGATTATTACGGTTTTCAATGATTTTAATAAAACAAACTTTTAAGTCTAATTTTATATAGAAGAAATTAATTTATTTGTCTACAATTCCTAATTATTTTGTAATATATTGAGGACGATACGATGTACTTTTTATAGCCCTGAAATTGTCATTTGATAAAAATGAATAACTTAAGAGTAAAAGTTATAATCAATTATATTTATATTATCGTCAGAGAATTAGACAATTTTAGTCACATCAATGTCATTTTCATATTTCTATTTTTTCCGGTACACATGTCACTAAGCTATAACATGATTTTAAGTTGTTATTTTCAATATGCTTTAAGCAACAAGATGTTATTTCTTCGGAATCAATATACTCCACAATCACTTCACATGTATACATATAAAAAAATGTGAAAGCTTCGTTCAAAATGTACATATTTCGCTTATTTTATATATGGCAATGTCTTTTATAAATAAAAAACGCAATATGTTTATCTGGATTCTTTGACACTAAATCTTGGTATATTTTTAAATATTGTCTAGACTCTAGACAGTCTAGCATTTCTTAAGTAAATGTCATTTTCTTTCATTAGCGTCATTTTTTCTCTGATGTTATAAGAAAATTTTATCTTTACATACTTTTGGCAAATGTATCTGCATATTTGCTTGCTGACAGATGCATATTTGTTTTTACAAATTACATTTTTCTTATAGGCAATTTAAGTACTTCGCTCCTGAATTATGAGAACGCGTTTAATGCCATTTATACTGTGGAAAACTTTGTATATGATTTTTCATGCCTGTTATTATTTAGTTTTTCATCGGTTTTTACACGCGAGTCTTTTTCGATTATCTTTGCTTTTGTAGCCCAATACAATATATTAAATAAAAAGTAAAATATTTTTTTATTGTGAAATTACCATTTGAGCTGATCCTTGGATATTTAGTATTAAAAATACATTCCTTATAGTACTTACAACCATTATTCTGATTATTTTTCATGGATATTTTTTTTCACCTTTTGTGATACATGTTGCTTCATTCTTTTTTTTCAATTCATGAGAATATTATATTAGAGTGAATATGTTTTTTATAAATTTACAAAAAATACATATTTGTTCACTAAAATCTGGCTTGAACCCATTTTTCTCAGTACAAACTATTTTTTTCTACTTTCAAATATAACAGCTTATTTACAAAAATTAAAATATAGTATATTTTCTAGTTTCTCTTTTAAGAAAATATTTTTATCGTTTAACGTCCCTATAAAAGTTACATATAACTCATAGCCAAACAGAGAACTGCTTTGACTTTGTGCTGCTTTATGGTTTTCATGAAGTTCAATTAGTTTTATTCATAAAAAACAAATATGGTAAAAATAATCAAGTAAATATATATAGCGTAGGTTTTTGAATAAAGGCGTATATTCAAATTAAATAAAAATTGATCTTAAATGCTATACTTATATTCTAAATAAATAAATAACCAATGATGTACGCTACTGTCATTTTTTTCAAGTATATTATGTTTTATAGTAATAATAAATTAAATATAATAATACATATGCTAATAAAATTTACTACGTCAAGTATAGGTTTTAACATATTTAAAAGACGCTGAATTCTAAAAATATATATACAGCTTGTTTTTGTATAAAAATAATTTATTTTTACTACTTGGTTTTGGGCTAAAAATATTATTCCAAAAAAACGTAATTGGCAAACAAAAATATTTGTGATACCTGACATGATTAAAAAAATATTGTGCAATTTTTAAAAATTATAATTAATGCTTTTCTAATATACATTTAAATATAAAAGAGATAAAAGTTTACTAATCGCTTATTGTAAAGCAATATTGTATCACAAAGTGTGATTTTAATGTTTTAAGCGTTTCTTGGGTATAAGAAAAACATTTTAACAATAATTGTTAGCCCTAAATATAAAATTGCTAATCTAGAATAAATTTGTATGTTCAATAAAGTGCTTCGGTAGATAAAACTTCCAAAAAACTTTATGTTTGCTGGAATATGAAGGGTATCGTGTATATAATCTTCTGAGGTCTAACTTTTTTGGTTTAATACGTTAAGATATTCTTTATAAGCTTAAGTAGTTTTTATATGATTTTATATGTACGACCTAGTAAAATTTTATTTAATTATAACGATATTTATTCGTGATATTACGAAAATCTAAATTATAATTACATCATTTTTAATAATTTCGATCTCCCAGATACAATAGAAATTAAATCTTTAGAGTCAATAGTCAGCCACTTTTACAAATAAATATTATATAATATTATATGATAATTACTTTTTAATCTTTGTATATCTAAACACCCTTAAATAAATAAACTAGCAAAATTCTGAAACACTTTTATAACAACGTATTATTTTATTCTTAATTATTATTATTAATTAATTATTATTATTAATAATAATTCTTATTATTAATAATAAATCTTCATGACAATAATTTAAATTAAATAAATACATCAAAATTTTACCATTAACTCACTATATTAAAAGATATTTATATATCATTAAAGTAAAACAAATTTCTATGTACCTTTCACCGTTAAAACATTACATCTTATTTGCTTTATATAATTAAAAGTCTGATTAAAATTCGTTTGTATTATATAGACATATATATTATGTTTGAAAAACATTAATTATTTTGTCAAAAATTAAGTAAGGTTCATTTACAATTTTTATTTACTTTTCAAGCTAAATAAATAAACATAAAATATAAAATACGCCTCGCTCATTGCTTGCAATAAATTAAAACGAACTAATTAACTTTTACTCGTATAATAATAATAAAACATTTTCCTAGGGGGGTTAATACCCAGATGTGAAATAAATTTAATCAACTTGTCAACAGATGACCTTAACATGAATCAACTAGATTATCTATGATGCGTATAATGTGTTTCGTAATAAACGTAATATATCTTACCTTGTGGTCCAACATAATGCGCCTTTTTTACTGCAAACAAAAAAGAGAAAAATATGTTAATACACATGATATAAACAAGTAAAATATTTGGCTATTTGAGATAATTTTTGTAACGGCGTTAAAAGTGTGTAACGGCTGCAAAAAATCAGGAAACTGCCACTCCGAGTAATTTCCTACTTCCCCTGTTATGATTTATTATCTGGTGGAAAAGGACAGCTTCCTGTTGTGCCACTGGCTTAGCAGAGTGCCGCTTTAAAAGGGTAACAATAACAGCAAAAGTTTTACACGGAAAATAGCAATCGAGGGACAGCTCTTGTGCGTGGGACGACTTTTCTTCCCTTCCCAAGAGCGCAGTCCAGTTCTAATAATAATAATAAATCCAATTCGACTCTGGCCAATTTATATAATCTAGCTTTGTTTGAGATGATTGATGTGTGTTTGTGCGTATGTACAATGATATGATATTCCTTAACATCTAAATTAATTATTTTTATTATATTACAATGAAAAATAAACCACTTGATGACATCGACCCATTTCGGTTTAACGTGCGTAGTTCCGCTTATCAATCATACTGATAAGTATTCATATATTTTATTGATATAGTGATTAGATATCAAATATAATTGCATTAGGGTGATTCAGTCATTGATAGACATATAAATTTTATCACTACCTAGTAGTTATAAAATATACAGGTTGCCATAAAATAAACATTGCCAATAAATAATCATACTGTATAGACCGTTAATGCAAAAAATATAAATCTTAAAGGAAAAATTTTTTGCTTATAATATTACCATTCAAAATAAATACCACCATGTTTAATTAATATCAAAGAACGCTAGACTTTAGAAATATATATTATAAAGTACTGTTAATTAAAAGAAAAAAAAACATTAAAGCTCTTTTTAATCACCTCAACAATTATTAATACAGAAAATACTATATAAAATCTCTTTGAAACCATTAAAAATTAAATCTTGTTAGATAAAGAACTATTCTCATCCCTGATTTTAATTGTTTATTCATACGATTATAAATTTTATAAATACTTGTAAATATATAGACAAAGTATACATATTAATAACTATATAATTTTCTAAGTAACTAAAAGTAAATGATAAGTACAATATGAAGGTAAATTAAGTCAATATTTTTTTTAAAAATCTTTTTGATTGTTTGAACTTTTACAAAGCAAGAAGAATAATTAAAGCTAAGTCAAAATATTTTTTAAGCATAAAAATAATTTCGTTACTAACATAGCGTAAAATAATTGGTTGTAATTTTAAATTGAAATATGATAAATGAAAAATAAAACTGTACCTATTAAAAAATAGTTTTTATAAACAATAAATATTAATGTATTTTATAAAAAAAAATAGTCTTTTTATATTAGAAATTTAATAAAATAATTATATATCTACTCTCAAAAAATAATTAGACACTCAAATTTTTAAATTAACGTTAGTCTATTAATAACACTTAAGGCTTGATTGAGCAAATAGTTAAAAACATACAAATATATAATCGTTAATTTTAAAATAAAATTAATAAAAAACTGTCGATTTAGACAAAAATCAATTCTTAAAATATACACACATATGTATTATATAAATATTTTACTTCTTTTTTTTCTAAACATCTAGGTCCATGGAAAAGGAAAAAGTGTAGAAAGTGTCCTCACTAAGGGCTCCCTTTAATATAAATAATTAACATAATAATATTTATTTTATTATATGTGAGTTAGTAGCACTTCTGCTTGTGGTTATAATTTTGCTTGTGTAAATTTTAACTTATTTACATGCTAGTCTACGTTTAGTTGTATTATTTTCCTTTAGCAAATTACTTGCGAGTATGTTAAATAAAGTGAGGTTTTTAATATGTTTAAATATTGTTCACATATATTTTTAATTGTTTTTTTTTACACTGACACAGTAACAGTCACTTAATATACAATTGTTATGCACAAATCAAGGAACGTTAACCTGAAGACATTTTTCTGGGATCTCTTATGAATATTGACATTAGCAATAAAATTATTTAAAATATAATTTAAAGCAGTTGCACAGATTAAGCATTACAAAAAAATATTAATGTATTAATTTTGATATAGTTCTTCGCAATTTTATTTAAATTCGCATACACCTCAAAATAAAATACGCAATTTAAATATTGTATTAAAAACTTAACAGTGAGGTTGATATTTACCCATTTATAGTTCATTTGTAAAGAGCGATTTTTCACGTCGCCCTTCATAAAATAACAGTAAATTATGTCAACCCGAGCCCAATTTATATTTCAAGGCTAAAATATTACCATTAAAGCGCATTTTAATATCAAACACTAGCGATTGTTCAAACGCAATATTGTTATTGTAAAAATAATAAAACAGATTATTTTCACACGTTATTGTTCGTGACCATCGCAATCTGAGCTATAATTCGCTATGTGTCAGATGAAATAAAAAGATTGGTAGAGTTTCTGCGACTCGAATGAGCTTATCTTGCTCTTCGATATAAAAGTTTCGCGCAAGCTCAATTTGTATATCGAAATTAATGAAAGCTGGTTTTTGCACACTGTAGTATGAATAATACAATAAAATATGTATATAATATAAACATAGACTGCGCTGTACAATGACCTTTAATAAACTTTTGTATAAAATGTCTACATAAACAATAAAGCTCGAGTCTAAGAACTCTTAAGGTTTCACTTAAGAAACTTAGATAGCATGATAGAGAAATACTTTTACTTTAAACAAGATGATATAAAATAAATAAGAAACTTACACGTTCACTTTTTCATTATTGATTAGTAATTTATTAGGTTAAATGTTTTTATTTACATGAGCAATTTAAATCTTATTACTTAAGTAAATAGATATTACATATTTGTATCATAGATAAATTTTATATTTCACTGAATAAAAAGCGTATTAAAAAATATCTACGTTTATTTGAATTGAAATATTTAGCTTATGTCATAACAATATTTTTATTATAATAATAATATATTTTACAAATTTCTTTATGTCTTAATTATTTTCAAAAAAATAGTTAAACAAGTATAAGTGAAAAAGATAGGAAATGAGATTGTAAACGTAATGAGTTTCAAAAACATTGCATTACAGTTGAATCTTTAATCAGATAAGCTTAGTTTTTTTTAATATTTTTTTAATAGACCTCATGAGAAAAATTCTAAACGCATTAAAGAAAGCTGTCAAATCAGATTTGTAATAAAAAATAAATTAAATCATGCTCAAAATAAATATTTTTATTTTTATTCATAAGCGTAAAATGCCGTAAATCTCCTAGATAATAGACACACTTACTGATTGTCACACTGTAGAAATATACAATACAATGCGAGATTTTTTATCATGTGGTCTAATTGGTAGAAATAAACTAATTCACCATTTGTTAAAGCCACTAGCAAGAATAATAAAAATGTTTCGCAATAACTAAACTTCAATTTTGTTCAATTTTGAATCCTGATTTATATGTATATCTATATATAGTATATATATATTTATTTTTCAATTAAAATATACACCAGACTGGCTAACAAATCATACCACTCGAATATGATACTAATTTAAACATTGATGTGTCTGTTCTATTATTTGCGCATATATTTGCATGATAAATATATAAATAATATTAGTATTCTTAAACAAATATAGAGAGCTATAAACTACTGATATTTAAGTATTACCTTTAAACTTGAATTTGCTTGTTTAAAGCAAAAAGTAATTAAAAAACAATAATAATAAAGATAAGCGCCCAAAAACACAGTATCTACCCAAGAGTTCCGAATACAAATTTTCACGATTAAAAAGCGAAAATATCATAATCGTTATTTTTATCAGCAATTGCGAGGTTAGTATAAGTGCAGCACGTACACGTTCACGTAGATCGATCGTTAAAACTTTTTGTTTAGTGAATCGATAAGAGACCTACACAACGCAGCATCGCCGCAGATATCTCTTGGGCGAAAATTTGATTTTCCATTATGTGCGCTCTTCTTCTTCCTCTGCATTCGCAATGATAAAGCAATTACCGTCGACGTACTTAAAGATGGTTTGTTCGCTTTTATGTTCTGCCCTCGAAAAGCGAATGTCCTCCTTCTCGGCCGTGTGAACGTGACAATGCGAAGCGATAGGAAATTTATGATGTCCGTATTTGTGCCAAGAATCATTAACACCACACACACAACGATTGAATGGGGGAAAAGATCAAGAAGAGGGAGACAGAGAGGTAGGGATAAATATTGGATTTTTCGTGGAGGAAATTCCATATTTTATTCAATGCGGACTGCGAATCGTGTCGTGTAATAATGGAGGATTCAAAATCGAATTCTTGAATTTTCCGGTCGGAAAATGTGGTATATTTAGATTTACAAATGGAATATTGGTACGTGAGATTTATATAATGTATACTTATAATTAAGAGGTGTTTTTTAAAAACACTTTTTTTAATAAAAAATATCACTAACATACAATAAACAAGTGTTGTAGGAACTTTAACTATTAAAAGTAATCGATAGTTTGGTTATAGTTTTATCGGATTTATTATTAATCTATTATTGCAACATGACAGGCATTGGACCAGTGCGTTATAACTTGGTAAACAAAATTAACAACTACTAAGTAAATAGTGAGACACCACACAGAAATTAAAACCAATTACTTGCCATGTCTTTTAGAACAGATATGCTAACAATCGGATATTCTAGTATGCAGTTTTGCAATGGTTAAGTAATGGTCCGATTTGACCTGTCGTCCATTAAATTGAAAATATGTCTTGCATAAATGAGGACGTGGTAAATTTGGTTAACAGATTTAATCAATATTTGTTACTTTGCATGACCCCGCACGATTTAACTCTATTTTTATCACGATCAGTGGATTTATTAAAATATATAAAAATGATGGTCGATCAAAATTACAATAATAAATTAATAACTAATTCTGATCTTTCAGACACAATGAAGCACTAGATAAAATAATCTAATGATATTCAATCCGACTTTTTTCTAGTTTCGGTCGACAATGTTAGGTTTCAAATTCGAATCTTTATTTTCTACAACTAAAGTTAATGATATTTTTTACAAATTTATTTATCTACAGAAAGTCAATATAAAACAACTCTCATTCATTGCTATTAATGATGAAATTGTAGATTATAAAAAGCTAGCAAATATATGTTTAATAAAATGACAGGATACCTGCACTTTATCCTAAAAATTTCACAATTAAGAAATATTCTAGGCGTCTGTTTTATCAAATTACACTATAAATTGAGTTATAAAAATATAAAAAAGTCATTAAATTTTGTAAGAGTATAATTTATTATATAAAAAATATTTCTCATCTCTATTACATTATATCAACTATTTTTTAGAAATATTTTTTAATGTAAAGTTTATGAACGATAATACTTTTATACAAATTTATTTCTCGTGATACATAAAAAACAGTGATTTAACATAAAAGTACATAGATGGTTAAGAAAAAGCT
Source organism: Plectrocnemia conspersa (assembly GCF_051122295.1). NCBI lineage: Eukaryota > Metazoa > Arthropoda > Insecta > Trichoptera > Polycentropodidae > Plectrocnemia > Plectrocnemia conspersa. Next base: position 10,070,258 of record NW_028277174.1, on the reverse strand, counting down.
TGAATTGAACTTTTACATTACTTGTACATTGTTAAAATAATTAGTAATATATAATTTAACATTTTTATTTCTTAGTTAACTTATTCATTATTAAATATGTATATAAAAAAATTACTAACAAGCTTTTTTTACAGCATAAGCTATTAAAAACAAATTTTATTTTATCTATTATCATATTTCTACTTTAGCAGCCAATTTAAATTTAAAACCTTGCTATCAATTAAATAGTAATTATTTAATTTATTAAATGCGCTCTCACCTTTCTGTAATTAGAGAGCTGTAATATAATATGTCAATGCTTTTAATTTATACTCAGAGCAAATACTTCTCATCTGAAAATCACGCTCGTGTAAAAGAGCTATCATATGCTAATTTGGTGCCTGACGAGAATTTTTACTGTCAATGCGAAATTTATTTTTGACAGTTGTAGCATACGAGATGAAGCCAGCTTCGAGATGCTTGAAGCTGCGTTCTTCTTTTTGTATATTTTTTCTCACACGTATTTGCCATACCTACATATACTATGTTGAAACTTTCCCTGACCCTTTTCTTTCCTCTTGCCCGGACGTAGAGCGGAGGCGTTCGCATTTAAATTTGCATCTCTCGGGAGCTGAAGTGACGTTAAATTATTACTTTTTTTTCGTCGATGTATACTTTTAAAGTCGTTTTTTTTCCTAATGGTTGTGTTAGTAAATAATGCCAAGTTTTCAACTTTACGCTGGTTATCGATCAAATCGCGCCAGAAGCGCTAAATAAAATTCGGTCGTTACGAGCCACAGCTATTCACAATGGGTTATCATATTTACACATAAAATTGACGAATAAATGTGTCACGTAAACACCTTACAAACTGGAATTGTAATATAATTTTATGATATCTAATAGAATAAATTTATATTCATTGATACTACCGACAAGGACATACACATATCGATGATTTGTAAAGATATATCAAAAATTGGGCAATACAATTGAAAATAATCAATATCTTACATATAATGCAGAAATTTGCAAGCTATAACACATACATATATAGTAGAACGTGTTATTACTCGTTTGCGAGATTTCTTGTTAGCTATTTCATGACTGTTATTTTAACAGTAATGCTTTTTCTTTGTGTTACTCATTATTTGATATTTTAACTCAAGAAAGGATCGAGGTAATATTTGTCTTACGTTTGTAAATGCAACTAAAAACAAGATAAAAATTTTAGCTACATGAAAAATATGATTACCATCTCAAAGAAAAATAACTTTTACGAATGGAGTGAAAGATAAACCAACCTTTAACAGAGTAGTTGCTTTAATGGTTTAAGAGAAGTATTGATATATCCAACGTAAAAGTCTGTCTCTTTCTGTAAAGTATCAACATTAAGGATGTTTAATTTGACTGGAAAATAAATAATTCTTAACTGATTGATATTTTGATTAAAGAGCTCTTGAAGTTCGGCTGTTTATTTAAGTGTAAATTTCAGTAGAAGTCTCTGAGAAAGTTTCAAAAAACTTCTCAGACGAAGTGTCTGAGAGAAAGTCTTCAGACGAAGAGTGTAAGAAGATTGCCAGTATTCATATCCTTATTTCCTCCTTGGAAAATGTTGTGAGACGACCAATTATAGAAGAGTGGCGATTTTTTTAATTGTGAACAAATTATCATTGCCCGCTAGAGCAGATTAAAAATGAACGTTAGAAATGGCAAACCCGAATGTACGCATTATATCAATCCTTAGTGATTATAGCAGATACTTTGTGACTTTAGCTGCTAAAAAGTTTTTACGGTGGTGTCTCATTTTTACAAATAAACGATTTTTTTCTTAGACCGTTAAAACGCTTTATCACAAGCCGCACTAGCCTTTTTGTAATTAAATAACACCCCTCAATCCCTCAAATTCTGAATTAATTGATGTACTCGACAAAAAATCATTCGTTATGTACTTTGACGGTAATAAACAACCAAAGCTATGCATCACTTGACGTTGCATATTTAAACTTTATAAAGCGCATCTAAAGAGCTTAATCTGTAAAGATGTAAATAATGTGTCTTGCACATTAATCACACCAATATATTTTTTAGTTCTCATACAATTATTAAACTATAATACATATAAGCGGAACAGAGAGATTCAAACATTTTCCTCACATTCTAACTAATATAATATTAATTTCATTAAGTTATTAAACCATGGATTGAGTCTGGTTGAATCTGTGTGTTTGAGTATTACACAAGTCTTCCCGGGTATGTATGGTTCCGAGTTTAAGCATAACGCACTAGACGTTGGACAATATCCAAGATAAGCCTGTTTACAAACAGGCTTTCATTATAAAGCCTTCAGATATGAAATGTGGCTTTGAATAAGTTCCATAGACAGTAAAGTCTAGGATCAAGTTGACTTGTATGAAGCACCGTAAGACGTCGGACTTAATCATGCGATTTCAATGTCTATAAATAAAGCATACCTCTACCCTACATCACATATTTTAAAAGCTAATAAATTTAAGTTTATTGACCACTTGAAAATATTATTTAACGCATTAATGCCTAAAAATATATAAATATCGTTCTTATCAATTATTTTTAACAATAAAAAATAAGAACGCAATTGATAATTAACGGCACAAAATTAATAAATTTTTCCTATTCATTTTGATAAGCAAATTTAAAAAATAAGATTTTTTTTTTTTATAAAAAATAATATAAATAATGGTTATGGTTTCAACGCTACAAAAAAAATTAACAAACGTTCATTGTACAGTCTTTCACCTGCTATTTTTCTAGACACCCAGCTTGCATAAATATTTTAATAGCCTAATGTTAAGATAAACGTTTTATAAAAAAAACATAAATAAATTAATCACTGTCAATAAACAGCCTTTCACTCCATAATTTATTTTTTAACGTTACTCTTGCCTGCCTTGATAATTAATTAAAAACAGCCATTTTAAACACACACTACAAGCACAACATTGCAGCGACTGAAGCTTTGTTGCATGTTACTCGAACTGTAGCGCAAATAAAACTAAGTGAAACTTTGCTTTAATTTTTTTTCTACTTGCTTTGCTGTTAAAAATTACTTCTTATAAGTAAAGAATGACAATGTATTTTTATATATCATTAAAAACATATAATTACAACATAAGATTTATTTTACAAATAATTATCGACAATTTAATGAGAAGTATAAATTGCTATCAATATCGAATTACAAAGCTTTGCGGTATTTTCTTAAGATAAATTGAAAGTGGTATAATTTATCTTGCTACTCTGCAGTGAATAAGTATATATTACAAGTATACATACAAGGTGACATAAATACACGATATATTTAATGTTATACTACATCTTAACTGTAAATATACTCAGATAATAACACAAAACTAAAAAAAAACTGCATCTCTAATAATATGTTCATGGAAACTTTTAACAATATAAGTCAATAAGTAACACCTAAATTTCATATATTTTTTTAATTTTTATCATATCAATTGCGTATTATATCAATAAAAATACGATTGATCATGACAGATGATGGTTTTCCTAGATTTTCCTAGTCTCAAGAATAAATAGAATTATTATCAAGTTATATTGTGTATCCTACAGTTTTGATTATAATAATAAAGTAAAAAGGTATGTCTGAATAAAAGCATTAAAATACAAGACTGCTTTGACAAACTAATAATTTCAATAAAAAGACATTTTAAAAACTGTTAGATTTCTTAGCTCACAAAATATAAGCATACATATATGCTAAAATATAAAATATTATAATAACCAATTTTCTAGAAGTAGCAGTACTATAAATTAAAAGAATCACATTTTTTTCTGTAAAATATCGCAAATAAAATTTTAAATTAAACGTTAATTGCAAATGGTATTAAAAACCCTTTGAGCGATATCGCCGTACATGTACGGCGGTTGATATTTTACTGTTTTCAGGTACCTCATATAGTTGTTTATTAACATTTATAACTGAATAAATAATAAATTTCAAAAACATTATATTTCTATAATATTTTTTTTAATTTAATTTTATGTTAATGATTTTTATGGAAAATAATATTAATAAATTAACAAAAAATATGTTTTATTAATTTTTTTAATATCGTGAACCTCTCAATTGATATAAAAAAAATACAAAAGCCGGAAAATATATAAAATCGATGTAAAATAAATTAACAAAATTTAATATAAGAAAAGTGTTAAATTAAATAATTATTTTGCCTATAATTTACTATAAATGCAGTACAAATAAAAATAGATAAATAACAACAAAACTTTTTTTTTTTAATACGTAAAATTAACTCACTCCTAGGTGTTTACTAACAAATTTAAATATGTGCTTAAATGAACTCACTACTCAAAGGGTTAATGTTATGAAAATTTTGACAAATAATTTAAAATAGATACATTTTGACCTATTATATACAAATCACTAAATAAAAATATTAATTTTAATGAAAAAAATATCGTTTGTGCTATATTATTTCATATAAATAATACACAGAAATTTAGGTTAGTACAATAAAATGTAATTTATAATTTAAGGACTAAATAATTTGTGTAGCTAATAATTTTAATTTTTAACAAAAAATTAAGCATTTATTATATTACATATTAGGTTGTCTCATACATAATAACCGATTTTTACAAGTATTAAAACAAGACCTTTGTAGTAAATACTATTTTTTATATTTATTTCACGAAAGGAGTTGTGCTTTTTATTTATTTATTTTTTGGTTCTCCACATTATGTTATCCGACATACATACTCTTTTTTATACAAATTCAAACTAAAACACAATGACGCGCGAGTATAGATAAATAACGATTTCGGGTTTGGAATGGCAATATTGCGTTGGTTCGAAAAATTTCGTACTAGTAAAACTTAAAAAAATTCCAAACTGAAGACCTTCATCTGCTTTTGATGAAGAAAGATTAGGGAACATTGTTCAAGCTAATCCACAAACAATGGACACTCGCAAGAGTCTATGAGTTTATTTCTGCAACAAAGGAAACCTGAAAAAATGGCATATGGGTACCGCACGAACTGATTTAAAGGCAAAAACAGCATATTTAAAAGTCTGTTTCTCATTAGAGATCAGAAACAATAGGAAACTACTATTCAAGTGACGAGTAATACATTCTCTATGATAGCCTGGATAGACCAGTTAAACAGTAAATTTGCAATTAAAAAAATTATTCCGATAATGTGGATATTTTGGGGGAATAATTTATCGACTGTATCAAATCAAATCAGAATCAAATCGTTAGGAAATTAAAACCATACATAGAAAATTATGTTGGTAGTCAAACGTAGAGCGATATTGCTACACGATAATAAGAGACCTCATGCTTCATTAATTAATATTCCCTAACAGTTCCTCTACATATCAGCACCTTGGTATTTAGTATGTAATTAAAATGATAATTTCTTGAATTCCATAAAATGTTTTACCAACATATAATAACCATCAATCTCTACATTTTAATACAGTTATCTTAGGAACGCCACAACCTAATTTGTATTATGTTATATAACTATATATATTACGTATAATACATTGTAACACGAACAAGATATGGTTCTTACTGTTCTTTTCTTTAATAAGTGTAACCATTGACTCGTGGTCTGATCCTTAATGCTACGTGGGACCTTAGGGACACGTGACGTAACCCATGGCTTGTGTTTCTCCACATATACCTTGCGACAAAATATTTAATTCAGCTTGATATCGAACACAGACCTATCGTTTAACTTTATTTAAGAAATAATCAATATTATACATGACATCATATATTACATAAATCTTCATGTATGTACTATATTAAAATAAAAATATATAATATATAGACATATAAAAATAACTGGTGCCATGAAATACATTGTTATTTATGACTTATTTATAATATTAAATCATAAAAATAATAATATAACACGGCTACAACTCTCTATTAAAATAAACATTATATACATAAAAATAACGGTTTATCATATTAATATTTTTACAACCATAAACTTGTTGTTGCGATATAATCATAAACGTTTAACGATCAAATTAATAAACTAGTACCGTAAAATTGTTGCCTTCCCATGGCATAAAAGTTTGCACATATGTAGTTTTAATATCATTTTCGTTGAAAACGATTTTATCGTTATAGGAAACTGTTAAAAGCCTAAGTGCACTTGTGATACACATTTTGATTGCTAGGGCGTACTGAATATGAGCACTATATTCACATATAATACATGCATGCATTTAAAATATAATGTATTCATATCTATTGTTATATTATCATGGAAATGCACACTTCATAAACTTTGTTCCAACGAGACACTTGGCAAAACTACAAGTCATATGTTATTCATAAAACGTTTGTAACAAACAGCGAAGACATTAGGGATTGTCGCAAAATTTATAATATGATAAGACTCAAATTAAACATAGTTTATATTGCTATATAAAGTTAGTATAGTGTTTTGTTTAAATATAAATTAGCATGTCTAAATATAACATTGCAATCGTCAATGGAAATTTTAAATATTATATTTTATAACATATTTTTAATAAAAGCAAAATAAACAGATACCATTGTTTTTTATTACATTATTATTCAGTCAAATAATTATATTTTGATGTTTGTCTTTTCGCTTATCATCAACTGCTCACTGTTTACGAGATATCTCAAAAGTTGTTTAACGACTACTTTACCAGTTTGAATAACACCATAACTTAAAATAAAGGTATGGGTTGAAGTCTGTTTAATTCTGTTATTTTTTATATACAGTGAATTTGTATATACGAGATTTAAAAAAAAACATGTTTTTGCATTTTTTGCTACGCTATGTTTTGTAACGAATTTACTTACATAAAATTATATATAGAGTTCCTTACACAAGTCAAAGAAAAAATGCCTATTTCCTAATACATATTCTAACTAGCAAATGATTCGCTAGCTTCAGAGTATCTATAGATAGCAACCTAGAAATACATTTATCTAATAGGGATTGCTTAATTAAACTACTTTTTATTTACTACAGCGAAATCCCAATGGCTTAAAAAAATAATTACAAAACATTGCAATTTGTTATATATAAATGTAATCTAAATGCATGAACGACTGAAAACATTTTAAAATCTGATTTTTTTCCATTAAATGCAAGAGCTAGAAAAATATTTCAAACATAATAACCTATCATTCAAAATGCTATTGTTTGGTCATCCGCCATATGATTATAATGAATACATGAAACTAATGTTTCTTCCTCGGAACAACAATATTTAACCAGTGGGTCAAGGTACAATGTATATTAAAAAAGTATTATCAACGGACCACATTTATGCAGATAGCGTTACTGATAAAACGTCAAATCATTTACGCAATGTTAAAAAAAATATGACATTAAAAAAACTGTTAAAAATATTGGATATCTACAATAAGTAACGCATAAAATATCAGTATAATATTATTGAACAAGTTTAAATTACTAAGAAACTGTGTTTAAATTGATGGAAGAAGAGAAGTTAATTTCAATGAAAGCAAGCATTAAAGTTGAAAGATGCAATTTAAGGACTAGATAAAAAAGTTTTTCAGAAGAACAACAAGAAAATGATTAACCAAAACAGTTTAAACTAAGAAGTTAGCTAAAATTTTAAATACGATATAAAAATCTATTACTTACTACGAAGCTAACTACGAACAATAACCATATTACTTGAAAGTAGAAGAGAAGAATAAAATGATGCAAACTCTAGTGGGAGTAATAAGTTTTATCAGGTTAAAATAGCAAAGAAGAATAATATTATCTCTTTTAGTCCCAGACCCAGAGGGCCGAAATATCGGCCCACCTTATACATATATTCAAAAAATTCGCACCGGCCGATATTTCGACGAAATTTTTTTTAATGAATTTGATATTTTTGTACGATATGTGCGAAATATCAACATATAATAAATAAATTTTCATTATCTCAGACAAGTCTAACATTAGCAGTTTCCAATAATTATTTTATGTCAGCGCAATTTTTAAGATAGGGATGGCTGGCGAAGTGAAAACAAAAGCGGGTATTACATACACGAAATACCTAAATTTTCCACGAAATATACTTCATTAAACATATGTGTTAAATATTAGATTTAAATAAATCTTAATAATTATATTTAGATGAAAAATGTACTTAAAAAATTCGCGCGAAATGATTGAAACGGCAAGAAAATGCTAAACCGAAACAGTTTAAACCAAGAAGTTGGCTTAAATTTAGAATACAATATAAAAGGATTTGTGAAAGTTTTGAAAACAGTAATTGATGCAATATATTATTTCACAATGAAAACACTACATACATTTTAGTACAAACTACATATGCTCATTTCAGGAAGTTTGTACTTATATCTGTGTACATCCATATTTCCATATGATATACGTATTTTAATTTAAAAGGAATTAAGTGTAAGTTTGTAAGCCTATTTTATTTTCAGCTATCTTAACTAACCATAGTACATTAAAAATCCTTGAATTATAGTTTAGTTTGATTTTTTGCGAGTTTTTATTGTATACAAAATCTTGGAAGCTCTTTAAAGTATATTTAAGCTATCACAGTTCATAATTTTATAATGCATATTTATGCGTAAAATATGTTTTAAAATGATAAACTGTATAAATAAATTATGTGACCTACCTAGGCACAAAATATGACCTTAAAAGAAAGCTCATTCAAACGAATCGATTCTAAGCAGTTTAAAAACGAAAATTTTGTCAATATAAAAATATATTAGGTTCATATATAACTTTAGCGATAATTATTATTATTACATAAAATTTCCTTTTTCACAAAATATGTTTTTTTTATTATTTAAAATACTACGATTTATACAAATTAAAATATATGTTGTTTAAATTATCGTTTGTACATTCAATAAAATTAATTTGAATAATAGACATAACCAAAGTATGAAGAGTAATTGACCTGATACAACTTTCAATTAAAATGTATTAATTTAATAACATATAAATCATAAAAAAATATTATTGATACTAATTTTCCACTCAAAATCTCATTTTTAATAATCACTGATTGGCAACAATTATTTAATTCAATATTTCAGATATATTTTGAGAGATTTACATTATTTCTGAAGTTTTACAAAACGATATAGATTAAGAGGTTTTGCCTCGTAAAACCATAATATTTTTAACACATATATGCATCATTAGCTATTTAAAACTTTACCTGCTTGAAAACTATAATTTAATTGTGCCTTTTTACAGTATATAAATAAACACAATACCTATTACAACTATCTGTCGCAAAATGATATGAATTAAATAATGAATATTATTTTGTTGAATAGCTATAAGATTTTTATTCCGTGAGATTATGGAAATCTGTGATGATCGATCGGAATTTTAATAACATAATAATTACTAATTCCAATCTCTCATATACGATAGAAAATAAAAAAAAACACTAAGATCCACATTGGTTCAAACCCAGGTCTTTCAAGTCAATTGTCAGCTACTTATACCACTCGTGCTGGTTAAATAAAAAAAAAAGGAGTCACCTCAAAATTAGTTTTTCAACGTTTTTACTAATTTTAAAGTTATGAGTATTTTAAAAAAATATCAATGAGAATGGGTAAGGTTTAGTTATGTTTGTGCACCTATATATAAAAGAGGGAAACTGTATAACGAAGTAGTCCACTCCATTATTTTGTATGGAGCTTCTATGGAGGTAGACTCGACAAAGGTGGAAAGTATAAGGCTCAGCATGGCTTGAGTACAAAGGAGTGCCCTATTAGTAGTCTTAGCATATCGCATGGAGTCAGGGGATGCCACCCTATAACCACCATTCAGCCAGTTGATCTGTTAGCTCTGCAGATGCAAATGATATACAACGAGCAACAACAAAGGAAGTTGAACCTCAAAATTTGGTGACTTTTGTGAGTTCAACTTGATCTCGTGCGTCCTGGCTGACCTTGGAGCTACTTTGGAGCATATCTATAAAATATATATAAAAAACTGACTGGCTGCTTTTAAGCATGTTTCAATAAAATAGGTAGAAAACCGATCCCTTAATTTCACAGACAATAACATTCTTTATACGGCAGTGAGTTAGCAAGTAAAAATAAGATATTCATGAGTCAAAAAATATTATTTTACAAACAAGTGTCGCCATAAAGCATAGCATTCACACTGAAAGACGCCAAAGCGTGATTTGCTTGGTTAAAAAGAAAAATTAAAAAGTGCTGGCGTATAAAAGCTAACTCAAACTCTAGATAGGGGTTTATAGGAAGCCCTGAAACGACTTGCGTTAAAAAACGCAAGGCTGGCTACCTTGTCGAAAAAATGCGTAAAAGCATATACCAGGGGAAGCAGGACCAGAGGGAATTATATCAGGTTTATCAACATTATCATAGTTGTGTTTTTTAATATATCACTCCTTCTTATTATTAATTAAGTTAAATTTCTCGCTTTTAAATTATCGTTGAATATTTACATTTCTTTGCAGTCAAAAAAAATTAAAAACATAATCAAGTATAGTAAATTGACCACTGTTGATTTTAAAATCAATGTAATTTAAAATTTTGGTCCCAAATAATAATTTTGCAACACAATTAGACTATAACTCTAAATCGGAAAATCAAGTTGAAACGAAGATAAAATACATTTAAATCACAGTAGTCTTTTAATATCTTAATGACATTAAAAACCATACAAAATTTCCATTCGTTACTACCGGTATTACAAAAAGAAATACCGGTAGTATGGAAAATATTTTTTTCTATTTTTATCCAAACATATTATTTGCTGAAAACTATATGCGAAAAATACGAAGCCATATTGCTTGAAAGCAGAAGTGAAGAATAAAATTATGCTCATTATAGGAGAATTAATCCAAGTAGTTTTATAGGGTTAGAAATTCAAGGTAGAATTTTTTATCCTTTTTGTTTTTAACCTACCTATTCAAAAAAATACAATTTTTTAATTTAAATTAATATGTTCAATATTTTTGTGCGAAATGCTCGATTTGTCAACATATAAAAAATACATCTGCTTTATCTCATGCAACGAAGTGTATCTAGCAGTTTTCAATAATTCTGTAATTTTATGATAGGGATGGCTGGCGAAGTAAAAACAAAAGCAGGTATTACATACATGAATTTCTTTCTACTGTTTGTATATTTTTATCTTAATTTAGACATATTTTTGTCTAAATACTCAATGGAATTTGCTTTAAAAAACATATGTGGCAAATATTTGATTTAAGAAAGTCTTGATAATCATATTTAAATAAAAAACGTATTTGGAAAATCTGAGCAAAATAAAAATCTGCTGAAAAAATGCAATAATATTTTACCAACTAAATATATAATTAAGATAAATTATAATTAAAATGTGTTGATGGGTGTTTTTCACATCAAACTTGATATATCTTGAATTTTTTCAAATAAATAAATATTAAAATTATTATTTATTTTTAATTGTTGTAAAAACTTAATATTATTGCATTTTATTACCTTACATCGTTATGAGTACTTTTTATCAAAAAAAAATTTAAAAAAATCGCATATTTTAGGTAAAATTGTCTAGGACTAATATGGTTATGTAGTATTTACTTATTTTTTTATTCTATAATATTAAATTGACACAAGCATTTATAACTCAAATTTAATTATTGGAACTTTTGACATTAATTAAATTTGAAGTATACGAGAGATAAATCTTATATAAAAATAAATTTAATTGCGATATTTTAAAATAAATATTTAAGCTCCAATAATTAAAATAAAATAATATAAATAAATCACACCGCAATCACAACCATCAATCATATAAATCTTTTTTTTTTAAAAATATGTCGCATTTTGAACAAACAGATTTACAATTGTTCACGCACTTTTTTATCATAAGGTTCTTTTTGATAATCCTAAATTTTGCTAATAAATTTAAGAGGTCCTCAGAACCGAATATTTCTAAATTAAGAAAGATTGGGCACCATTTTGAGGGAAAAAATCATAATTAATTAAAGCGTTTTAAATAAAATAATTTGTAATTAAAATATTTATTATATCTAAACAATATTTGCCAAGGTATTCGAAATCTTTGGTTTTGCTAATCAATAAACATGGTATATCATGCGAGCGGTACTTTGATTATTTTTTTCTGTCAATTAATTAAAATAATAATAATAATGTCAATATTAATAATACCAGTAATATCGGTATTGATTGTTTTTATCGGTAATACCGGTATTAAAACTTCCGCTATTATTGCAATCCATAGATATGATTGAGCAGCTGAAAGTATCGCACTTAACCATTTTATCGTGGCTGTTTTGTCTGGTCAAAGCTATTTTATAAACATAGTGCACGCTGTGCAAACTTTTTGGAACTTTGTCAATTTGACGCAAACAACGAAACACAGATTTTATGTCTTGAATCTGAATGAATGCGATTATGAAGGTGACGATAAAATGGCAAGCTACATTTAAACCGTCTTCAACGCAACTCCGACAAGGTTAGATTTAGAGACAACTACTCGAAAATATATACACCGAGATGTCCATCGATCGATAGCTACACAATTTTTGAAAAATTAAAAAAAAAATGCGAAAAAATCATAATTTTATTTTAGCTAATATTCTTAAAGAAATGCAGTACTTTATAGTACATCAGCTGTTGTTTTTCTCAACCTTTCTTTAAAAACAAATATTTTCTTGATGTATCGAATATTATGAAAGTGACATTCATATGATAAGGAATTATACTCCAGTTTATGAGTCAATTTAGTTTGAGAATCTATGGTTTAGGTAGACGTAAAAGTTGTATTCTAATCCGAAAAGTCATAGAGGTAGGTCGACGGTTTCGCGACGTCCTCTCGTAAGCTAATGCCAACTGTCCGCATCGACATCAGGGAGAGGCAGTATCAAAAGAAGCATCAATCGTGCTTAACTTAAATGTCAGAGAGTGGCGTTTTGCAGCTGTCCATCGTAGCAGGGTAGTGGTCTATGGGAAAAGGCAGAATCAACTGATGAATATGGTCGGCCGACGAGAATCCTCTCGCCGACCGTCTAGTTAAAGCTTTTTGAATATGTCAGGATTCAATAGTTGAGTGCTTTTAGTCCGTTAATTAATTAAAAGCACCTCTCTGTATTTGTATACCTACGTATATAAAAAAAAACCAACCCTTTATATAGTAGGCTTCCCTCAATAATATTGTGCTATTTTATATTTTATAAATTCATCAAAAATATATATTAAAACATAAGCGAATAATGTGTTGTTGCTTAAATTGTATTATACTTTAAATTCATAAAAAAAAACAATGTTACGCTTGCATACATTTTGCAATTTGTAATTTAAAATATTTCGCTCTCCCGAGGTTTCACTGTAATAGCAACAGAAAATCAAATTATCTTCAACGTTTATTTACAATCATTATTGCGCTTTGAGCCTTAATTGCGTAGGGTATAAAATGTCTATACATGTATCATATAAAAATACATTAATAATAAATGTATATGTTAAATTTTCAATTCAATTTTTGTATTAAATAGCGTTTATATTTTCACTCAAATCTAAAGTTGAAATCTTGAATGAAAATGAGCAATTCGCATAATGTCAAGCAATAATTTATTGCGGCGCATGAATTATATCCGCACAGCTGAAAACTGCACGCGATGTCATTTCAGGCTGTATCCCATATCAAAGTCTGTCATGTCTCGGCTGAAATCCCACGGTCGACTGGCCACGCTGAAGGTCCCCTTTTAGGGTCACATCGGACCGCAGAAGCCTGGCCGAGGCTTATTTGATCCTCAGCTCATTTAACGTGTTTTCTGTTCGACGGAACACAAATGATTCATGCCGAAACTTATCTACCATGTCCGCAAACACCGAGAGTAATTCCTACATTTTTTCACCGTAAAGCTATAAGCACTTTATTAGGTCAGGTCGTAGCCTTGTGCGTATGTGTATAAATAGTAAATATGGAAATATAGCTGATATAAAATAATGCAAGTATGAAAATAAAATTTTCAGTGAATCGGATAAAATAGCTCGATATTGAGATATAGATCATATGCATATGTGAAGGAGTATTTCGTCACACGGAGAGTATCGGAAAAGCATATATGTAGTATCAAGAGCGAGTTTTACATAAGCTATCACAATCTGATCGATCTAACAATATACATATTTTACGTTAAATATAAAGATAGTGAAAATATAGAATTGAAAGCGAAATGTAAGATCAATATCAATGACATAATGATATCTGATATGTAACTTAAGAAGCAAAACATTATCTATAATTCTACATAGAGAAAAAAAATATAAATAAAAATAGTGTTATAGTAACATCAAGTTAATGGCGAATAAAAAAATAGGTTTTCAAGTTATTTTTTTATACATACAAATTCTATGAACTGTAATACTTTATGGGTGTTCTAACCACCTGTACGATAAACTAATAGGTCATTTTAATGATCATTTTAATGAAAACCAAATATATGGGTTATTTTCTTACGAAACACATATTAGAACATTCGTCTTGAGACGTTTTTTTATTCGTAATCATCCATAAGTACCAAAAAACTACCATTTTGTGTGAAAATAATGCGCGATAGACATTGAATTGTACCTTGCACTAAAGGTTTTTGTTATTTTTACCACTTTGGTAACGATCACCACTGGCAGTTTTAATTTTAACGCATAAAAATATCATGTGAGTGTTTTCCAAAAGCAATGCAATTGACACACCAAAATCCTGATCTGCGATTCGCCAGAGCTGTCTCAAATTAGCAATACAAAAAATGTGACACTTGGTCACAGAGGGGCAGACGGGTAAGCAGATAGAGAGAGGGCACATCAATCTAAGCTCAATCCTAAAGAGCACGAGGCAGTATCATCACAAGTCCAGTGAAGACTATCCTACTTTCAAGACTAGTTATTTTTATTCTATTGCCTGATAAAAGCAGCCAAATTTCCATATATATGTGATATTTTATATATGCTGAATAAAATAAATGTTACTAATTTTTCTAGCGTCCATTTTCTCTACAAAGTCATACCCCTTCTAATTTTTTAAGTTTCTTATACTTCATTGCTTTATTTGAATTAATCTTCACTATGGAAATTATTGAAAACTAGTCTGTATTTATTGATCAGAATTACAATTATATAATAATCACTGTTTAATTATTCGAACCCAGGTATTTCAAACATAAGACATTGACTATTATTCTAGTAAAAAAATTTGCTTGGCAATAATCTGCAACTAAAAGTGCTTAATATTATTATTTTATATATTGATAAAAAATCATAATAATAAGATTTTTCTAAATTAACATCGATCCTTAAGCCAGGATTGTGCATTGGAGTTGACGTACCAACACGTCTTCAGTTAAAGTCTATCTGGTAGAGACCGGATCAGCTGACTCTCGAGGTCGGTCGACGAGAAGATTTTTCTATCGTCGGCCGACTTTTCTATTGTCAGTATCCAATAGTAAATGTATAGCTTATATTCCAAGAATCTAAGAATGAGTAAACCACACAGTTCGTGAGCATAAAAAATGCGTGTTTTTGTACGGGAAATCCAAGCTTTTATCAATATTATTTCGCAAAATAATATAAAAAAAATTTATAGTGTGTTCACAAGTTTGGCTACTATGTATGGTAAAATATTTTGGATCCCGAATTATATATTATTGTAAATAATGGAATTTTTCATTTATTTATTCGCTTGACAACTTTGGTTCAGATTAGTTAAGTCAATAATTTTAATATTAATATTTCTAAAGACTTCCCTGGTATGCAGATAGAGTGAAGGTCGTTTTTTATGGGAGAATATCCTTAATAATATCACTACGGTGGTTGTCAATCGTTAACCCATACAGTAATTAGATGGCATGTCAGTAAATTCAATCATGTTAGAGAAATAATTATATCAAGAAACTCATTACTGGAATGGGCATAAATAATCTATATAAAAATCTAAAATAATTAATATCATATACACCAAAATTTTGTTAGTGTAGAAAGGCCAAATGGAATATATTTTATTATAAAATATATTAAGATCAAAGGCAACTTTTTGCTGTAAAATTTGTATTTTTGAAACATCTAAAAATCGATTATGATTCATTACAATTAAATAGAGCCTATATAAACAAATACATAAGCCAATTATATAATAGCATAAAAGAATATACTATGTTGTCTCTATGCATTACTTTTTAACTGTCAGAACTTACAGATGAAATCCAACAAATGTAATATTAATCATTTTAAATATTACATGAAAAAATTGCATATTATTACTTCCGTGCGTCATTAACAAGCTCATAATTTAATCGCTCATATTAGCGAGCAATTATCAGAAAAAAAACCTGTCGGTGGTAAATTTTTTGTAATTTAATTTTTTCATTAGCGTCATCATCGATTGGAACGATAAATATATATTGTATAAAGGTACTTGTGTAAGAGAAAACGGCGGTTAAATTTAACCTGATTAAGTATCGGCCTCAGGCGCTTATTAGCCATAATAAACGTACTTATGTTGTGAAAATTTTATATAATTTCCTTATCTCAATTGTCGTGTTCAACGCTAACATACACACATAAAGAGAACTCATGTACATAATATGAGGCGCATACACCCTGTACATGATCAATCATCGAGAAATCGTGTTTAGCTTTTGTGGGTTCAGATTGCGCCACGTTCGACTAATGATAAACGTCGTTATGGCAACACCGGTGAATTGCTCGATATATGATGGTTTCCAATGAACTTTGATAGTGTGTAATAACTCCTAAAGAGTATAAATTATGATCGCAAAATTGATCATGTAGCTTCATAACAATCAACGATAATAATACAAATTGTCAATGCAGTTGTTATATGGCGTGAATGAGCATTGCTTAATAAAAACGTAAAAGTAACACCATAAATAAAACGGTTGTAGCTCACGTGTTTTTGCATTGTGTCTTTATGGTTTCGCGTCAACGTGTTTATGCGAGGTATGAAAAGTGTGGCTGGGATACTTTTACCTGCACCGTTTGTTGTGCAAACTTTCCAGACTCTTTACAAAAACACATTGTGATTTTCTATTGTGACATAAACTTGCGAAAACCAGACCGTAAAATGTTAACAACTTGTTTATCACCAATTGAATTTTCCCATAAAACACCTATTTCATCATCTGAGAAAATATTGTTTTATTATATTTTAATTTGAAAAACCACCTGAAAGCATTTCTAATTGTGAAATAATTCAAATCTACACTTATTAAGAAAACTTTGTTTTATACTACGTTAAAAAATAAACAATATTTTATTGGAAATGTAAAAAATCATGTTTTTACCAATATAAAAGATATTTTAAATAAAAGATATCAAGATATAGATATAAATAGAATATTAAAAAAATATAAATACCCAACTATTTTTTTTATTTATATATAGTTGTGCATTTATAAGTACCTCTCCACCGTCACGTGAGTAATTTGGTATATTATTATGATAGTACACTTCACCTATTCATTAAAACATAAATAAATATAGCAATCACGAATGTAACGTGCAATAACTAATTTAGTGGAATATATAATTACGTCATTTACGTGACAATTAGTATTTTATTAAAAAAATATTTTATTTAAATAATAAAAATAAATTAGTTACAATAATATATTTTAACCAAAAATTAAGATTCTTAAGCAAATAATATAATAGTTCAAAATAAAATATTTCAACTTATGGTTTATTAAAACTAAGCTATATTTGTGGCAGATTTATTATTATATCAAGTTTAGCCTAAGTCTAACATAATTAATAACTAACCTAACATAACAAATACACCTAAGCCTGACCTACAACCACAAAAAATGTTTAATTCAACAAGCTGTTAAAAATTTTCGAAATAAATACAAAAATAATCTATATTATTTAATTTAAATTATAATATATCTTTTTACTCTTATTTATTCAGCCTTAGAATTTTTCATATAAGAAAATATTTTAAAAAGAAAAAGAAAATCATGTTACATGGTAATAATATAAGATTTTTAGGTAAATTTTAAATAAATAACTTTTGAAGAAGTGCACTAACGAGCAATAAACATATTCATAAGTGTAATTGAATTTAAAAAATATATTATTGACAATTTTTATTGAAATATAATTATAAATTACATTATTGTTACTATACATCAATCGTTTTAGCACTGCCACTCTTAAAATTAATTACTTCAATAAGATGAATAATTTTAATTTTTGGGTTAATACTATTTTATTTGTATATTAATACACACTTATTTTATATATATTCTTCAGAGTTTTCTATCAAAAAAAAATTGAGAGTTAATTATTTAAAATGTGTCCAAAATGTTCATTTTTTTAACAAATTAGAAATCAGTTATAAAATTTTTACATATTCATAAATGTAATAAAATTTGTAAAAAAAAAATTAGACCCAAAAAATAATCAAATTACAATAATAACAAATTTATAAACATACAAATATTTTTCACCTGTATGTTGTTTTTATTAATATATTATTGTAAACTTAATTTTATTAATATTCCAAAAAGTTTTTCATCAAAAAAAATTGTTTTACCTACAAAATCTAAAAATACGTGTTAGTAATTGAAGATATTTCGTTTAAGCAAATTTGGAGTCAATAATCTTTAAAGACGTGCACTAACGATAAATTTAGAAACATTTAGAAATATTCACTGATTTATTTATTTAATTAAATTATTTACCTAATTTAGCAATTTATTAGTTGAAAGAATGTTTTAAAAAATAAAAAATCTGTTCCTCAAAAATTAGTTATGAAATAATGCTTTTTTTAATGAATTTTATAAGCAATTAATAATTTCTGCGCTACTTTTATTCTTAAAATAACTCAGTTACTTCAATAGAAATGTTTCAACTTCATTGGCTAATCATGATATACTTTATTTTAAAGAGAGTACTAGAAAAATATAAAGAGTTTTTCATTTGAGAAAATAATTTTTTTTACAAAACCGCAAAAAAATAACGTAATAATCTTTAATAATTCCCAGATATAAATTAAATGCAAATAAAAAATATAAAAAAAAAAATTTTGACATATAATAAAAAAATATTTTGTTGATATTATAAATCAATTATTCCGGCACTGACACATTAATAACCAATTTCGTAAATTTAAGATAGTCGTCATAATTTCTACGTTAATTTTTTTTTATTAGTATATTTTTGTTCACTTAATTTTATAAATATTTCCAAACATTTTTCCATCTAAGAAATTTATTTTACATTCGAAAGCTTTGAGAGACATTACTTTAAGCAAAAAATAGTTAATAATCTGTAAAGACGTGCACTAACGGTTAATAAAAACACGTTCAAAAATATTGACTAATTTATAAAATGTATGAAAATCATTGGCAATTGATATTTTGTTTCAGCGTTTTTTTACTCTTTAACCCAACTAAGTTTATTTAGAAAAACTGTTTTAACTTTTAAATCAATATTTTTTTTTTCTTTATTTATAATGGTACAATTTTTTCAAATACTTTTTTTTATCTATGAAAATAACTTTTCTTACGAAACATTAAAATACGTTTCAATTGTGTTAGATTTTATTTTACAGCAAATTAAAAGTTAATAAACTTTATTGAAGTGAACTAACAATTATTTTAAAATTGCTCAGAAATGTTGATTAATTAAAAGCGAATTCAGAACAAATAAGACGATTACAGATTTAATGTGTTATCTTTTTTATTCAAATAAGGATGTTATCCTTAATTTGGTATAATTATAAAAAAAAAATATATTACGATGTTATAGATATACGAAAATATTTTTTATAGAATTATTTTAATGAGTAAGTTTAAGATGTTGCTTTTAAGTTGATGAGGAGTCGATAATATTTAAAGACGTGCACTAACGGCCACATTTACAAAATCTAAGTTGCTGAAGCCTAAATTTACAGCTAATTTAAGCAATATTTTTATAATATTTAGATATTGAATCTTAACGCAAGATTTGCATTTTTTTAACTCAAAATTTACGTTATATACATATATACAACGTAAATTTAAAAAGTAGATACATTTAGAATTGCTATAAATATTTATTAAATGTTTAGTAATGAAAGTAATACAAAATATTTCAATTGCCATTTTAAGTACTTTTGTGAAAAAAATACTTCCTTGAAAATTCAATCTCCTTAAAACGACCACGTAAATTTTGCACGTCGACACATATCATCTGTAATCGTCTCCATTTCTTTACGGACGTTTTCCATCGTTAGTTTATTCTGTTACCTTTTTTCCTTTTAAGAAAATGAAATTCTTTAAAGACATTTGAGGTGAAAATGTGGGATATTGAAAAAATAATACGTACACTAACGGTCAATTTACGTCCTCAATAAATATTTTTAGACTGATTGTTTATTAAATAATTTAAATAAATAACAATAATTTTTAATGTAAAAGTGCTATATTAGCAATTTTTTAAATCAAAATCTTAGGTCAAGTGATATAAATGTGAACTTCCCAATGAACTAGCTTGTATTTATAAACAATATTATTCTAGCGCAACTGTCAGATTATGAGAGTACGCTATGTGAGATGACACACACAAACATTCACACACACACACAGTTATATTTTTATTATTTATTTTCATTGGAAGGGTGGCTCCGGCGCATTGTTGTCGCGGCGCGCGGTCGATCGCGCTCGGCGTTTGGCGCGTTTTTCCGCGGTCACGTGACACGCACCGTAACCTTAATCGGCGCGATCCTCACCTGTGACGCTGAGCAGGGACATGGCGGCCCCGGCGAGACCGGCCCGGTTGGTGTCACGCGGCGGTGGTATCGACCTCGGCGACCGGCCGAAAACTCACGGCGGAAACTCGCGGGCCGCGCACGCATGCGGCACGGACGCGGCCCGTACGCGCGGCGCAACGGTCAGGGTCAGGGGCTGCGGTCGGGCGAGCCCCCGGTGGGCCCCGGGCCGCGAATCAGAGCGGCCCCATCGCTCACGGCACCGCCGCTGCCCGCTGACTGAGCCCAACTTTGCCCGCCCTGCACGACGCCATCTTGGTCGTGCGCACTGGAAGCACCCCCGGGGCTTGCGCACACCTAACAACGCACACGCGGTTCGACCGCCGTTCAAAAGTGTGTACTCGATGGTGGGCAGGCCGGAGGCGCGGACGTGGGCCGCAAGCCTATGCGGAAAATCGTGCCAAACTTGGCCGGAAAACTCCGAATCTCCAATGACTTCATCTTACTGTGCTCTGTGTTCTCCAAGAAATGCTCCACGCCACTAAATAAATCATCCTTTAAGCAATATCGACCATAAACATAAGCGCAACTTTTGCAATCGTAATGAAAACGATAAACGAATGCAACCCTCAAGTCACGATTACGTCACTCTATGTTTTCCCGATGCGTCACAATACCACATATACATAAAATATACAAACATATTCGATTTACATATATTTTTATACATAGCACATAAATTGCACTAGCTCCTCATACCTATCACCGAAAACATCTTAACGTTTGGCGTGTTCATTGTGATGCTCGGTGTCTCGCGTCAGTGAGGCGTACTCAAGCCGCGGCGGTCAGACAAAAGATATCACTAGAACTCATCTCTACGGCATGGATGAATAAAAATATTTTAATTTAATACTCGTAAATTCAATAATACAATAAATACATATATACATAAAAAATAACCTATACTTAGATTCATAAATAAAACTAAATGAGCAAAATTAATAAACATTCATCGCAATAAAAGCAAAATTTAATCTCTATTATCGACATACCTAATTATATGTATCTAGCAATAAAATACTGTTATACCAACTTTTTTTTAGACTAATCTATAATGAAGTCTTAGAATCACTAGTTGTTTTTGTACAAAACTAAACACCATAATCAACTAAACTGTACTACTATATTTTGTTTATATTTATATCGTATTATTACTTCACTAAAAAATAATTCGTTCGTGATAATCACATATTAGGTTTTCCTAGGTTTTCTTTATCTCACAGATGAATATCATGATAGCTTATACAGTTATATAATAAAATTCTCTAATAATGAGCTAATTTAGCTCAGAGAGAATATTATTCATGAATAAAAATTAAAAAAATATATTTTTTTTTGGTAAATACATACAAGATATTATTATCTAAAGCGCCACATTTTTAAAAAAAATAGTGAGCTAATTATATTAGGGAATTTTTTCGTGAGATTAATATTTTAGTCGATCGGAATTTTAATTATATAATAATTACTAATTCTGATCTCTCAGGCACGATAAAAATTAAAAAAACACTTAGACCCATACTGTATTCGAACTAAGGTCTTTCAGGTCAATAGTTAGCTACTATTACCACCCATCTATCTAAAATTAAAACCTTAAATAACCGTTTTGATGACTTTGTATTGTCATGCGCGTATACATTTATTTAGTTAATTTAATTTTAAATGTTTTTTTTCACATTGATGAGAATTCGTTTATAGATTTACAACAAACACAAAAGCTTTCCATATATACGTATATGTATTTAGTGTTGAAATTTGTTAGATATCTTTTGCGCATGCGCATACGTGATATTCTATTATTATTTAAATGTTATCAGTGCCTATTGCCTAATTTCACCAAAATATAATGGTGTAATTTTTATTACTGAAAATTTAGCGTCCCAAATCCATATATGCTAGATTTCTGTGGAAGCTCGCTACAGTGAGACGACAGCTAACTATTTAAATAAAACCAAAACTAATTTGATTTATAATTTAAAGACTTTTTATGTAATCAATAAAAATTATATTTGTATTACGCAATAAACTATAGTATCTATATGATTTGCGCTCCATTGTATTAACTCTTTACATTCATTCAACTCGCACCGATCCATACAACCCCATCTGAAAACTTACCTTTCCTAGTTCCTGATACCAAAAAGGCAGTAGGTTGGGTGATGACGTCACACCCCCTTGAAGCCTACCGAAAATACGCATGCGTTCTTAACTCGACTGTGACCAAGAAGGAATTGTTGAACGACAATACTACCTTAAACTGAACCCTCAGGTATAACTATATATGTGTCCGTACATAAATCACGTTGAGTGTATATCTCACTATACATATACAGTGTGTCATTTTCAGCGTGGCGTACGTAAAATCACATTAAACTAGTATTGCCGGAAGCTTTGCCCGAGTAATTGCATTCATTAAAGGATACCGCCTTTTCAAAGCAGCCGTATAATCAAAGTAACTAAATTCATAAACTAGCATTTCGACAAACTGAAATATTACGAAACACGTATACTCAGAAATAATAAAGAACAAAATAATAACGGTATAAAATTACACAATGTAAATTACCATAACAATATATTTTTGAGTTGAGCGTTAAAAAGCGATGTAATAGAGATTTTTTTAATAACCTTTTGCACGTGAAGCTTTTGTTGAAAAATAAAGCTCGCAAAAGGAGAAAGAGCGGAACAAAACGTAAAAGCTTGATAGCGTAAAAGATAACGCGATAAGAATTTTATTATCTGAACGTATCCTCGAAAATTGTAATTATTATAATACGTTGGAAAAAATAATGAAATCAAAGAGAAAAAAAAATAAAAACGAAACTAACAAATAATTTAAAATTACAAGTCACTACTAATTTTATAAATCACTAATGATCTCAAAATGTGAATTTCATATATTTAATAAATTAATTACACAACCTATTTTCTTAAAAAGCCATCTATGAACATCAGCAGGTAGCATTAAAAGGGAAGCTTAAGAAGGTTTATGTTAGTTATCGTTGGCAGATGCCGCGATAAAGAAAATTTTAGGAAAAATGATTCATAACTTCGCTAAATACTAACTTTGGTGAAAAATTTCAGCAATGCTAAATAAAATTTTGCAAATATTATAATTATTTGTATTAATGATATAGATTTTTTTCTTCACAGCAAATAAAATTTTTATTTTTTTAAATAATGTTTTAAACCCCCTTTTTTTAACAACAATAATAAAATATATAATTACATGAAAATTTTCACCACATTTATAAAGATGTCCTTTTTATTTTTTTACTTGATATTTATATTAAGAGCTCGTATTTCTTTGATTCTACTGGTACATGCTGCCACTTAATAATTAAATTCATAAGTCACGAAATAATTTCGTTTAAATGTATTAACTTGAAACTATAATTCAAATTCACTATAATCTACAATCTGCATTATCTATTTTTTGCCTAAGGGCCAAAAATTTTCGCCGTTTTTTCAGTACTTGCTAAATTGTTTGCTTTAATTTTTCATATATATCACTGTAGAAATTAAATTTTATTAAAAAAAATTATTAACAAAATGTGTATACATTTTTCGTGCCGTTGCTCTGTGTTTTATTGGTGACGGTGAAGGCTGGGTTAGACCAAAATCATATAATTGGCGTGGAAAGGCTACTTGACTGTTTTATTTTTTATTTCCATAGTCAGCTTTAATATCGATTTTTTGTATGATGTACTGGTTGCAAGCTCAAGATCTAAAATTAGGTATTCGAACAAAAGTGACTGCGCTGAAATGGCGTTTTAATAATATATACGATTTTTCTCGAAAAAGCATATTAAATAGCACAATCAGTTGTTTTCCCTTTTTTTTGCAAAGTAAAAGTCTCTGTATTTTTCATTACCAATAATACTTTTTCATTTGAACATTTTTATCATACCAAAACATTTTCTACTTAAACAAACGTTTTACGCATAAATGTTGTGGCGTTTTTTCAAAACTATGCATGTTTTTGTTTTTGTTTATCGACTTATACAATGGTTTTTAGCAATTTGCATCAGATTTCTTTAACCACATTTTTTTCTTTTTTGCGTCGGATTCTTATAATATCAAACGTATCTTTGTTGCATGTGTGATAAAAAAAATTAACTTAAAAGTATTATTTTAAATTCTTATAATAAGTTGACAGCCTAATTTTTGTCGCATAACTTTTTATATTTGTATCAGTAAATATTTGTAAATAATAAATCTATTGCCTTATAGAGTCCGCTACAATTAAAATTTTATCTCATCAACTATTATATTTTAATTTGTGTCGATCATTAACCAAACAATATGTTTTTTTCCAAACGATTTGCCAAAAGAGATTAAAAAAATCGTTTGCTTATCACACGCTTCTTTATAACAATTCCTGCTTCTTTTGCCAAGCGTCAGGGATAGCAACAGTTTTGAGTCACAAGTCAATTGATTTAAGATCGGCAACTAGAATCGAGTGCACATTTTTTTTATTCTTAGCCTAACGCCAGAGTTTCTTTAAGCTTTTGGCTTGTCAGGCCACTATTGCAGGCCTCATCTGCTGCACCTTTCCTTGGCCAGACGCCCACTTGAAGCACCATTTAAAGCATCTTCTCTAGAGGGGCCTTGAATGTGCACCTTAATGCTGCATCCACGGGTAGAGGCACTCTTAATAGGGTTATGCTTAAGCACTGGTGAGCCTCCGCCAGAATGTGAGCTGCGTCATCATCCTCCTGATGACAACGACATCATCTAAATAACGATTTTTTAATAAGCTTAAATTAAAAATAAAACATCTGTTTTATTTTAAATTTAATATATCTATATTATTTTAAATTACTTGAATGCTTCATTCTAAATAAATTGAATACAGTAAAAACTAATTATATTTATTAAAATAACCGTTTAATTTTAATATGTACTATTAATTTAAATTAAAAGATCCACTGTCTTTTTGTTTGCGATCCGCGTGTTTGACTTGTCCAACGTACTTTATTCACGTTTTTTAAACAAAGGATGCGAGCTAATTGTCCAAGTTGCTCTATGCATACCTAAATAATTAATAAAACCTGCCTAATATTTTGTGTCCACCCGCTTTGCGTGACGTTCATAATATAGATCTTATCGCACCGATATTATTTATTCAATCAGCTAAATTGTAATATTTATTTGCTCACGACGTATTCAAAAGGGGAAAAGCCCTTGAATTTCAGCTATTATTTATTTAAACGATTCGTAATTTGTAGGATTGCAGGCGGTTCTTTGGAAAAAAGGAGGCCTTACATAAGAGTCAATTAGTAAGTGTGGGGCATCGAATGACGCAGTCGTCGGGAGAGGAGAGAGAAAATTCAGGATTGGAGTATGAGAGAGCCTGTTGCTGCGTCGCGGACAGAGCCGCAAGAGCCTGAAATATTTGGTGGGAGGCGACACGGGAGGGGACGAATCGGGAGATACAGGTCGTGGCCGAAGAATACAAGGTAACGCACAGTAAAGGGCCGCAGTTAGATTTTTATATTGAAATTAAAAAACGTTTTATAGGTAACAATAGTGCATGGTAGATACACATATAAAACCTGTGATTTAATAAATAATTTATAAGGTACGTTGTAAAATACTATGCTAAATGAAACACGAAGAAAATATCACTTATTTTTTTTTATGGATGAACTTTCATTGGTTTCTAATTTACAGTTAGTTTCTAGAGTGTTAGCAATTTCATTTTCAAGATATTAATATTCATTATCCCTTATGTTTTTAAAATGCAAAATTACTGACATAGTACTGAGTTAATCACATATATGATTTTCCTAATAATTAAAAGCAAACGTCTGTTTATGAGTTTTAGAGCTACTATTATCAATAAATTACTGAAAAATCTTAATCATAATATTTTATATTAATTTAGTTTATAAACAAATAAAAATATAGCCTAGTACAGATTAATAAACACTTGCATTATTAGTCACAATTTGTAAGTCACGTTAACAACTACTTGAACAACGAAAAGAGAAATCATTTTTGCTACTAAATAAACCCATTTACGAAAGATCACATCACACATCAAAATAGAGATCTAAGTATCACAAAAGACCAGCGTCAATAGTAAATGCACGGACCATAAAATAGAACAATCCGTTCAAATACGGTAACCACCCATCGTCATGGCCAATTAAAACAAAATTTTGCATAAAAAGACGCGTATCAGACTTAAAATTTGACCCTGTGTCTACTACCATTGTTTTTTGAACTCACTAGTTACCGATCTAAGTATCCATCTAAACTTAAAAAAGCTCGAATTTTCCCACCTGCTAATAAAAATGATCATAAGCCCTTACTCATCTGAATTTTCTCTCTCCTCTCCCAACGACTGCGTCGTTCCCTACTTTCATTACACTTACTAATTGACTCATTCGTAAGGTTATTAGCAACCAGTAGCTTTATTGGCTTTACATAATCAGCTGTGCGTCAAAGAAGCGCTTCACCTTTGTTTTCGACATAAACTGTCACTATGTTGAATGCTGAAGATGGACTAGATAAAAAGTAAAAATTGGGCTAAGTCGCTCTCCGTTTACTCGGGATCTTTTAAAGAAAGTTAAACAATGCAAGGGTAATAATGAAATATCTCGTTTTCGCGGGTAGTCATTTAGACTTCTAGACCGTGTTTTATTTTAGGTTGAAAACACATTTTAAATCTTTGTTCAAGAAGCAGTTCAATAAATTTGTACACAACCTTATTTCTGTTTTTCTAGACCTGTGTCAAAAAAGAAATATAAAAAATTTGACAGTTAATCTTGTCAGAGCAGACTCTAGAGAGACATCGAGGCAGAGAAAAACTTTGACTGACATCTAAATAGCATCGCGAAAACACAAAATCACCATGACAATTCCATATACTTCACCAGCACTCAGCCGAAAAATTCTGACTTCCAAATATCTCATTCTTATACAATATTTCGATTTTATGGTAAATTTTAAAATCTTTTTTAGTGTGTCCTAAGCTGCAAATTGACACGCTGTCGGCCTCAAGTCCAGAAAAAAAATATCTTTTGCAACACTAATTATGTTATTAAACAATTTTAGGCAAAAATTTGCTATCCATATGGTTGAAATTGAAAATTGTTCATTTTTTATATTTCATTTTTAGGACCCTTTGCATAAGCCCAGGTCTGGGTACCTTGCACCTATTACACTGTCCATACATATGTAAACCTAATTTATAAAATTACTTTAAATATTTTTTCTACATAATTATATTAAAAAATATTTTGAGTTAGGCTAGGTTAGGGTACATTATACCGTTGCCTAACTCAGCCTAACTTCCCCTAGCTCAAATTTTATATGAAAACTTTTTTTCTTAAGAACAATATATTTGTATGAATAATTATAAAATAAAAAAAAATAATACTAAATTAGTCTTACATTATTTGTTTATGAGCAATATTTTTTTCTTAGATTAATACAATTTTTTTTTTAATTATTGAAATTATTTATTTATAAACTAACTATAAACTAGATATTGTAATAAAAAGTATTAAAATTTATTTTTAATTTAACACACTTAAGAGTTAAATATAATAATTTTAATTATTTTTCATTAGTATTATATAATATTTTATTTTATTTTTTATTTTTTAGATTAAATTAAGACCATCGTGGCCTAACATGTTACCCCAATGCGCCACGATGGTCGAAAACAAATTTTAAATTTATAAAACAAAAAAAAAAACGTATATATACATAAATAGAACAATACTTAAAAATAATAAACATAACAAAAAATTATAAAATATCAAAATTAAATGAGACAAACTGGATCAGCTCCTTGTAGCTAACATTAAACAGGTCAATATGTAATGCAAGCGTATTAAGGAGCCGTATGGCCACAGCCATAGGCGAGTCGGCAAGTGCGGATGTCCTAGCCCTAACTGCCATCAAAAGAGGTCTCGATCGTGATTCTCGAAAATGTTCCGGAACCCAAAACTGGAATTCCTCGAGAATAGCTGAATTGTCGACAACACCTTTTAGTAGTTTGAAAAAATGCTTAGCGACATACAGCTTTCTGCGAGTATTCAGCGAATCATATCCCAACGCTCCTAAAAGAAAGGCGCTGGGATATAAGTACGGATAATAACCAAATGTCCTTTTGTAAAGGTATCTTAAATACCTTTTTTGAATTTTTTCCACTAAAAGGGAATATTTGGCTATTCGGGGATTCCAAATTATAGATCCCGATTCAAGAATGCTACGAACTAAGGTGTCATAGAGGATGCGAATAACTGACGGATCGTCAAAGTGAAAGGCATTCCTCATAACAAAGCCGAGCATCTTGGAAGATTTATCACAGACGTCGTGTATGTGTAGAGAGAACTTCCATTTGCTCTCGAAAGTGATTCCGAGATCTTTAATGGAAGTTTCTCTAGTCAAAATGTTACCACCGAGATGGTAGAAATAAGCTGATGGCGAACGGGATCGAGAAAATGACACAGTATGGCACTTTCCGACACTAAAGGGCAGACGGTTAACGGAAGCCCATCTCCACAGAGAGTCTAAATCACTTTGTAGAGAGAATAATATAAACAATTATTGTATAATTTTATCATCATTACTTTTTATTATGTATGAAAAACGGATGTTAATGACAACTATTGATTTTTATGTTTTCATTAAACTGACAAAATGTTAGGTAATATTTTAATGAATAAAAATTATAACAATACTTAAATATTTTCTTTAAATAAGAAAAAAGTTTGTAATATTAATATAAAACAAAAAAAAAAATTTTTTAATTGAAAAATAATATTTTATCGAGTTACCTAGAAAAAGTCTAAAAAAAGGAAGAAAATTATTAAAAAAAAATTATTGTGTTTTTAAACACTTACTTGTGTAAAATCTGTTTTTAAATAAAATTGATAACTATCTAAAAATTGTTTTTAGATATTTATCAGTTTTATTTTATATTATTTAATACTAATTACTTATATTTTATTTTTTAAGATTAAAATATTTTTAGTTTAAAATAAATAGTAAATGTAATTTTTTTACAATTAACAGCTTAACGCCCGAGGACTCGCATACGAGTCTTGAAAAAACATTGTTTAGTGACTGTGAACACAGGCATGAAGCCTGCGTCATGCGTTTTCTTTTATTAAAAAATACTAAAATATCATTAAGTTTGCCTCTATATAATAATAAGAAATGTTAGAACACTATTGCTAAGTACTACCAAATGAAAAATAAATAATATTTTAACGACAATTTTTTGTAAAAATAATCGTCTTATCTCATTGCAACGCAATGTAATAAGACGTCGCTTTATTGGAGAACGTGATTTTTTTTATGAAATGTATGAACCATGATTATTTATTTAATATTAAAAAAAAATATTTTATGGTACACTTCTTGAACAGAAATAAATTGCAGAGGTAAACTGTCTAGCTAGATAAACATAAAATAATCCAATCATCTCAGTTAATAGAACTTCAATTAACAAAGTTTTTCAACCTAAGATTCTGTAAGTTATTAAAAAAATAAAAAGTAAAATCGTTACGGTATATGTAGATAAATTAGATAACACAGTAATCAAAGAACTTCTAAAAAGATCATCTATTAACTTACAAACATTTTTTCCGTCTATTTGTTATTTTGAAATTTTCTCGCCATTTGGAAAACCGCAATAATTCACAGATTATGAAACCAGAGGAAAAAAGCTACCATTTGGATAAATTATCGCCGTATTAGTTTATTGTAAAATAATTGATAAAAAAAAAAAAAAAAACATTATTGCACTAAAAAGAATCTCCGAGGAATAAAATCATGAACGAATACATATGTATTTTTCATTCCTAATATTTTGTGTAAATTTAAAATAGTTGCAATTGTCACAAACCAGATATTAATTATTTAATAATATGTATGTTTAAATGCTATTATAAATTTTTTATATACGATTTACAAAAAATATCCGTTTTTAATATAATATAATTTGCACTCACCAAATTTTTCGGCGTCCTTTTTCCGCTTACAACTGTCGCAGACACATTTATTTTCACTGCACTATATCACTATATCACTAATTATTTTTATTATTTACACTTTTTTATCTATTTTAATATTTTTTGATACGTATAAAAACATTTGTCAATATGAAGAAAAATTTCACTACTTCTGCACATGTGTGCTATATCTTTCATTATTCCATGTGCAGAACACACACAACATTTTCTTCTCACATATTTCTCACCACTCTTTAATTTTATTGGCTAATGGTTTTTCAGCTTATCCGAAAGCCTTTCTGATGAATCGACAGCACGGGCACGGCAAAATGTGCTAGAAACCGGTGAAATGTCTTCAGAATCGATAAATTTCACTGAATTCTGCATCCATCCTTTAGCCTTACTCAAAATATAATCTTTAAATTTAATTTTGCTGTTACAATTCAAATTTTGATAGACACTGACAACGAATAAAACAATGCGCATTGAAATAAATAAAAACAACGTTTTTGTTTATTCCATTGTTTTTCAAAATATTAGTATTGATCGGTGCGATCAACAACTGAAATATACAATACATTCAGGCTTATAATATAAGAATCCCGTTTTGAAACATTGTTTTTTTTTTTTGAAAGTCGGGCGATTTCTATTTTATTTTTTTAAAGTTTACTTAGCTTTCGCTTCATTGTAAATTTTTTTATATTTTGTAATTTCTGTTAATTTAATGCTATGCACATAATGTCGGAATAGCGTAGTCTGTAAGGTCTAGATTGGCAACTCAGACGCCATGGGTTCAAATTATGGCTCAATTTTTTTATATAAAATTTATTTAAAACCGGCTCACTTGCAAAGTTACATCTATTGATTATTAATTATAATACACATAATAATTTATTTTTAACTATATACATAGCTGTCATAGATTTCCAAACTTTCAGTCGGGCTGTTTATAGAAACCATTGGTATTTATTTCCACGTTGTAACGCATTGCTAACGGTTATAAAGATAATTTAATTTTGATAATACTAAAGGTAATTTAATTCTTCTAAAATATTTGCATTTTTGATAGTTTTTAATCAACAACATTTTTGTATATTAAACTCAAAAATAGTTTTTTATTATCATAATAATATAAAACATACACAACCAATGAATATTTACTGAAAAGATTGTACTTTTATTTTATTCAGAAATTAGAAATCAGTCAAGAATGCAAAATTTTTTCCTTATTTCAAAATTGATAAGAAGGTCATGTTGAAATGGCGCTCCAAATTTTCTTTTAAAAAATAGGTAAATTCCCATTCCTTATGGAAATTATATATATGTGAGAGTTTAAACCATCTGCATAAATTGCCATACTTAAGATGGTATTTTAACAAAGATTTGGAACAAACGAAAAAATCATACATTTTCAAAGTTAAGCCACACACAGTATTTTACACAGCAATTGAAAAGAAATCAAGTAACCAAACAATTTTTTTAATAATAATTAGTTTAGCTATTAAATATAATTGTTTATACACTAAAAACTACTCTTTGTTTGGAAAGGACACAAGCTGAACTATAAATTCTATCCTGCACATATATTGTATTTTACCCTCTGTTTACTAATCGCTGGAGTGATCATTTAGATCGTTTCTCTTTTAAGGTATGATCACATTTTATGTGTGTCTCACAAACATTCTTATCTGCGATTACGAAAAGCTTTCTTAAACCAGCATTATAAAAATATGTAACACTTGTAACACTAACATAACAGAGTGAGAAACGCAGAAGAAATGCCCGAGATAACTCACTGAGTCACAGCAGCAGAAACAAACAAAGGCAAGCTAGGAGACTATCGACATGAGAGATATCAGCGGATTATCCAGAGAGTATCATGAGAAGACATCTTGACAATTCTCAACTGATCCACTAAAATCCCAGCGACAATAATACAACTCGATATGCCAGTAAAGACTCTCCGAGATCCATAACTGGCCATTTCAACTTCACTTCTCTATGTATGTGGTAATTTATATATGTTAATAACTGTTACCAGATTTTGCAGCGTTTATTTGTCTACAAAGTCACACGTCTACAGCCTCAAAACCGATTGTGAATATGTCGATATGTTGTGTTGCAATCGATTTAAATACGTTTGTATTTTGACGACGTACTATAAATGCCACAAAACTTTTTGCAACTCAAGATTTTTCGTTTCATTGATTGTTTTTTTTATAGCGCCCATATTTTATTTAAATTTCATCACTGATCACGCGCCTCATCCGGACGCGTGCACACGTCACGGCCCTACGATCATACGTCACGGGGGCTCGATGCGGCCCTGCAGAGCGCGGCGGTGTGCGCGCGCCACGGGTCGATTTAGCGCCACAGGTGCCCGGGCTCAGTACGACGCGGCCGCGTGCCGAGCGCCGCACACACCCCACGGTACGCTAACCGACCAAACACGTCAAACACTCACCAAACTCTTAAAATATAAAAAATCATCAAAATACCGATCTAACTTTAATAGAGAAGCGCGAAAAAGTGAACGGGCCGCGTGAAGGGGCGCGCCGTCTCCCGTGAGGCCAGCGCGAAAAAGTTTCAAGGTCACCGGCACGCATCACCAATCAACACGTTGATCGGCGGCTACGCACGCTGCTACGATCCGACTACGATCGTAGCTTCAATTTAAAAAGATCGAATAGTCGACTAAATATAAAAATAATTTTCTTTAAAAAAATATTTTTATTAACATTATATTTTAAAAAGTCGAACGTGTTGTGGTCTCTTGCGTCCTTGAATAATAATATTTTTTAAACTCAAATAATAAATAAAAGTATGGCGTGTCTTTAACGGTTGAATGTTTCTCGTACAACCTATCTACTAAATACGATGCTTAATTAAACATTCATTGTATTATGCATATTTTAAAGATTACACTATCACTATCGATTGATTCAAAAATGATTAATTTCCACAAATGGGTGAGTGTTATCTTTAAATCAAATGGTTTTATTTTTCTATAATTCAATATATTAAAGTAAATTTGTAATTAAGTTTAATTTGAAATTATACCTAGATTTTCTTTAATATACCTAAAATAACAATATTTAGTTTGTTCCTATTTATTTATTTTTATGCAAAACTAATTTTAACAATATTTAAGAAAATCGATTTATATTTTCTTAATCATAAGTAATCAATTATAAAATAAAGTGCAGTTTAAGCTATTCCTAATAATGCACGACTATATATCATTATTTGATGTCCGAATAAGTTTAGATTTTTTTAACCAACTGAATTTGGATCAGATTACCTAGCTAATAATATAAATACTTATAATAAAAGTCGAATCAAATAAATGCTTAGACTTTTGTCTGTCCATTTCATTTTAAGATCTGATGAAAACCTAAGCAAAAAACATATCCGTTTCTGATAATAGTATACATTAACTCAGAAATAAAATTTGTTCCGACGCATTAAAATAAAAAATATATACATTTTTAATAGGCTTTATGTTATTTTCTATAAGGAAAAATAAAAATATTATTCCGAACATATATTTTGTGAATTATATATAATATATCCTCAATATTTCGATATTAATATTAAAAGTCTCGGCAAACAAAGTGTTAAGCCAATTTACGTTATGATTTAAAAAAACACATTAGATTTAACATGAATTTATGGCACCGTTTTACGAAAATACTTCCGTTGTCTTAAAATAAATTATTCCATTTAATAAATTTTTAATTTAACCTTTACTGGACGTTAGTCAAATAGCTTCTGATCGATCATGATCATTTAACATTTATTCCCTGAAAGTAACTTTAATTTTTTTATATATTATTTAGTTTTAAAAGCACGTTAACTGTAATATCTATTAAAATAAGTTTTTTTTAACATGGAATTATTTTATGGGATGTGTGAATTTAAATAAATACTCTGTGCATTATTTTAATGTAAGTCTCTGGATTTTTTCTTCTGAAAATGATTCGTTGCAGTAATGCACAAGCAATTCGTTTTATGGAGCAATTATTTTATATATTGCTCATTTAAATTGTCTTTCTAAAGTAATAACGGTTAGAAAGTAAATGTCTTATATAACTACACGTATATATTATTTACGGCAAGGATGTATTAAGCTATTTGTTTTGACATTTAGTTCTGTTTTAAATTTATATAAAAAAAAATATGTTTCATGAGTTTGGGGATATAATTACATTATTTTGAATGAAAAATTTAATATTTTATTTTTATTTTTCAGTATATAATATATAGTATTTACTAACAGTAATAATTAAAGCGGCAATCTTTTTTTTATTTTAATGTTACATTTTTAAATTAAATGATTAGATTGTTTTACCGAAACAGGACGAATGTATGCTTTTTTATACATCTCTGTAAAATTAAAATATAAGAGGTTTTTTATACCTTAATAACATAAAATTATTATGTATATTAAAATTATTCTGGTGCTGTTTGCTGGTTAAATTAATTTGCTACAATCGTACCTTTACTGACCATTTATTTTAAAGAGCAGACCATTGTTAGTACAAGTTATTGTCTTATTTAATTACTTATCTTACAAACCATAGCAATAAAAATAAAAATCGATGAAACATATCGTGATAGGTTTTGTCTATTTTATTTTATATTTAAGCTATATTTATTTTTAATAAAGCAAAATTTGTTTAATACACGCAAAAATAATGTTTTTTTTTTATAATAAAAGATCCATATAAGTATGTTTATTGCATATTTCTTCATAGTATTTTTTTGTTAATTTTGGTCTGTAATTTAATTAAACAGTCAGTAGTTAAGATTGTCTGTAACTTTAAATTTAGTTTTAGTAGTTTGTAAATTTTTAGTAATTATATTAAATGGTCATTAATAATTTATGGATTTGCTTAGATACTTTTAAGCATAATGATATTAAAATAATAAAATTAAATATAAAATATTTTTATAAAAAAAATATTCGAGAAATATTATTAATTTTAGTTTGTGTGCAATGAAAAAAATAATTTATTTCATTATATCCGATATCATAGCTTTACTGGCCGTTTGTCAAAAAGTTACTGACCGATAATGACAAAGTCATTTACCGCATAATAACAATATTACTGAATAATGCACTTAAAAATTACTGATTTATTTTTTTTAAATAAATCAGTTATTGAGATGAATATTTTTAGTTATTTTATATTAAAATCTAACAGCTTTGAGAATATTTTAACTAGCATTTTTATTGAAACGAACATGACTAGAAGATGTAATTTCAGCAAATCCAAAAACATGTTAATTGCACTATGGAAGTTAAATTTGATGAATATGTTTTATAGTTTATATGCTTTTGACGTTTGATCTCAATTTTTTTTAATCTAAATTATTTTAAGAAAAGAAAAACTGAGAGTTTAATTTTATGAATTTATTATTAAAAACTAAAGTCTAACTAAAAAAAATGCCATACATTTCCTTTAAAAATATATATTAAGCTAATGAAAAATGGTATTTTGAATTTGTGCTTAATAATTATATAGAAAACTCTGCATAATTATTAAGCAATAGCTTAGGAATTAACTACAGTTTTCTTATCAATGATTGAGGAAAATTTAAAATATCATTATAAAAAAACGAAATGTCTTAAAAACATGCTTACGTCAATTAACATATCTTTGCTGCGAGATATTCATATTTAAACTTTATATAAAATATTAAAATTCATCTGTTTTTTTGTTTATATAGAAAGCTGTTTATATAACTTGTTTCAATTCCATTTTTAATATACATATTGTGTAATAAATCAGATAAAAAATGACTATACCGTTACTCAAACGTTTGAATATAACGTTGAAAATCCCTGGCTTTGTGGGTGCAGCTCGTGGGTATGCAACTTGTTGATTTACATATTTAGGTCATTGGTACTACGGCCATGGAGTTCAATACGTATCTCGGAGTAACCAGGACAACGTAGCTCTGTAAAGAGGCTACAGGCTCACTCACAGCCTTGACCCAAAAAACCTGGAGTCCCGCTTAGTCACGGTCATTACTAATAGACCAATCTGACATAAATTCTGAACTCTTATATGCCACACGTTCAGACACATGTATAATTACAATATTAGCATTTAATTTATTACTAAAATAATTATAATATATTGTTTGTTTATTTTACAGTTAACATGTTAAGCCCCAAAATGCAACGCGCCGTGCGCGTCAACGATGCGCAGTTGCTACATTTGGCTGATCGTGCTCAATACGATCATTCGCAGGTAATTTTTTTTTATATAAAATACTCATTAGTGATACTTAATAATTATTATCTAACAGCTTATATAAAATCATCAGCTCATATTCTTACTCCTGATATTACCCAAGCTATTCGAATCGAAATTATTGATTAGAAGACATCATTTTATTTAATTGGTCTCTTCATTGCTATTCCCAACACAGTTGTGTTTTTTTTAATTATGCCTTAGATAGATATTCAAAGATTTTCTAACGGATTCAAATACCAAATATTTCATAACAATGACAACCCGTATCTACTTTTCTGCAGTTCAAACTATTAATTTGTATATCAGACATCTTTATACGGGTTCTTTTTGTATTATGAATATGTTCATTATTTATATTTGCAGAAGAAAGTACTGGGTCGATTTTACTTAATTGTTTCTAGGCAATTGCAAAAATACTTTTTATATATTTTGCTTTTGAATAGAAATAATTATTGCCTTTTATTGTAGATCTCATACTAATAGCTTTTCTTTACTTTTTCTATCATTTTATGAAGGCGTCACTTTTTTTATTTTTACTACTATATTTCTTAGTAGAAAGTTTTTTGTTTGTAATACACAAAGACTGCAAAATTAACTTGGACTGACTTCTTTCATCTACATATTTCTTTCACATTTAAAAAGCTTTACTGTATCCCGTTATAATAACCATTTTTTTCTCAATAATTTTAACTTCTTCTTTTTGAAACAAATCCCACTTTTTGATACTAAAATACTTAGTGTGTG
Source organism: Plectrocnemia conspersa (assembly GCF_051122295.1). Lineage (NCBI taxonomy): Eukaryota > Metazoa > Arthropoda > Insecta > Trichoptera > Polycentropodidae > Plectrocnemia > Plectrocnemia conspersa. The sequence continues at coordinate 10,032,448 of NW_028277174.1, read as the reverse complement.
CTAAATTCTCTTGCAAGAACTGTCTCTTTCTACTTACATATGTCCGTCAAATTTAAAAAATATTTCAATAATATTTTAAAAATAACTAGTTATTTCCAGAATAATTTGAACTTCTTTTTGTAGAAATATAGTACACTTCTTTTCTTAGATATTATATTCCTTGGCTTTAAATATTTGTTTGTAATACACAAAGACTGCAAATTAAAGGTGATGCTAATGCAAGGAATGACTTATTTTACCTACATATTTTTTTTCATATTTACAAGTTTTTGCTATATTCCTTTTTAAATAATTTGAACTTCTTGTATAATAAATGGCAAAAATACTTTTTCTATGTTTTAGTCTTAGTTATAATCTGATATTCTACACAATTTAAATCCAAATAAATACATATTTAAGCTAAATTTATTTATATTTCTTAAAAGCGTTTTTTAAAATAAAATAATTATTTTAAAATAATAATTTTTAGACTTGCCAAATATTTGCTAGTTTCATTTTAACTGTAAAATGTATGATTTGCATCTCATTATATTTTATTTTTTATGTAAATGATATAAAATTTCATCTGCACAAATGTGTATAAATTGATTTATTTTTAAAGTAAATTATGTACTTAAAAAACACTTTTCTATTATCTTAATATGTCATAAATAGCTAGCCTCTTTTAAAAATAGTTGTTAAAAGATCTGTGTTTTTTCACCTAAATTTACTCTAGTTTAATATATAAACTTCTTCAAAAAATAGTAGGTTGTGTATTACAAACAAATTAAAGCCTACAAATATTACAATATAAATAATACTAGCTAAGTTTTAAATCTAATCTTATATTTAATTTTATTATTTTTTAATTTTGAATAACAAATAAAAAGTTTTCTTTTATATATATTTAGCTGAATTGTAAACCTCTTTTCAAATGAATTGAAAATGTTAAGTAGTTTTTTATAGATTGAAACATATTTGACTATCATTTAAAATTTTAAATATTCGATTATGTTGTGAGCAAATTTACGCAGTAACACGGAAACAGACAAAAATGCACTAGAATCTCACAGCTACACAATGGTTTTATTTTAAATTTTCAACCATTAAATATAAAAATAGATTTAAAAAAATTAGAACGAAGCAAAAATAATATTTAAAACCCAAAAGTTTTAGGGTTCGGTAGTCGCACACTGGCTAGTAAATAATAAATGAGAAAACACTCGTATGAAAAATAATCAAATATGTTATAATAAATACTTATTGTTAATCTTTATATTTTTTACATTTTTTACTACAAAAAATGCATTTTTATAGTTTAAAAAAATATTTATCTATGAAGAGTAGTAAAATAACATTTATACCTATTTAATCTTATTTATCATGTGCCTTATTTTACTTTAAATAATTGTTATTAAAATATTATTTTTGCAAAAAAAAACATTGTTAACACAAATGAGTGTATTTTTATTCCTAGTATTAAATTATATGAATAATTACAGTAAATTAACGGAGACAATTAAATGTGTCTACCTTTAAGATTATAATTGTACTTAAATGTATAGTAATAATTACGAAAAAAAATATATACTGGCAGAGACCTATCGTTAATAATTAAAATATGATATATCTGTGCCGTAAAAGTATTATTGCTAATTTAATTTTTGAGTGATTTTAATATGCATTTAATATATGAAATCAAAACAATACATGTACATATATTTTCAATAATATGTTTTATCATCATGAATACAATTATATTTGTTTTAGGCGGGATATCTGTATAAAAGAACAGCAGACAATAACAAATGGCAACTTCGGTGGTTCGTTTTGTATCAGGTAATATTACATAATAACGATTTTTTCATATTTTATAATAAAAGTGAGCATACTAATTTCGACATGAGCTAATATCTATATGAAATTTCAAAATTTATAAAATTCAATTAGAATTATGTAATACAACTTATATAATATATTTATAACGATGATCCTTTGTCGTTAATATAATTTTTCTTCCTCTACGTCCTTTTGTCTTCCACTTCGCCTGTCACTTTTCCGCTCAATTAGGCAATGATCCTTTTTATTTATGTACATACATATATTATATAAATATAAAAATATATTCAGCCCTCTGCGTTATGTACGATTATGAGAAACGACGTAATTTTCGCCGTCTATTATTTTTTTCACTTCATTATAACGTATAAAATTAATTATCGCGTGTCTTTTGACATTCATTGTCAAAATCAAATACTTGAAACGAGGGCGTGGATTTCCCTGACGTACCGCGGCGACGACGTTAAAAATTTTGCACGCAAATTTGCTAAATCAAGGCTTTGTTTGCCTGAAAAATTTTACGAGGATTAAAAAAATAATAATTTATGCAATCCACGCAGAACTTGATGTTTTACTACGAAAACGAAACCAGCACTCGCCCGTCGGGGGTGGTTTTGTTGGAGGGTAGCTACTGCGAGAGACTGGTTCTCCGAACATCGAATCCGGATCGACAGTTAGCTGTAAATATATTTTTATATTAGATTATTTTTTTAAATGATTTTTCCTAAATAAAATTGCTTTACAGCATTGTTTTACGATATCGTATAGAAGAGAGAATCAACGCCAATATGAGCTTAGAGCGTCTACCGAAGCAGATTGCGTACATTGGATTGATGCTATAAGAGATGCAAGGTAAAAAAATATATATAATAATTATTAAAATTAAATATTAATATTAAATGTATTACAATTTAATGCTTTCATATTTTTATAACATCAATTTATTTTCAACTAGCTTTTATCATTACTTTACTATAATACTATACAAAAACGCTTAAGCAGATCTTTTTTTTTAATTTCATAAACAGCTTATCTACTTTTATAACTCAAACATTGTTAATAAATTTTCTCGCTACGTAGCCAAATGACTTAATATTTTTTTTAAATATACAACGTGTCCAAAAATATTTTAAAATTGATTGTTTCTGAAAACAGAAACAACAAATTTTTTGCCAGTCTGTTTCCAAAATGGGAAATTGCAAGTTTAATATTATCAGGCATCTATGACTTATTGTATCAATTAGAAAAATCGTTACATGGCCTAATTAATTACAGAATTTTACTTTTTTTATGTACCATTTTCTCACTGCGTGGCTAAATTATATTTTCCTAATATTATATGTATTTAGATTATCATACATATAGTATATATTTTATATTCTGAAAGATGTTCATATTACGGGCCCAAAGTCCAAATATTTTTGATGTGTCCAAACAATACTTTAATTACTAATAATAATATTGTAAATTAAATTATACATTTTGCTACATCCTAATTTAATAATAGGAATGTGAACTCATAATTTTAAATTACAAATCGATATTTGCTTTACTGATTTAAAAGCTTATGTTTGTCTCAAAGTTTCCGTTAAAAACTTTTTTTTCTATCATGTCTGGGAGATCGATATTAGTATATTATTATATAATTATAATCATTACATTACAAATCAGGTTTTTCTAGATTTTTCTAATATTACGGATTAATGGTAATAGATCGTACATACTATATATTAGCTTATGAGCTAATTTATCTCAGAGTATATCATTTATGAATCAGAAAAAAACATATTTTCTTAGCTTAGAACCTAAAATGCTTATCCTTGTCACATTTTAAAATCGCGGTTAAAGTAAGGCGTACTTAAATTAAAAGAAAATCACTATTTAATCAACATATTATCACCTGTAAATGTGGTTTTTAGAATCTTTATGTTCCATGCCTTTGAAATTATGTTTTATAGCATATTTTTGGTAAATAGCATAATATGGCTACCAACCGTGAAGGTTAGTTTATATAATAGAAGGCAACTTAATGTTCATAACTAGTTGCTTATTTATATATTATCGCAATTAAACGAGCAGTAACTATTTTTATTAATTTTTGATTTGTAATCAATTATTAATTATATTTTTATTTTAATTACATTGACTACTTTTTTAAGAAATATAGACAAACTTTCCGTTGCAATATATATATATATATATATATATATATATATATATATATATATATATATATATATATATATATAAAATATGGAACAAAACACATTTTTTTAGATAATTTCATTACTATGTTCTACAACTACAGTAGAAGTTCATCTATAAAATAGATTGCTCTCTGTGCTTAAAATGTTAACCAGTCTCAGATTTGTAGCATGACTTTTAATAAAATTAGCTACTTACAATTTTAAACGATTATTTTTCAAATTTAGTTAAGAATATTTTGCTATAGGTCCCTTCAAATAGTTGCGTCTTCTACTTTGAGTTTTAGCTCGTGAAACATTTCGCTTCATATTAAACAGTATTTAATGCTGTATCAAATTTATGCTTAGAACATCTTAGATCGATGATAAATGTATGTTAGTTAGCCTGAAAGTTATCAAAAAATTTTTGAATGTCAATACTTATACCTGGCAAACTGATTACAAATATATGTATTGTTAATCAAGGTATTACGAATCATCCTGACAAAATTTTGGTTGCTCGCACGTCGTTCATGTTAACGTAGTTGCCGGTGACTCCCTGTTTGTGTTTGCCGAATACTAATCAATAGCTAAGAACGAATTTTATAGTGACATTTATTATTCGTTTTTTCACATATAAAATTGGTAAATGAAATAAATAGAGCTTATTTCAGTATCGTTCAATTCCGTATTCGATCGGATTTTCCCCTATTTTTTCACACTAACATTTTCGCCATCGTGTCGGTCAGAGTTCGCACATCTCCCGTGAGGTTAATAAAAATATATAGAATTTTTTATAAGCCGCGCTGATGACGTCTGCTCATATTTTTATGATCACTGCAAAGCGGAGCCGGTATCATGTTACCGCCGACGCTCCCCAGTGCAATCTCGCTCTTTTGCTTGTTTTTCGCGACGATATTATTTTTAATTGCAGCTTCAACAAGGTTGTTCTGCAACGGGAGGAGCTCGAACAGAGGCACTTGCATCTCTTGCAAGTCGTCGAGAGTGAGAGAACCGCCAGGGCGCAGTACGCGCAAACGTGCGAGGACCTTGCCGCAGAAGTGGCCAAATTACGTGCCGAGGTGATTAAAAAAATATTTCTGCACAATAAAAAGTCAGAGTACTTTACAACGATATTTTTGTAGTTATGTGCCTTGAAAAGAGAATGGTGTCCAAGCGGCAGGTCTGCTCAGACTACTTCTTCCAATCAGCAACTCGACGCACTAGAGCTTAAAAAAATAAAGAAAGTTCAGGTATAATTAAGCAATAGATATATTTGTATGCAATGAAATAAATATACTTTTATTAAATGTCAATTTTATTATAGAGCTTTTTCCGAGGATGGCTTTGTCGCCGCCGATGGAAACAGATTGTAGAGCAATACATTAAGAGTCCGCATGCTGAAAGTATGCGAAAACGAAATAGGTAAATATAAAAAAAATCGACTACTACATAAAAAAAGTAAATATTAAACAATTTTTTTATGACTTTAGCTTAGTTTTTCGTATGGTGGAAGCTGAAGAAGAATACGTTGAACAAATGGAAATATTGGTAAGTGTAAATTGAATAAATATATGTACTTATATACAAGTAAGATTCGAATGAAAACTAAAAGTTATTTCACCTAACAAGTAATTTATGATGCAGCTAACAACACAATAACGATATTTTATAGGTATTTTTTAATAATAACTGGTTTATTCTATGACCCTCAGAAATAACTACAAAAAAAATAGTTTTCATTCAAATCATCTTTTTACTTTGGTCATTTGAAAAGTTTGCTACCTGATTTGTAGATTGATAATATATCAAAGTCTTTTACTAAAGAGATTCCAAATAATTGTAAATGTATAAAGAATCTAAACATTTATGTTAATAAAAGTATCAAGGTTATTTATTTTTATTTTTAAAATATTAGAGCACTAAATGTTTGAAACTTTAGTTCAAAATGTTATTTTAATTTTTCCTGCTACCGAAAAGACTCATTCAGTTGCTGTTAATGAGGTTTTATTGTCAACATTGTTTTATATATATAGACTCCTAATATTTGCAATTATCAACTAATTGAATATCGAATAGTAAATGATAAAATATTCGTATCGAGACTATTTATTTTAATTAAAAAATTAAATGAAAATTTTAATTTATTTAAGATTTTAAACATTAAATATGCTTTTATATTTAAATAAATTTAAATTTTGCTTTTAATTTTTTCTGCTGCCAAAAATACTCATTCAGTAACTGTTTATATGGACTTTTAACTTTTCAAATATCATATAGTAAACAATAAATATAAAATTAAAGTTTATGTATATTGAATTCATAGAATGTATATTGAATTCAGGTAGTTTAAATATTACCATATTTTAATAAATACTAATAAAAAATATTTTAATTTAAAAAACACATCTTATAAATTATATTGCATTGAATAATCCAAATTCTTAATAATTTAATAAAAATACTAAATAATATCGATTTTACTGTCAGAAATTTCAAAGATCTCCCAAATTTTTTTAGTATAATTTTGATAAGGATGGAATAGCGTAGTCCGTAACGTCTCAGACTAGTAACTCTGAAGTTGCGGGCTCGAGCCCCGGCAGCGACACTCAAATTTTTATTTATAAAAATGCTTTATTATTTAAAAAAAACGGCACTAGCCTCAGTGACATCTATTGACTATAAATTGTATAGCACATAATAATTTATAATTAATAATATAGCAGTCACTAATTCTCAGACTTTCAATCTGGTTAATACTTACTTGTAGTTATTCATTATGTCTGATTGACTTACTCAGTTAGTACAGATTTGGCCGTTGTAACGCATTGGGCTTGCGCCTTTAAGGTTACAACGGAACGGTTAAAAATAAAATAAATATGTGAGTGTAAGTTTGTCCACAATTAACAAGATTGTATTTGCAATTCTTGATTAAATCATTTCCTATTAATGATATTACTGATTTTATTACTAAATCCATCAAAAAAAATCATTGTGTTTAAAAGATTTGTTTATTAATTACAAGAGCATTGTCTTGCAGTGAGATAATAATGTAATTAATTATGTATTTTGGCGTTCAAATATTCTTTCTTTTACTTCGAATAATAATTTTTGGCTGATTTTTGGCTAATTTGTATATCCTATTTTTGTTATTAGAGTAGAACTATTTAAATTCTAATTTAGATTGAAGTTTATATTGATTTTAAAAGGGCTCAGTAGCAGCCATTAAGAAAGTCCACAGCTGCATTATACTAACATGGAAATATGAGCAATTTCTAGAGTTTCGGCAACTACGAAATGTTTTTTTAATGCACCAAAAAAAAACAGCGCTTTTTTAACTGTATTTTTAAACTAGCCTGGACGAAGCAGGGGATGTTAGTAAATTTACTATGCTTTTTTTATGCCATATTTTTGATGTCATATACTAAAAGTAAACTTTAAATATATTGTAATGGTTTTTAAACGATTATTTTTATATTAAAAAAGAAACGAAAAATCTCATCCCAAAATAATATAAAGCTAAACATAAAAATTTTCGATTTATATGTGAAATAAAATTAAAGAAAAATACGAAAAAAATAACGAAACAGGCGATAAAATGACCTAATCATATGAGCGTAAGGTCAACTTAATAGATTTAGAATTTCAATAAAAATAAATAATTGAATACCATAAATGCCCTCATTCTTTAGACCTAAGATATCCTGAATAAAATAAAGAAGACCATAGCTGAAAACTTTAAGCTAATGGCTTATAATTTGGGGTCCAGCCGTCCCCCTCTTCGCATATAAAGAGTATTTTTTAATTTAAGTAATCGCTAAATTATAATTTGCTAAATTATGAGCTAAGCACAGCGTTAAATTACTAATTTAATATACTTGAGAAATCGTTATTCAAGGGAGGTATAAATTCACTGGAATGTATTTAGATTTTAGATAAAATATATTAAAGAAAAAAATCAGATCATGAACTTTTCAAATTATCTATTGAATATTATATTGTTTAAAGTGCTATTTATTTATATGTAAATTAATAATACAATATAAAATCTTTTATATATGATTTAGGTTTCTTGCTTTTTGAGACCCTTCAAAATGGCGGCCAGCTCGAAAAAGCCGCCTTGCTCTCACGAAGACGTCAATTCGATATTTCTAAATAGCGAAACGGTTCTATTCCTCCATCAGATATTCTTAAAAGGCTTGACGTCCAGGATGGAATCGTGGCCTACTCTTGTACTAGGTATTAAATCAATTATTTTTATCTAATTACCTATTTATTTTCATTTTCTTTCTGTATATTTAATTCATGCAGTTTTATTTATTTTTTTGTTTCGTAGTGGCACATGCCTTATGCGTGTTTATTTTATAAGAACTTCTAAGTCTGTGAGTAGAAAAATTGTCCGGAGCAGGTGATCTTTTCGACATGCTGTTGCCCATGCTGTCCATTTACCAAGAATACGTCAGGAGTCATCACTACTCACTCCAAGTATTGACCGAGTGCAAGCAAGGAGCTCAATTTGCGGCGCTTCTCAAACGTCTCGAAGCGAAGCCGGCTTGTCAGGGCAGGACCTTGGAGACTTTCCTGACTTATCCGATGCATCAAGTATAAAATAAAAAATATATTTTTAATTATATTTTATTAATACCAATATGCTTTTCTTTAGGTGCCAAGATATATTATCACACTCCATGAACTATTAGCGCATACTCCTCACGATCATGTGGAAAGAAGGTCTTTACAACACGCGAGGCAGCAGTTGGAAGATCTATCGAGGCAGATGCACGATGAGGTATTATTTATTAATGACAAATAAAACTTTCGAATCTTAATTTTATTTGTATTTTTTAGGTTAGCGAAACTGAAAATTTAAGAAAAAATCTAGCCGTCGAAAGGATGATAATAGAAGGTTGTGACATATTACTGGACGTGAACCAGGTTTTTGTAAGACAAGGTATATGTCACGATTTATCGTTTTGTGTCAATTTTTTTGTAAACGTTATGATTTTTAATCGACAAAGAAAAACAATATTTTTTACCTTGCATTTAACGAGAAAGAAATTTAAATAATAATAATAAGAATACAAGTACAAAAACCAATATTCAGGCATTTGGTTTTTATTGATAGGAAAATCATGGAAAACACCATTAGAGGTAATTAACAAACTAATTGGACAGTAATTTTACCCAGTAGCGATTACCTTTAGATCAATTTGATTATAAATAATTTTATTTGATCCAAAACGATGCTGAAATTAAAATATAATCATTATCGCAATTTAATTAAAATATTTTTAACATAAACATCCTTTAAATCATCAATTTGGATCTAAAAGTTTAATTCTAAATTTGTAGCATAGATATAATAAACATTTTAACTGCTTCTAAATATGATGTATACGTGTCTATAAATATAAGATTTTTTATAAAAAAATTTATAGGCACCTTATTACATCACTTGCCATAAAATCATTATTCGTTCACATATATAGTATTTTAATAAATGTTGTGTGTTTGTGCTGCATGTTATTATTTTCAATTAATATTTCATTATTTTAAAATCTTGTTATTAAATACTTCGGTAGTTAAATTGCCGATATAATATAGAATTTACTTTTTCATGAATCTTTTACGTAGAATAGATTTATGTAAATTTTGTTTATTAGTTTATTAGTTTCGCTTATCAAATATAATATACATATACCTATAACTTAACTTTGAAGTTGATAGATTTAATCCTGCAAATCTTAAAATAATAATTCTTATTTAATTTAATATATTTTCAATTAAATTAATATAATAATATATTATAATGAGAATTATTATTTTATGTTTAAAAAAATCACATGCCTTTGAATATCCCAATATATAAAATCTATAACGTTAATTATTATGTGATCAATATTGATAGTTAAAAATAGTGTATACATACGAATATTTTTTAGATTTTTCTTTGTGATGGAATTTGAAGTACAGTGAATTTTTAATGGCGCTGGTGTAACGAATAAAATTAAAATGACAATAATAAAAATTCACTGTATTGTTATATATGATTTTTTCTTGTATTTCATGATTTCTGTTATTGAACAGGCACCTTGAGCCAAGTTTGTGGTGGCAGCGGAGGTGGAGGACGCGGAGGACGAAGATCCCTGCAGCCCCGCCAAGCCTTCCTCTTCAGCCACCACTTGATATTGGGCACCAGGGCAGCTGCTGGTCGGCTGCACCTTCTGCCTGAAACAGGCAGAGTGCCTTTGGCAGATGCCATGCTTATAGAAGAACCCAACAACCTAGAAGACGGTGAATATAAACATGAAATTGGTATTCAAACATTAAAAAAATAACTTCCGTATGCTTACAGATTCCTCTTCAGTTTGCTCTACCTCATCCACCGTCGACAATTATCAAAACAGAGACTTCAAAATAATGTTTGATAGCAAAGGCACTCAACTATCTGTTCATTTAGGTAAGATTAATATGGCAAATGCTTTATAATCATATATAATATTAATCTAAACGTATTTTAAAGTTGCTGCTAGCGTCCAAGAGAAAGCAGGATGGACTAGTGATATAGCTCAGTGTATGGAAAACGCTCAATGGACAGAAGCAGGTGTCGGTTCTGGTGGAGCAGGTGGAGATGGAACGTCATTATCTGTCCATCCTGGAGTTCGTAGCGATCCTAGATTATTTACAGACGACGTAGATATTAGATTCTCAAGAGCTCTCAACTCTTGTAAAGTGCCACAAATTAGATATGCTACACCAAGCCGATTGCTTGAAAGACTTACAGGTATTTTAACTATATTCATGCTTAACCTTTATATACAATACTATAATTTTTTGGTGTATTATTGACAGATTTGCGCTTCTTATCTGTGGATTTTCTAAACACGTTTCTTCTGACGTATCGAGTGTTCACCGACGGAGAAACGGTCCTTGAGGCACTCAGAAGGGTATTTTACGCTGAAGGTGATCCAGGTGGTGCTGCGATGGGTGAAGGCGCTACTAGTGATGGTGGCGAAGGAGGAGAAGCTGGAGCACCTCCTTGTGAATTGAGGGCACCATCTCCAACTTCAGCTAGTCGTAAAGCTAGCGCTGCTAGTTCTGTATCAGGTCAAATATTCACATAAAATAATATCTATATTTTAAATCCATATTGTATTACATCGTTTTATTTTGTAGGATATGGCTCAGAACAAAGCGATCGTGAATATCCTAGTAGAGGTTGGAGATGTAGTCTTAAAAAATGTATGATAGTATTTTTATTACATATGAATTGAATTTTTTTTTAATAATTATTTTTACATATACAGTCGATGAAGAACTTCGAGAACAGAGGTTATCGCCAACACCTCCGCCTCCAAGATCTAGAAGACCATCTAATACTCAGAAGGTTGAAGAAGATAGTTCGCATTTAACAATACCAAAAATAATGGCTTCTTCTTCAAGTTCAGAAACTTTAAAAGCTAATCCATCACCATCATCTCCGAGTAATTTAAGCTCTGTTACTTTAGTTGGAAGTCCAGCAGATCCAGAAAAACATCAAAAACAACCTGATTACTTCAAGCCGTCTGAAGATTCGTCTACAGAATATTCTGACGTAGACACTCCTAAAAAACAACCGTATAAACAAGCAGAGCATGTAAAATCTCCTGATCGCGTGAAAAAAGAAAGCCAGGAGGAGTCATATAGGCGAGATTCGTATAAATCTGAAGAATACTCAAGAAAAGATAGTTTCGATACACCTGAACATAAACCGCGCCCTTTGATGAAACGAGAACCTGATTTATTACCAACTTCATCACCTCAACATTATCCAGTAAATTATTAATTTAATCGAATTGTTAATTTTGAAACACTCTAATTATTTTATAATGAACAGATTGATCCTGAAAGCAGAAGATCTTCAACTGAACAACCGTCTAGAAGAGCTTCAAGGTAGTCACCAAACAAAATATCATTGAAAAGAATATCATCGTTGTGACATTAGCGCATGTGCTTGTCGTGTATAAGTGTTAAATTTCAAAGAAACATTGACAGTTTAATAAACCCTTTTTTATTATCGTTCAAATAAAGTGAACGAGTTAAATTTTGTAGTGAGCGTCGAGGAGACGAGAGACCAGAAAGAGAGAGAAGTGCTAGTTGGTGGAGTGCTGACAGAAGAGCTTCGGCTGATAGAAGAGCTTCAGCAGCATCCCATAGATCGTCATTGTCGCAGCATCTACTTCAAGTAAAAATCAATCAGTTGCTTAATCATAACACTATAATAAAATATATATTTTTTTTAGACATGTCGTCGAGAAGCTAGTCAACCGAGAGCTGGTGTAGTCATCACATCGTTTCGTCAATCCCATCGCAGGTGAGATCAATATCATAATTGACATATCATTATTATTGTTTAGAATGAAAAGAAATGTGACTATCGCGAATATGAGTCTTAGAAAAATATAGAATCAAATTCATAATTAAATTGTTGCATTAACAGCTTTGCAGATGATTTGTGGTAAGTCAGATATTAGGAGAGTATTTCTAACAAATGCTTGATTCGTACAAAATCTAGTCCCGTGAACGTATCATGTATTTAAGATATTGAATCAAATATAGTTGCCCTTGTGTATAGTACCTAAAAAAAAACTAGAAGCATGTATTATGGGGAGATTGTGAATTACCAAAATAAAAAAATATGTGATATTGATATTTTTAAAATCACAATCTCCAAATGAAAATTAAAAATCATTAGAATATAACGATAAAAATAAATTTTCACATATCAATGATTCATAAACCGCTAAAAATACATACCTTAGATTTAGTCTAGTTTTTAATATATTTATATTATAATTTTCTTCTTTGTAAAAACCTTTATAGTTACCTTTTTGGATATTTAGTGAAACGCTTTTATACTTTTAAAATTAAATTGAAAAGACGCATATAGAATTTTTTTAATAATATTTTACTGACAAAAAACTTTTTCAAATTTAGATAAAATATATAGAAAGCACTTAGAAAAATGAGTCTTCCTTTACATAGTAATAATTCTTAATCAAATAATTACAGCACTGTTAAACAAGTTTGATTTATATATACAATTACACTTCGACTTTTACCAATAAGATGTCAAACATTATTCATTTTAGTTTTAAATCTTTTCTGGTAAAATTCATCGTTTTTAAAGACTACTGCTTTAACGTATTTTGTCAAAGATTAATCTAAATTCATGGTTCTGATACAAAGGACGTTCTTAATAAACTTACTTTTATCTAAAATTTAATTCTTTTACATAATATTTTTTTTAGTAAAATTGTTATATTTTAGACGTTAAAAATACATAATTAAATACACCTTGCACTAAAGCTAGTAATGATCTAATTATTATACAAATGTGATTTATTTATTTAATATTGATCTTTAGGATATTTTTTAAATAACTAATTAAAATGTAATTTTATATTTAATAATTTTAGTAATACGGTTAAATAGTTAATCAAAAAGTGTGGAAAACAATTAATTTTTCTGAAAAATTTATATAAAGATGGCTTTGTCGAAAGACAAAAATGTAATTCACATATAAATTGATCTTATCTTTCTAATAAACAAAGTGCAAACTTGTACAGTGTAATTACTATGTTTTAAATGAAGACTCGTTAGAGTAACTTTAGCACCGCTTATTTTCGACAAAATTTTAGATTTTTAAAAATATACATCTATACTAAAAACATTTGGTATATTTCAAAAAAAAATATTAATTGTATAATAAATACACGATGAACAAATAATAAAACATATAATAACACTGAAAATAAAAATTCAAGGAAAATACATATTTTATTCAAATTTGCTTTTGTATTTTAGGAGTAGTACTTCAACAGCAGCCGCAGCTTTTGCCATCGCAACATCAGCTTCTAGCAATCCGAGAGAGCCTAAAAGACCACCTGCAGCTCCTAGAGATTCTGTTACTTCTACTGCAGCTACAATGAGAGTTCTTAATGTATTAAGGTAAAAACTAATATTTAAAATGGTATTTAATCAATAAATACATTTTAAACAATATTTAATAAAACAGGCATTGGGTGTCGAAGCATTCTGCTGATTTTTGGGCTGAAAGTCGTCTCAGGACAGAAACAGCAAACTTTTTAGAAGACATCGTCTGCAGTCCTAACCTCTTACCAGCTGAACACAGAGCTGCAGCCCATTTATTGAGATTGTTAGCAAGAGATGAAGAAAAAAGACCAGATCTAAAGGCCTTACTATCTCCTCCAATAGTAATTTTATTATTTAATTTTACAATGATCTTTTACTAATATAACTTTATATAAATAATACGTTTTATACAGTGCCCTAGCAAGGAAAGTATAGAAACATTATCAGCTCTTGAGATAGCCGAACAAATGACTTTCTTGGATCATCAAATATTTGTATCAATCAGGAGCGAGTAAGACTTATTTCATATTGTCTATTTATACTTTGAATTAGTATATTCAACACAACATATATTTTAGGGAATTTTTGGGTCAAGCATGGATGAAAGCCGATAAGGCAGAAAAAGCGCCTCACATACTAACGATGACTAGACACTTTAACCAATTGTCAACTTTGGTCGTTTCTGAAATTTTACGGAAGAATACATTAGCTGGTATTTCACATTTATATTAATAATTATATTTCAATTTAATTGATTCTTATTTAATATTGAACAGGTCGTGTAGCCGCTATCGAAAAATGGGCAGCTGTCGCCGATATATCGAGATGCTTACATAACTTCAATGGAACACTCCAAGTATGCGCCGCTTTCACGAATACTTCAGTTTTTAGACTGAAGAAAACTTGGGAGAAGGTTTCAAAGACGGTATGTGATAAAATTGTACCCTAATAAAATATTTAACTCGATTGGTAATTAAATTCATATTTTAAAGAGCAAACAAACCATCGAGAAGTTACAATCGTTGGTTTCGTCAGATGGACGCTTCAGGGCACTTAGAGATGCACTTCATCGGTACGAATATGATTTAGTATTATACAATATATTAATTTTTACCGACCTTATAATATTTCAGGTGTGATCCTCCATGCATTCCTTATCTTGGATTATATTTGAGCGATCTATCGTTTATTGAAGAAGGTACTCCGAACTTTACGCCTGAAGGACTGTTGAACTTCTCTAAAATGAGAATGGTCTGTATATTCGATTTATCAATATATGTTTAGATGACATCTATAACTTAATGCTTTATATTTTATAGATCGCGCATGTTATAAGAGAAATTAGACACTTTCAGCAGACGCCGTATAAAATTGAACACATTCCAAAGGTAATTGAAATTTTTATCAAATATATTAGGCCATGTTTTGTATCAGGCAAAGTTATTGAGTTTTTAATATTATTATACGTGTTGTACCTTGTTACGTGTCTGTAGAATTAAATTTTATCTAAATATTGGGTTGAACTCTGGATTTTAAGGGTAACGTAAAGAGAGAAGCGGCCGTTTTCTCGGTCATGGTCGATGCTTAAGTCGAGAATAACTGGTAAATGTTCTTGTTGAAGGTTATTGTCGCAAATTAATTTTAAATAAAATGATATGCGCTATGTATGCGGTGATATACGTTTAGTCCTGGAGGAGGTTATTTTTCTCACCGGAATTAGATTTGTTTTTATCCATCGTCTTTCTCATTAGAATATTTTCGTAACCATTTGAAGTTTGATCATGTGGATATTTGGCAACACCGCAGTTTCCACATGCCACTTTCTGCTGTTGTCAATGCAATACAGAAGTATTTTTAAGCTGTAGAGGATCCTAATCCCTCGGAATCTCCGATCGACACACATAAAAACACTAGTCAACGAGTCAGAAAGAATAATGAATATTTGTTTTTTGCGCTTTTAAAGTATATATGTCACAAGTACTATTTTAGTGAGCCAATTTTAATAGACGTTTTATATCTGACTGGGTTGCTCCCACGTTCTTAATGTACTTATCTCAGATGATATACAACAACTGACAATTATATCGTCATATGTTGTAATAAAATAATTATATTCAATATATATATTTTTAAATGTTAAGGGTGACATCATCGCACCACTTAAAAATAAAACAATAACAAAGTATTGCTATGGTTTTATGTATATATGATTTTATTTTTTTTAATTAATAAATGTTTCTAGCCCTGAAGCTGAAATGTTGTAACCTTGCAGCCAAATAGATTCTGGAAAGATTATCTGGGATTATCGTCATGATGTTGAGTTCTTCTAATGCTCTCTGAACGATTCTCTGATGTCTTTCGTGACAATTAGCTTGTTCTTATGTCTGTACGAGTCTCCTAAGGTCTACCCCGATGTGACAAAGTGGCATATATTTTATATCGATCGTTTGAGACATCTCTGGCGAATCGCAGATGAGAATGTTTACGAACCAATTGCACCGCTTCTTAAACACACTTTCAACATGTGTTCACGCTTTAAAAGAAAGCATGGTTCAGGTGGCTACTTCAACGATTAGCAACCAGAGAGTTCAAGGAACAATGATTATATGCGCAGGGTCGAATGTATTGTCTGGCGGGTGATTTCGCGTACAAAGGGTTGTTTTTAGTAGAAATCTGGTCCACTGAATTTATTACATTATATTAATCATCGTGAATGCTTAATACCAGACCAACCTCAAATCGTTTTATTTTTATTTAAGATAAAATTAATATAATAATGAGACGAATACATATGTATATAGTACAAAAGATCAGTATCAGTAATGAAGAAAATATTTCTTACAGGTTTGTGGCTATCTTCTGGATCCAACCCTGCATTTGGACGAAGAAACCCAATATCGACTGAGCTTGGATCTTGAACCCAGAGCCACGAGAGTTCCTATTCCTCAGAATATGTAATCGAAAACTATATACAAAAAAAGATGCTTGATTGTTACTTTTTCTATATAAACGTTAATACTATGCATTTTAATAACTGTTATTCGGTTTAATTTAATTTTGTTTAACTATGTTTTTTTCTATTATCTTTCTATTAAGTTTTTTTTACAAAGCTGGATACGAAAGCAGTGTATGTATTTTCTATTGCGTCTATATGTACGTATGTTCACGAAACTTTCTACGGTTGTTGAAAAAATATGTTTATAGTTTTTTGATAAAAAAAGTGAACGTCTAATCGTTTGTTGCCCCAATCCTTGAAATGGCGTCCATTGACGACGACTCCTACACTTGCAAATCTTCAGGAAATGGAAGACTCACGAATAGCATGCGTGATTTACATCAATGTTGAACCCAATGTGCATGTTGAAACATGTGTATGCATGGACTGTTTTTTACGTTTAAATTACCTACAGTTACTAATATGGAGGTTGTTCGTATTTTCTTAATTTTTAGGTTATGTGTTTCGTTAAGCACAGAGGGTTGGCCCAGAAGAAGCCGAGCATCTTCGCTCAAACCAAGCGGGCTCACGCAAAAGGAACCCGATAACTAAATGTTAATCTTGCACGAAATGAATGTGGCAGGAAAAGCAAACTTTTGTGAGATCGAACATTGTAGGCCATCGATCGCCAGTTGTAAATATAAGCGTCATCATATCACTTTCTATCTCTTTATTTATATTATCATATGATATGGGTACTTGTTAATCATACGGGCGCCACTCGATGAGCATTGATCGCTGTGTATATTAAAATGTCGTTAGATATCGAACTCGCCCAAGTCAAAATGTGTTAAACTAAGAAAATTATATTTGGTTTATTATATTGATACAACCTGTATTTGGTGTATAATATTGATACAAACCAATTGTTAATATTTATTGTATAAATATCAAGAATAGGTTTAAAATTTATATTCACTGATGTGTGACTCAGTACAAATAAAATTTATAGAAAGTTGTAATGTGTCAATATTACGTCCTTATAAATTATAAAAAAAGTATTAGTATTATATGTGCTTATTAAGCAATCACTACGGCATATTACAAATACAGTTTTATTAAAATAGATATTTTTACATAACAAATCAATATGTTCAAAATGTTTATTCACAGATTTTATTTCAATACTTTCGTTTTAAGTATAATTCGGCAAACTTTTAACTTCACTTCAAACATTGCCAATTGTATTTTTTGTCTTTATGGAAAGTGTGTTAAATATTTATATAAAAGTCTGCTGTAATTCAATAAATTACATGCATATTATACTTCTTCAAGAACTTTTCAATAATGGTAAAATTACTTATCTTATTTTTTAACATCTTTCAACCTAATATGTGTATAACTTTTATTAGAAAATTATAAATTTAACGGTAAATATGAACTATATTTTTACAATTAACCCTATATGACTTAGGTTTTCAATTAAAATTATATATCAGATGCAAATACTGTATTCTAAAATAAATTTAACTTTCAGTATCGGTATTCCCATAAAAGATAAATATTTTAATAAATTACTTTCAAATTTAAAAAAAATCTGTCTGAAACAAAACAGATTATTTTATTCACCAAAATAAAAATAAAGATCTGTTCAAAACTGATTTTATAGTTTGTTAGTATTTACGTATCGTAAACTAGACATTTTTACACTGAATTAATCCATATTTTTTCATAAAATATTAAAAAGTCTTGGATTAAAAGCAATACTTTTCTTTAAACGAACAGCTCTTTGCTAAGGAATTTTAAGGTCGCGCTCCATAGTTTAAGAAGCACTAAACTTAGCTATAAATCTTGTAAATAGGTGTAATCTTATTAAGAAATATTAATTGGTAAATATTTTTTAATTTTTAAGTCATTGAAAATAAATTATCTTATATGAAATCAACTTCATTATTAAAACTTTGCATCAAATGCAAATACTATAAACTAGAATTTTTTATTATCAATGATAGTTCAACTGTAGCTGTATATACTCTTTCAGGTAATAGTAAATGAGTCATGTGTCTATTAATTTAATAAATACAGCTAAGTCTTAGCTTAACTGTCTGAAAAAATGTTATATATAAATCATTTGCTAATCTTAAAACTGATGAAACGAGTATTGTTTTACAATGTTTTACTTAAGCGAGTTTGATATGTAACCACAAAATTCGTTTGGTAAATGTATACATATTATTTAATCAATGATAGTCATTTAAGTATAGTTTACTTATGACTTTAAATAATAATGTACATAGATATTTTTTTAATTCATAAGTAAATACAAAAAAAAAAATTTTCGTAACTTAAACTAGCAAAAAATATAATTTTTAGCTTTTGAAAAAAAAATATTATTTCCTCAAATCTATTCAATATTTTTCGCCAATAAAGACAATACAATAAATGTACTGATTTGATTTATAAATATATAAAAATAATACAGCAAACTCAAAACAACCTTAAACTAATTTTAGTGGTAAAAAATTATGAAGACAACTATTTTAAAATCTTCTAGTTTCTACCTTTAACCTCTAAAAAATATTTTTATTATTGCAGTGCTAAAAAATTTTAGAAAAAATTGACGTAAAGTCCTAACAATTTTGTATTAATTTGTATTTAGTTGTAAAAATAGTATTGATTCAAAATATTAAAATATTTGTTGAAAATACTATTTATAAATAAAATAATAACTCATTAGCAATATTTATGGCGTCTTGAGGTTGCGGTATTATAGTCGATTGTGATTTGTAGTATATTGAGAGAAACTACACATATGTCATTTTATTGTCACCTAATTGTTTAATAACAAAAAATATTATAATATATAAAAAATATATTCTCGAAGCACATCGAGTGGCTCTCATATGATACTATTGTTAATAATTATACTAAACATCAAGACTCATAAATTCATGTTTAATATTTAATTTAATTGTAATGTTACATAAAGTACTGCGTGAATTAGGCCTTGATTATAAATATACAAACATTACTTCCTCATCATTCATATCGTTGATATTCTTATAAATATACAAACATAACTTGCTCATTATTCATATAAAAAAGTGGTATACAATTTTTATTTTTCACTACGTTGTTGATTGACAATCCTTGTTGTATAATTGTATCATGTGCGAAAATGCGTTTTTATCATATTATATAGGCGTTTTCATTGTGAACTGCAGAGGGGAACAAAAAAGGCATAAGTGAGATACAAAAAAATAAGAGAAGATTATATATCGTGTTTTCTATAGAGATATCGAGTTGTAAATGAATTAATAAAAATATCGACCATTGCTGAAGAAGTAAATCAAAGTCATATCAAAACCCAATTTATTGTACATAGGTACTCTTTGTATGTACCATGCGGTAAAAAAGTGGTAGTTAGAATAAATTCAACGTTGAATAGGATATAAACTAAATCGCTTAAAGTATGATCTGATCGATATGATTTATAATAATGTTTTTTTTTTAATTATTTCTACTATCAAATTCAAAGATTTTTACATATTCTAAATATAATACAAGATGCCAAAATTGTTGTTAAAAAGAACCGAATGACGCGTTCCAGGTTGTAATCAATATAATCATAAGTCTTTATTGTTGTTATATAATGAAAAACCTAAAAAGTATAATTAAATGATTGTGATAGTATTAAATTATAGCTCTAACGGTTAAATCTACATATATACTACATACAATATGATAAAAGTGAGCTCAAAAACTTACCAGACAAAATATATATTATGGCTTTATGCAATTTTAAGGATATGATAATTACCCAGATTCGATCAGAGCGCTTTCAAGTCTATACATCTCGAAAGCATTTATTCAATAAAATTTATATTTATATACGTTGAATGCACTTTGAAAAACTACGACACGATTGAATCGATTGATATTTTTGATTTAGCAAATTATAAATTAAAAAAAAATGTTTTAATAAAATCAATTTAGTGAATATTGTTATATTTAGCGTACATAAGTCTGCTTAGCTTAGAGACTATTACTTATAATACGTATGTGAAAAATATATATTGTTATTTGTTTTACAAATTGTTAAGAAAAGGCTGGTCCTTTTTTAGATATATTTTTTATCTTAAACTCTTCCATGGAATGCTCACGTCAATAACAAAGACTTCGTAAACGTTATGCTAAGTGAAAGAAAATTATTCTGTAAAATTATTCCATATGAATTAGTTTTAAAAAAAAAACAATTCTATTATTATTTTATTCTTTGCTCTTTTTATAGTTTATTGAAAAAAGCCTTAGGGAAAAATAATGTTAGCTAATGCATTATCACTGATTTCCTAAGTGTGTCTGAATTATTTGAATCAAATTATATAATTATGTTCCTTCATCATTATTATATATATAAAACATAGTTGCTAAATCGAAAAATATAAATATTTTAGCACATTTTTTGTATATACATAAATACTTGCACAGTTCATAGCGAACATTTTTAATAAACAATCTTTTTCTCGTGTTTATTATGATAATCGCTTGTTATCGAATCTATTTTCTTTTTATCATGATACAATTTATTAATAAATAAATGAAATGTGTAGTATTTTCTAAGTCTGTTGAATAATTATACTTATTGTATATAGACTAAAAAATATCGTGATATTTTATTATTGTCTGTGATTGCCGTGATGTTGATAATTCTATCTTCTTTAGACGTAAGAAACGTTTAATGTAAAGTATTTTCTTGTATGTTTACATTCTTATGAAATTTAAACTCTTATGAATATATATCGATTCAATGATATTGAATAGTGTTGCTTCTTACGACATTTCGAAAGTGAAATATATAATACGTTCGAATAATTATTATGTAATTAAGGCATACTTCTTGTTGACAATCTAAGACGCACATACTTGCATATTTCCTCAAAAATGCACACATATTTATACGTATGTGTGTATTATATGATATTAGATACAAAAAATGAGAGTATTTTAGGGAAAGCGTTTAAAAAGTATTCAATATTGAATAATTCTAAAATATGTAGCTTAGGTTCTTTTCAAGACAAAATGAGCTTAAAGTTTTAATTCATTTCTCTAAAAAACACGACTTTCTTATACTATGTATGAAAACTTGTTATGTGTACAAATTATAATGAATTGAATTTTTAATGAAAATGCCGTAAAGTTTTATACGTATCTTACAGTACAAAGTTACAAAACAAAACCTACTAATGAAAAAAAAACAATTATAAAGTATATAAGTGTATGTTCTAAAATAATTAGGGGCAAATATTAACTAATTGTTACTATAACAGTACTAAATGGCATATTTCCGCAAACTATATTTTTTCAATCAGATTGTTATTTTTAATACACGTCAAAATAATACTCTGTTTTTCTTTCTGGTCACAATCTAAGAAAATATGTATATTTTTTTGTAAATAAAAGAATAAAATTGTATATAGATACATGTTTATGTTATATTATGTGCAAATTTTATTAATCGTTATAATTATTATAAAAATAAAAATGAGTTTTCTTCAAAAATGTTTTCGTAAATAAGTATCCTTTTCCGTGTGAAGTAATATAATAACTTATTATAAAACAGTTTCATGTCTACTTAAAAAATAAGACTTTCCATAAGAAAAAACTACTATTCTATGCATAAAATATGCGCAAAAGACAATGTGTCTATCCTGCGTGAAAACTGCTATTATCATATACCCCTTGTAATAACGATCTTCAAAAGTTTACTTCTAGGCGTGTACCTACTTTGTTGGGCGCAATCATCAAACGATGCAATTGGCCCACCAACATCCGCATCTGTGAATCATGAATATAAATATGTAATACTTTGTCACATATGGAAACTATTCGAGACGAGTGGGAGCTCAGACAGAGACGGATGGTATTCATTGATAAAAGAAACGTAAGCGGATCGTCCAGAGGATATCACGACGTCAATCTCAGCTTTTCCACCAGCATCAGCAGTCTATATAATACAACTCGGCATTTTTCTTTACTGTGGTAAATTGTACATAATTTAATAAGCTGTTACAAGCCTTTACTTTGACTGCAAGGTCACACCTCTTCAGCCTCAAAACCCGAAATCGTGAAAGACTGTCTTACACAAAGTTCCATAAAAAACAGGATAATGCATAATATTCAAACACTTAAACATATACTAAAACAGTGGACAACCTATGAAAAGCTTAAAAAAAATATTTTTAATAATGTTGTAATTCATGTAGGTGTTCGCAAGTTATTCACTGCAGTCATTGGCATCTTGCGTTTAAATGATTGCTACCGTTAGACGGTGCTAGTGTGGATATTTATTCGTTCATGTGAATAAGTAAAGTTTAGGGGTGACTTCCATGAAATATGTCACATTTTTTTAAAGAAATTTTGCAACACCTCCTTCCCCCCCTTCTCTACAATGTCACAAGATATCACTTTGTACTAAACCTCTCTTTTACAGAAAATAAAAAGCCCCTAATATTATTTATAAAATCCGTCTGAATTGTTTATTGCTTTTAATTGCAACTGTATGTGCTGAAAAAATAATATTTAATTTTTCATTTTACTGGCCTATCTTTATGCGTAATAGATTGATAAGTTGGGAAAGGCAAATTTAGTTTCTACCTCGATAGCTGAATAACCTAGAGCTGGTTCTAATAATAATGTATTAGTTTTTGTACTGCGACCTCACATGGCTAGATCTTGATTGATTTTTATTTTACGTTGTCGGCTTCCATAAAATATGTCACAGGTTTAGGAGAGAATGTCAGCAAAATTGTGACAGTGTGAAACAAACAGGAGTCTGGCTCAATGAAATATTGTGATATAGGGGAGGAGTAAAATTTCACAAAATACCTGTGACATAATTTATGGAAGCCGTCAATTGAGTTTGACATACTTGCTTAGTATATGTTTAACTCCATAGTAATATTTTTTATTGCTTTTTAGTATTATGATAAATTTTCAAACATCTCTACAAGTTTCGGTTTTGGCCGTATAATTTAGTCCAAACAAAACACAAATGTCTACTGGTCTCTAAATATATTAGTTAAAGATAATAAATATAAAAAATACAATTATATTTTACTTATGGACTTATTAATTGCTTTTTAAATAATTAAATAGCTTTTTTTTAATTAATAGGCATTTTTAAAAAACAATATCTTATAGCAAAAATAATATTTAGCTATGTAAGCACTAGCAATCTTCTGACATTTGCGAACGCGCACTGGCAATACTCGGCAACGTGTGTTCCGCTTGACGTGCAAACACAACCTAAAACATGGTAAGTTTTTCATTGATTTCACACGTTTCTTCTACATTTTCTTATTATATATCAGTTTTAATTTACATATATAATTGTTTTACGCAAGTTTTGTCCTTTTTTTAATTAATTACACGACTATTTCAATCAACAGGGTAAACAGAAAAAGACGCGAAAGATTGTGGAGAAGCGATTCGCCAAAATGAAGAAAGTCCTAACGCCCAACGACGCTAGAATCAAACCAGAACTTCGAAAACCGCTCAAGAAAAACAAAACCAGAGATCCACACATTTTGAAGATCCGCGAAGCTCCTCAATCTAGTTCAGCTCTCTTCTTCCAATACAATACCCAATTGGGACCACCTTACCATATCCTCATTGACACGAACTTCATTAACTTCTCAATAAAGAACAAACTGGATATAATCCAGAACATGATGGACTGCTTATACGCCAAATGTATTCCGTATATAACCGATTGTGTTTTGGGAGAGTTGGAAAAATTGGGACGCAAGTATAGAGTTGCTTTGAAAATCATTAAAGATCCGCGGTTCGAAAGGATTAAGTGTTTGCATAAAGGCACATACGCCGATGATTGTATAGTGAACAGGGTCATGCAGCACAAATGTTATATCGTAGCAACAAACGATAAAGATCTGAAGAGGCGGATCAGAAAAATACCGGGAGTACCCATCATGTATGTTTCTCAGCATAGATACACAATAGAGCGAATGCCAGATGCTTACGGAGCTCCGAAAGATGCGATATAATTATTTATAAATAAAATATAAAATTAATTTGTGTACTTTTTATTTATAGGATTACAAATTTCTTTTTTGATATTCTATTAAATTGTTTAGAAAAATTTAACTTTGGTATAATATAATATACAAACAATTAAAATGAGACTATATTTCCTAACAGCTTAATCTAAAATATTATTTAGTTTAATTTTTTTAATATAAAATCCCATTAAAGCAATTTAGTTTATGGGCAATACAAATCGTATCAAAAATAGTTTTTGATAGTGGAGTCAAGAATTTAATTTTTCTTACTTGAGATTTTTCAGAGCTAAAGAAAATCTAAATTATTTCAGAATATAATTTTAATAAGACTTATTTGCATAAAATTACCAAGAAGTAAATGTACAAAGTATTCATTGAATAAAACAGCTCAACATTAAAAGGGCAAGGAAATAAATGTACATTTCTCATACCGTGTTCTTAAACTAGGAATAGTAGAACAGTTTCATGTTCCAAAGTTAAAACGAAAAAAGAAACTGATCAAATCTGTGATACAAAATTAGAAACAAATTTATTATTCAAGTATCTTGCTTTTTAATGCTCCGATAAATTGGCTTTCGCTACTTCAGCGAGTATCACCAAATCCGACGTCATCATGGAACATATTATATGCATTTTTAACAGATATTTTCTTAAGATGAAATATCATTTTTTGAATATATGTTTTTATTACAAAATATATCGATTTAGAAACCAGTACTTTAAACATTTTTTAAAAAATAAAGTAAACGAAAAAAGTTCTTAGACGTGTACTCCAAAAGCAACTCAGGACACACTGCATGGGCAATGAGAGATGTTCCAGATGTAAGTTAAGTGCAAGAAGTAAGAGTAGCTATTAACCCATATATTTATTACATGTGCAACTTATTCTTTGTGAGTATTTAAAAAATATGTCGCATAAATCGAGGGATAAGATTAATCTTAAATGACTCACCAATCAAAAGGTTAATCAACTGTGATTTTACGTTATAAAGTATGCTTTTTTACTGTTTAGAATTGTACTAATTTCTTACCTTATCCAATCATTCACAACTAATCTCATATTTTTGTAAGAGCTGTAGTATAAATTTAAAGAAAAAGAAAATTCTCAGTTCTCAGAATTCTATCAACAACAAAAAAAGTAAAAATGTAGTAACTAAAAATAATTATTTTTATCTACTACATTTTCTCGTCATGACAATGACCGCAAACATATTTCACGTAGGGCAAAAAAGTCGTTCACAGACAATATTATGGACGTTTTGGAATGGCAATCATGCAGCCCTGGTCTAAACCCTATTGAACACTTTTAAGACATTTAAAACACAAAATTATGAATTTGTCAAAAATTTAAAAGAAATCAATTTAATTGTAAAAAACGAGTGGGAACTGATTCCTGCCGCAAATACCAACAATTAATCGAGTCAATGCCTAGCCGTTGTAGGGCTATTATAAGGACAAAAGGTCACCCTACAAAATATTAATGGTATTTTTATTTTTTTTATTTGTTTTTGAATTTTCGGAATACACTCAAATGTATCTCGCATATAGGTGAATTTGACTATCAATTTTATAAATTTAATTTTAAATTGAAAAAAAATATTTTAAATATTTATTATAACATTCACGATTATGTAGATCAGTGTTTCCCAAAGTGTGGTATGCGTACCCCTGGGGGTACGGGAAGAGTTTAGTGGGGGTACGTGCTGCATCGGGCTTTGGCTGCGCCTGGTGCAACAAAAGAGCCTATTCCACTTTGCGTCATTTGTTATGAAAGCCTAACAAATGAAAGCATGAAACCATCCAAACTAAAGCGCCATCTTAAGACAAACCACAATCAGTATAAAGATAAGCCAACCGAATTTTTTGAAAATAAACTTATGGATTTAAATCAGTCTCGAAAAGTAATGTGGAGTTTGACAGGAGGTGACAATCAAAAAATCCTAGAAGCTTCGTATCGGGTGTCGCTTTTGATTGCGAAATGCAGTGCAGCGGAGACAGGCTTTTGGATGTGGAACAACGAAAAAATAAATATTTTTTGATTGTTATTAAAGTATATGCATTTTTTTTTGACGAGGGGTACTCAGTGTTACGAAAATTATAGAAGGGGTACACAGATGTCGAAAGTTTGGGAAACACTGATGTAGATTATCTAGATAAAAAATAAAAAGTTTACAAGTTTTAACAATTTTATGTAAAATTTGCACTTTACATCGCATTTTTACAAAACTTAAAGTGTCTTATTTAGGTGGTCGCCACTGTACATGCAAAAAATCGCCAGTTTTTAAGTAATAGCATTCGCATGTAATCAGCCTATTATATCATATTTTAAATCTGGAGATAATGTATTAAACTGAAAACATTGATCAATATATACATTAGGTAAAGAACAGAAATTGTAAGTAAGATCAAAGTATGAATTGCCAAAGGATATTATTAGAACCAAAACCTTGTAAGAATAAAGGGTTGAATCGTATTGATATGATTTTACTTAGAAATAAATAATAAGTTTGTATATAAAACATTTGATAATTTGCTTCATTCCCAGAATAAACAAGTCAAAATGAAAAATGAAATATGTAAAACGATCAGAACTGCAAAGTTGGACATGCTGAACAAACCTGATCAGCTGTAATTTGCATCATGATTGCCTTTTTATTTTTTATGGGTTTCAATGAATTTTTTGGTTTTTAAAATTCACTTTTTTAAATGGGATTAAATAATAATTATAATAAATACTTTTACCTCAATCTACTATACATATATTTGTTGAAACGAAGTTATTTTACGCATAAAACAATTAATTCTCAACTCTATCTAAATTTATTTGTTTTTTTATTGACTTTTAATATAGTTACATAATGAATATGTATACAAATTGAACTAAACAAAACATCCTATCACAGTAAAACTAAAACATAAAAGTAATTGTAAAATCTAACGGTTCTTTATCATTTTAATATTCGTTTTAATCGATAAAAAATATCAATGACAAAGCATTTACAGCATAAATGCAATCTATTGTTCACTGTAAACTGATAAATTTGACTTTTCTGGTATAACATGGTTGAATTTACTGCCGGAAAGATTGACAGCATCTCTCAGTTTTAATAATGTATTTCTATGAAAGCATTCCAATGTTATACCCTTTTTTAAACAGTCCTCTAAAGTTTTCATCGCATAATTAACATTTTCATTCATTAATAAAACATCAATCTTTTTACCATAAGCAAATCCAGTCATATTGTCTGTCTTGTGCTTAGATGTTTCGATGAAATCTATCAAAGCATCAACAAGTTTTATATTTTTTGTTTCTTCGGCCACTTTTACAATTTTCCAGAAAAAGACATATTTTTCATTAATTAAATGTTCATCCCATATCTTTTTGGCTTCATCGAAGTTATTCTCGATTAAATGGTAACTCCATAAAACGTTAAATGGTAATTTACTGCCATGAGCTGAATACTTCTGTGCAATATTCAAAACTAAAAACAAACAATAAAATTAAGAGCTATGCTTTCATAATACATATAAAATAAATGACAAAAAATACACATACCTCTATCGTAAGTGTTGGAGTTCAAAATTCCAAACATAGCACCAACAGGGAACTTCGAAAGAGTAACTTCCAAGTTTTTTTCGGTAGCTGAATCTATTTCATTTTCTAGTTCATCTAAATATTCGCCAGACAAACCAGCAACTGTCTTTGCGAAGCACCTCTTATTTTCATAAGCGACCATTTTTTTATTTTTGTCTGATAGGAATGAACCAATTTTTTCAATCAATGCATGATTTCCCTTGTTAGATAATTTATTCAAGGTGTATTTGATATAATTATACTTTGGCGGGTTATTCGATTTGAATTGTTTGATTATCTCTTCACCGGCCGTTTCAAAATCCTGGTTTTTAAATAATTCTGAAAAGTAACTTTGGACAGGGTCAGGTTTATTGGGTTTTACTTTATCAACCCAAGTTTGCGATCCAGTTTTGGATGTATTTGATTCCTTCGGTATCACAAAAGGAACTTCAATATCTTTACTCTTTAGAAAACCACCTAAAGAAATTAAGAATTTATCAGTAGGTGGAACATTTTCTTCTTGGAGCAAAGTCCACAACCCTACTGCCTTTTCGACGTCTTCTGCTCGAATGTAACTATTTAACAATTGATTAAACACTTCCGATCTATCAATATGTGACAAATCTCGTGTAGCTTCCAAAAGGCCTTCCAAACACTCGACTTTACCTTCCAAATTATACCGCTCGCAAGCGCTAAAATTATAAAAACATATTAGCTACATAAACATCAAAATAAATATTATTAAAATACTTACATATTGATACGCTGATTTCTCAAACGCATTCCGGGCGTTTCTAAAATTCTCCTAGCCTGCTTCAAGCGTCCGCATTCGATGAATCCAAACACCAAGTCATATAAACTGTTTACTTCTCCGTGGATTAGCGTGCTGATATCAGTCAATTTTTGCAACCCGGTTGCGTCTTCCTCCATTATGAGTTTTTTGTTTAGTTCGTTTTTCCAAGGTGTGCAACGATATCGATTACAACAATCCTCGAATACTTTCAACGCTTCACTTGTGTTTCCTTTATTTAGATGAACCTTTATTAACGGTCCTAGCATAATATTTGATGGCTGCAATATAAACATTTATCAGATATGACTTTAATTTGTATAAAATTTTTATTATACTAATATATTATAAATCCTTAAAATCATTTTACAGAAAAATTTAGACAATTTTTTCATGAAGAAGCGAGAAAACAGTAGTAGGTTCTAGTCACATAACTAGCCATTCTGCAATTATTGTGAAATCATTTCTCATTGTTTAGTTCAATCAACTGAGATTTGACAACAGCACTTTTACTCGTTTATAGTGAAAACTGTCTCATTCAAAATGAAATAACTTCAGAACATAGAAGATGTTAGCAGTAATGTATCCACTGAATATTTGCTGACTGTCAAAAAAACTTTTAGGACGTTCAGATTTGATTTTATTGTGTAGAAAACGTAAAGTATTTTCCTATATATATACATATATATACACTTGTGTTTAGTTTAAATGTTAATTAACAAAATCTTAATGTGAATTATGAATTTCTTGAATGATTCAATAGTTCCATTTTTAAATAAGATTGCTGATAAGACTGACTAAGGTACTTATCAGAGATATTTGCAAGAGAAATTTTTCAGAAAATAAATATAAGCCTTATGCTCCACATAGAAGGTAAAAAAGAAGAGAAATTTAAACTAAAAGTATAAAAAAATATTTACCTCAAAGACCTTTTTTTGTACTAGAGCATCAAATACTCGATTGAGCTGAAATCACATAAAATGTTACTAAAAACCATTCACTAATTAATAAATCTGTTAAATTCATACTTTTTCAGCATCTCCTGCCTCTGCTATATCATTAAGTAATTGCCAGCATAAGGAATTATGCTGGAATGGTAGTTGTTTTTTTTCTTTTTCATCAAGAGAGTAAATCAGCGTACTTTCAATAATTTCCATTCCCTCTTCAAATCTGTTATTTTTTATTAATTGTCGAACTAAACGCACAATCTAAATTAAAAGAAAACCATTGAATACTTTTTAAATAAACACATACACACATAACAGCTTTCATTTTACCTTCACACTATCTAGAGCAAAATCAGGTTCTCTCTCCATTATAGATTTATAAATCTCCATCGCTTTGTCGATATCGTTCATCTGGCAATACATATCCATGATCTGACACATCACACCGGAAGTGAAATGAAACTTTTCACTTTCCAACTTGCTCATGAGTACATTTAAACCATCAACATCCTTTGCCCGGACTAATTGGTTGATCAGTTGTCGCTTCAACATCATAGGATTTTCACCTCTGCCTTCCAAGTTAGTGATCAACATCTGCAATTGTTCAGTAGTTCTTTGGATGCGAGGCATCGGCTCGATGTCGTATTCGACGGGACTGAGTTCCTCAGACGTCAACTTTACGAGTAGATTAGTGATGCTGTTGTCGATTCTTCCACCTAAGCTCTCTTGAATCTTCGCCGCCCAGCTGCTCGTTATCCCGACGCCGTTCAAATGTAATTTCTCCAAGAGACCAGGCAGAATTTCTTGAACTTGGGTCAAATTCGTCATCACAATCGAATGGATCAATCGGCCCACGGCTTCGCGGTGATCCGTTTTATAATCGACCACTTTTTCATCAGTGTCCTCAACTTGACTTTTTATTTCTTCACTGTGCGAACAGGCCATGGTTACAATTTTAACCAGTGAATCGACATCTTTTACTTTCTTAAAGGCATTAACGAGTGCAAAGACCAGGTAGTGTAAGTGTCTCTTGGTTCCATAAATTCCAGCTAATTCTGCGGCATCTTTCAAGTTATTTTCAGATAAACAGTATAATAAAACACTCCTGACACTAGATATAGGCAAAACGTTGCACTCTCGCAAAATTTCAACCATTTTTTTCGGATTTGTTTTAATATGCGGAATGACGTATTCTCTCAGAGTCTCGATAGATGGAAAGATTTTGTAACCTAAGACCATTTTCTCGAGCACGCTTTTAACTCCTTTTACGCCCTCAGCTCGACCCTGAGAAACAAATAGGGGCCAGAAATAATGCTGCCGGATAGTGTCGCCGGATGATTCTAATTTATCAAAAACTTTATATGCCAACTCAGTATTGCCAGCTAAAAGAGATTCGTACGCTGCTATGTAATAAGCTTTCGGTGAGCATCCATTAGAATATAAATCTCCACATTGAGCTATGATTACGTCACTAGGTACTTTTGCTCTGACTAAATGTCTTATGTAAAATGCAGATTGGTACATCGGTGTATTATCAATTTTATTGCTAAAGGACTTCGACAAAGTTTTAACAACGGACAATGCGACTCCCTCGCATTTTTTGTTAATAAGTCGCAATATAAGATTGATGGCTTCTTGGTTATATCCAACAGATTTTTGCATCTTACTAAGCATAAAATCTACATGTTCTATATGACCACCGACTGCAAATTCTTCTAGAATCTCCATAAATTCCTGTACATGACGAACAGAGAAGAAATTAAAAAAAAAAAAAAATAAAACTACTATAATACAAAAATATATTTACCCTATCAGAAAAAAATATTTCATTACTCTCGCATTCACTAATCATTTTCTTGACAGTAGCGATATCGCCAACTCTAGCAGATCCACTGATAAGGATTGAGTAGGTTCTCGAAGTAGGCGTTATACCGGCGGTACCCATTGCCGTTAAAACTGAACGAGCTCCTTCGAGATTGTTTTGACGAATGTGGCCCAAAACTAATGCATCTAGAACAGCCTCGGTGAGGGGGAAATTCTTCTCTCTCATCTTTTCAAGAATTATAGATGCTCCATCAATGTCGCCATTTTGACAATAATGCCACATCAAACGCTGATAAGTTACTCTATAAAATATGGTAATTCAACTTTTTAGGTTCAACAATTTTTTGTACTAACTTGTAAAAAAAATTATACATACATATATGTATGTATTTTGTTAAAAAAATAATAATAAACTAAATTTTTGAAAGAAAACAACATCGTGAATAATCACCTATTTGGCTGCAGTCCTTTGGATTCAATCTCGGTTAATAAATCTGCAGTTTGAAACTTGTGGTCATTCTCAATGTAAACCCTTAACAATGCATTATAGTGAGATATATCAACAGGTACGCCACGGTCCAATAACGTTTTCCATACTTCGTTCACAAGTTTCGTTCTCTCCTCTGGGATTTCTTCAGGTACCAAACTTCCTGAAATTTAGTAATAATAAAAATAAATACGCTATAACAAAAAATATGGTCTATAGTACAAAGATTAATTACCACAGCATCTGATAATCAACAAAGACTGCGAACTTGTTACAGTATTTCGAATCCTGAACTCTTCAAGAACATCGTCTAAGTCTTTGCGATGTATTCTTCCAACTCTGCGAACATCCTCGTCCATTTTTTGTAATAATGGTTCTATATTCTCTCTTGTTCTCGCATATGAAGCATAATTTCTGCTGCATACTCTATAAAATAATGTACAAAAATGTAAATAAAATTATAAATAGCAATAAAAATATTATAATAGTACATAAAACAGATAAGCATTTTTATGAGTTTCTGATAATTTGGGTTGGTTTTAAGACTTTCACGACATTAAAAGATAAGGGCACAAAATTACATATTCACACTGCATTTACAAGAACTACACTATCACAATGCATGTTCATTGCTTTTTCAGTGAGCACTGAGGAACTAAGGTAGTTTTATGACTGCTAAAATTGAATATAGTGAACATCTTTACAAAATAGGTAACTCTATTTCCAGCCATACATAACGTTATAATAATTGAAGTTTTATTACTTAACCCTTAAATTGCCGAAAATTTTGAAACGTATTTATGTAGCAAAACATTGTTTTGCTTTCTGCTACATAAATACATTTTAAAATTTAAACAGGTTAGGTGCGAACGAGCATTGCCCAGAACAGTGAACACACAATGAATAACTCTCTGCAACGGATTTACTTTATTTATAATAGTGTATAAATAAATAAAATGTAGAAACAATTGAATAAATATGTTTTAATATAAATTTGACCCTCAATAACAAGAAGGTACCGAAAAATTAACTTATTAAATATTTTATTTAAGCAAAATTTTGGTGCTTGTTTATCTCAAATTTGAATATTCAACCATTTGCTATTCAACTCCAAACCTAACCTAAACAAATTAACCATAATACCATGAACTTTTGGTTTGAACAGAAAATGACGTTTCACAACGGTTAAATATGAGCGTGGCACTGTAATAAACAAGTACCAAACAAAATCATTGCATTTCATCAACTAGCCCCGTCGGTTGGCCAAGTGTTTTTTAACGACTTTTGCGCATGCGCCAAATTGCTTTATTATATGTGTGCAAGCGTGACGGTGTCCAGTATAAAATGGACCAGTACCGAACACTAACTGTAACATATTTTATATATCTACAAAAATATATTATTTTGGTAATAAAAAATATATTTGGTGTCCTTATTTTTGCAATGTAGTAAATCCTTCAAGACAAAAGAGAAAGCATCATACAAAGCTGTCAACCAATCAAAATCAAGTTGCATTTAAATCAGCCAACAGCGCAGACTTTTTTTACAGCTAAAACTGGAAATAGGTATAATGTACAAGAATTTAATGTTATAATACCATTGTTACTTCAGTTACATGAGAATTATCAAAAACAGATCTAGTCAATAGAGGTGCGTGGAAAGATTATTGACAATGTGATTATTTATGGCCATTAAGCTAGTATTTACAACTGACTTAAGGATAACCAAACATGGAGACACAAGAAAAGTATTTGTAGTATAAACAGGGGCTTACTAAATAAGTGGAGTTTTAAAACCTAAGGTTCGAAATAAAGCCACACCTGATTGAGCTAATCTGAAGACCAAAGGTATATTGACCTTTGAGTCATCGGGGTAATTTTAACGGCACAACATCATCTTTCATCAGCAGCGAACTTAAGTGGGTTGGAGAAAAAGATTTTTGGTCACCTGCAGTTATGCGAGTATTTTGCGAAATATAAAGTTAAAAGAAAAACCAATACTTTTCAATTGAAAGGAATAATAAAAATTGGTCAAAAGGTACTTGTATGGGTATATCTATTAAAATTATTTTATCAATAGTTTTCAATCGTAAGTTGTGTAAAATTAAAATTAAAACATAATTACTCTACATTTAGAAGGTTTTATTAGAATTTATGAAAAGTACAATTATATATAAGATATTTCGGGATTATAACCCTTTGGGGTTGTGACTTCAGTCAATAAGATGCAGGTAGAAACTAGTGAGAATTTTATTAGAATATATCACATATTGCGATAGACCATGGTTTCCCAAACTATGTTCCGCGGAACACTAGTGTTCCGCGGATCCAAAATAGGTGTTCCGTGGAGCCTAAATAAATATTTCACAAAAATTTGGAGTAAATTAAAAAAATTGTTAGTCTTGCTAATACATTAAAATTGTTCATAAATCTGATAAAAAAGCTTGAAAATATGTGTTAACTATTCAACATTGATGTGTATAAATTCTGGAGGGAAAAGTTTAATATATAAAAAAAAAAATTTAACAACCCAAAATCATCAGTCATAAGGAGTTTTATTTATTTGAATTTTTATGTTTATTGATTAATATTTATTTAATATTTTTTTTTTTTTTTTATTTATACTAGGTATTATGAATCACCTAACCTAAAAAATAAGGTAAGTGTTCCGCCAAAATTTTCGGATTTGCCAAATGTTCCGTCGCTGAAAAAGTTTGGGAAACCCTGCGATAGACTATGATGGGAGTGATGTTTTTCTCAGGTAGTGGTGGAGAAGCTGGCACAGGGATGTTGTCCATGGAAGATCCTTAGAGTTCTGATTGGTGTGGCAGCGACAGTATAGCGGAGGTTGACCGTAAGCTATTTTTATTCTAACCGTGAATAATATAATTATAACTGAGATTTGATTTTATTCTGACCTAAAGTTGATTTAAATTCTGACCATTTAATTTGTTAGCTAAATTTTATAGTATCTTAAGCTTGACGTCGGCGGATTAGAATCCGAACTGAGCTAATATGGGTCCTTTCCAATATCCATTGACTGTTACTGAGCTTACTAAAAGTATCTTAAGGCAGCTTAGTGGAATTTTTTTATTAAATCTTCTGTTGTAACCTGACAGACGTACGCCCAATGCATTACAACGGAGTAAGTCTTTACCAACTGAGCAAGTCAATCAGATATAAGGAATACCTACAAGTAAGTATTAACCACCAGACTTTTCAGTCTGGGAATTGGTGACATCTATATTAATAATTTATACGGGGGCCGGTTTATTAATAATAGCGCATTTTTTATAAAAAAAGGTTGAGTGCCGCTGTCTCAGAGTTACTAGTCTGAGGCACTACGAAAAACGCTATTCCGTCCTCAAAAGATAATGTTGCAACTATAACCATAACTCTTATCAGAATTTAAAAATAGTTTTGTTTATAACACGGATCAACTGTTCTAGATTGAGTTTACTCGTTTAGAAGCGTTCTTTGTTTTCAATATGGACAATATGGTTTTCAGCTCGACTGTAATACTAGCGAAGGTATATTTCTAAGTAGCTGGTTTTTACTCTCAATTCTATGGCATCATGCTTTTTGGCTTAAATGATGTGAAATTTTCAGACTTTCGTAATTAAGTCATAGAAATATGTGTGGAATGGTGAACGGATTATTGCTCATACGAATATTGATCACAGGGAATGAACGACTTATGAATGTGTAATGAAATTAAATAACTTCGATTTGTGACCAATGTTCAATTATATTTTGTTTAAAAAAGCTTTTTTATTTATGAATTATTTTTAGATCTATCACATTTTAGACAATCATCAACATTCTTTAGAATAACTCCTCCAGGTTGCTAAAAAGGCAACATGAGGGTCGTAGAGCCCACTTTGAGAACCTATGACCTAACAAGTTGTACATCTTTTTAATCGCTCATTCGAGAAATTGCCATAAATGGAAATAAAAGAGATATCCGATGACATCTCGTCGTATCTAAATGAACGGCGAGACTATAATCGATTGACATAACCTAAAAACTTACTGTGAGAGGTTAGCAGAAATGGCCGGCGGTGGACATACGAGCCTGGCTCGAGGACCAACGGTATGGCGGGCGGCGCGCAGCACCTTCGACCAGCGGCTCACCTGGCTGGGACGAACCAACCACGACATGTTATTTTATTTGAATTCACTGCCGTAAATCCGAGCCGCAACTAACTTATGCAACGAGCACGCCACACCGGTTCAGGGTTACCAACCTGACTGTCTTTTCTTCGCGATCGACGCACGAAAAAAATAAACTTTTTAATCACTGGCCATACTCGCACATTTTCCTACCATGTTCTTTAAATATTATGTACAATGAAATTATTAAATACAACAATTATGCTTAATATTATCTATAATTTATAATAATACGAAATTTCGTTGATGTTCCTTCTTTATTTATCACTTTACGATCCTAAGGGAAAAAAATATAAAATGTTAAAGGCTCTCACAAACCGAAACGGTACGCGGTAGCGGTAGTGATAGCAATAGTAATAGTATTACCTCTCAGCGGTAAAAACATTATTACAGTAAGCGCAACTATGCACGTTGTTGTATTATACTACAAGCGGTACAACGGATCAATTGTGCCATATTTTTGTGACGCAGCTTGCACAGTTGACCGCTTAGTAATGTTTGCGAATAAGACATTTAAAAACACATAAGCAGTGGCGTAGCTATAAGCAGGGCCGGCCCTGGGTTATTTGGCGCCCCAGGCAAAAACTAAATTTGCGCACCCCCCCCCCCTCATTAATACTTTAATAACTCATTACATGAGCGCAAACATATAATCCAAATAAAAGTAATTTAATATTGTATATGAAACCATACTCTATTTTTGCGATTGTGACTATTTAAGAATTTGTAGTTTTATTTTTTACGGGTGAAATAATCTAAAGAGTGCACAGTAGTGTATATAAAAAAATAATATCAGTTTATATTCTTTAACAATATTGTTTGGTAGTTTTAAGTGAACATTGCGCTTTTATTTGGTATCACGGCGCCCCACAAGATTTAGCGCCCCAGGCGATCGCCTGTACTGCCTGCCCCTCGGCCCGGCCATGGCTATAAGGGGGCGAGGGGGGTGGTCCGCCTCAGCGGCACTTGCTTGGGGGCGGCATATTTTATAAATTGTATATTCATTTTTTTGTAAAATTAATTCAATGTGAATTATTTTAATTATAATTTTTATTTGACATATCATGGTAGAAATACATCATTATTATTATTATAAAAATTATACACATGAATACGTTATTTCTAGTTTCGTTTATTTAAGTAGAAATTACAAATACTTAAGTATATTTTTATTATAATACATAATTTGTTAACTAATTCTATAATTACTAAATTTTTGTGTTTTTTTACTCTGTAATGGTATGTTTATTTTGTCTATATTTTATACTATTTGCTATATTGCATTTTATTGTATTATTTAAAATTAATTATAATGATAATTTGACAATACGTTATTTTATTATATTTTTTTATTGTATTATAAAACACCTTGTTTAAATAAGAAAAAAAATATTACATAAAAAAATTATCAATATGCATATATAATATAATATAATATAATAATATGTAAAGGGTATGTACATAGCGTAATTGGGAAGTGAGGCAAAAGAGACCGTCAATTCTGGATTTTTTAGGTTATAGATTTTTAGGAAGGTCAGATTTTCTTTTAAAAAATGTATGGGGTGGCGGCAATTTTAAGGATCGATCCGGGCAGCGCATACCCTAGCAACACCATTGCACAGACGTTATTTTGTCTTCGTAAAATCGACAAAAAATCTTGCAAATATTTACGACTATATTAGATACTTACTTACTGGTGTAGGGGACCTATCTATATGTAATTATTTAGGTTTATTATGGCCAAATCTTTGCGGAACTCTTGTAACATTGGCGTAACGGACACACCTTATTTTGGCAAAACCTTGGCCATTGCGAATCCAGTCTGCTGCCTCGTTCACTATATAATAATAACATTTCAACTTGTAATTTTAAATTCTCAATAAAATACTACTGCAACGGCTCAGTCTATGTCTTATTGCCACCCGTTGCCAAACTTATTACAATTTGTATTTATTGCTAAGGCGAATAATAGTTATTATTTCTCCTCTAAAGAGTATGCTGTCATAATCACGAATTAGATTGGACTGTATCGTACTGATATACATACATAGGTATATACATACACTTATATAGCCAAACTTATGTTGCGTTTAGGACCTCCGAAAAGCTTGATCCGCCACTGCTACTACTCACTGCACATTAAGCACTACGGATTTTATGGTTTTATAGTGGAGACGTACGAAAGCGCAATAAATAACGCAGAAGTTAGTTTGGTAACAAAATAAAAAGCAATAATGGCACGAAATGCCTTCGACAACATGAAAAACGTTGAATATTGTCAAAAAATGTTATTAAAATTACGGTTGTTTATTTTACGTTGCTATGTATGGTCCTGATTACCGTATGAATGCGAACAATGAACGCTTTTAGTAGCGACCATGAACAGGATTGAGTCTTTTTGAGATGCGTTGATACCGGGGAATGCTAAAGATGCATGAAGAATGAGTCTGTCCTTCAGCTGCTTAAAAAAATAGAACTCTTCTTACTGTCGTAAAGCGCCGAAAACTTTAATATTTTGCCACATAATCCGTGTCCTTAAGTATCGCATTTTACGTGTAATAATGGAGAGAATAAAAAAATATAATACAAACGGTGGCTAAGAAGAAAGACGCTCTCTTGGTTCTGGAAATCAGAACTCGGCCTCAAAGAATAGGAGTACGTTTATTATTGAATTGACGATTTTGTCAAAAACGTCTTTATGAAAATATTTTTAAGCAGATATTGACTTATTGAATTGACGATTTATTTCATTTTCAGTTGTAATTTTTTTATATTTGACAAGAATTGATTTCAAAGTCTTCCTTAGTTATTTTATATTTTTAATTTGATTATTGATATTATCTTTTTCTACATTCACTGTTGCTCCGCATAATACATCCAGTAATTTCAATTAAACTATGGGAGCCGATTCTATGTTTGTTATGGCCAAAAACTGGTCGGCACTAGATTAGCATTGGCGTGACGATTTTCTCTCTACACTGGCAACCTTCCTGTCGTTCAGACGCATCTTTTACAATGTAACAAGCTCATATCTTCAATAAAAATACTACTGCAGCGGCTAAATCTGTGTCTGATTGCCACCCGTCACCATCACAGTCCCTAAAAAAACTAAATATTTTAACGCATAAATATTTTTGAATGCATGATTCTGCGTTTGTGCCTTGACTGGACGGCTTCTTATACATAACTGATTTTAAACAAAGCTTGGGAATTCCGAGTGTAGAGCCACCGGTTTAACCGTGTCTTTTTTTGTGCAAAGAAAACTTATTTTTATTAATCCTTCCGTCTTTTTGAGGGGGCCGATATGTCTAGCAAAATTGAAGCTACGCTGGCAACACTAAGAAGAAACATCAGATGAAGCACTGAGCCTATTGGCGACGCAACGGAATGACGTTTATACCGGTCGGTGGCATACCACAAATAAACAAAAAGAGAAGCACGTCAAATCAACTTTTAAAAGTTATAATTACACCTCAGCCTTACGATTGAATACTTAGAGTACCAAAAGGTTGAAATTTATCTGAGCTGTAACCATATAAAATAATAGTATTCAAGCAACTTTAATATTTTACATAGAACAAACAGTGCTCTAGTTTAGAGGTGGTTAAAATTTTACAATTCATGCACGATTTTTCACACTACAATTATATACATGTATAATAATATGTATATCGATTTTAACTGTATTATAAAAACTTGTTAATTTTTTTCAATTTGGTTTTAGTTACAAATATCGTAGCACTAAATCGTAAATGTTTTTTATGTATTTTTAAATAAAAATAAACATTATATTGATTCATTTATACAAATAAGATTACATATTTTCGTATTTTTTTAATAATATAATTATTTTAATTATTCTAATTGAAAGATGTGAACTGTTATTGCATCTCAATTCAATAACAGTTCCAATTATTAAATGTTATTAACTACAAAAGATTCAACAGGTCTGACCTTTTTATATAGCGATCAATAATCTGCTCCCTGGATAGACACCGTCCATGAACTTTCATGGACACGACAATATCTACTTGAAATATGAACCTAATAAATTTTTACCACGCACAAAGTTAATGGAATATTTAAATTAAATATCGTTAATTGCACTTTATCGTTAAAACATAGTATGTACTAATTAAATTGTCCAATCTTGAGAAAAATCACTGTTGATTAGATATTAAGTTAGAATTAATGTCAGACTAAGTAATTCTAAAAGACACACAAGCCCTTGGAAAAAAAATGCTCATTCAGATATTAATACACTGAACATCAAAATGTTTGCTACAAAAACAAAATAATTAGTCATTGTTTAAATATTGCCGTTTTTATTATTTTTTGTTTTCGTTGTAAAATAAATTTAAATATAATACTAATCCACATAGTATTTCTGGTTAAAACACTTTCGCCTAAACTATAAGGGAACTCTGTCGGATAATGTGATCAGAAAAATGTATCAATATAGAGGTATGAATAATGTAGCAACGCTGATAGGTAGCGGATTGGACTCCATGTCCTTTAGTAAATACATTCGGATTAACAGACAAAACAGATAGTTAGCTCAAATTGAGGTGGATCGCAATGACAGAACGATTTAAGTATCTGTCGCCCTAAACCGTGCAGAATGAAGATGTTTATATCACATAATACGCTCTGGCCCACTAAGGGTTGCATAGCCAATTGATCACACTAAATTAAAATATTTAAGCTTGCAAAAGCATATTCATAACAGTTTAAACCTTGAACGTGACGTTTAATGATGGCTTTTATATAATAATATATTTTATAACAACTCCTGCTTTTGACAGACTAATCACCCTCTATCGCCCACGCATGGAGGCAAGCTAGGGGTGGAGAGCTGCCACCCTTGTGGCTCGTGCACTGCCAAGGTCACAGCTGAATGAAAACAAAGCTAGTCAGGGTTGAAACGTACACGTGATTCGACATCGGTTTATAGAACACGTATACCCTCATGAAATTTCAGCTTCCTAATTATATTATTCGGATTTTACGTACGAAAGGATAGGTCTATATTTCATCATTGAATTATGTAATTATGTATTAACCTACATTTTATGTATATCTTCTATTAATTTAATCCGCGTAATTCAAGAACGTTGATCAGTGACCACAAATCGAGATTTTCATTTGCAATATAATATTATATTTAACCATAGAAATGGTTTATAATTTCACGTTAAAGAAAGTTCTTATGATAATATGATACAATAATATTTCAAACGGTAAAATATTATTAATTAAATAATTAGTAAGTATTTAATAACAAAATAGTATTGAAGTATTCATAATAACTCTTTTACACTGTATTTAATATATATATACCGATATATTTATATAAAGTGCATACAATTTTCTGGTGACTAATTACATACACATACGATAGCTGAAAGACCTAAGTACAAATACCAAATGAAACCTAATGTTTCTTTGTATATTCCCATCGTGTCTGGGAAATCCGAATAGTGATTATATTATAAAATAATTATAATTTCGATTGAACATCACAGATTTGGTTTTCTTAGATTTTTCAAATTTAGTGTGAATGAAATACGATAGTTTACTTATATTTTCTTTTTGTTTAACTGTCGATTTTTATTTATCTGTGAAATCGCTATCACAGTTTTTACATATCCAATTAATACGGAGCATACGTCAGTGGATCCACATTTCTAATATTTCTAGACGCTTGATCGCCTTCTCTGTGAGCATCCATGCTTCTACTCCGTATAGGACAGATAACACAAAACCATACTATCCTCATCAAGTTGTGCATGCGAAGAACCTTTTTCATTTAGGTAAATGTTGTCCTGACTTTCTCGATCCAAAATTTTATCTTATAGTGAGTGGTTACAACTGTTTCTAAAGTGTATTCAAAACATATGTAGGTATTTTCTAGAGATACTTTGACTTCTATATAATTTATTTAAGTATTTAATTTTAGGCCAAATCTTTAATAGATTTCTGTTTTTATTAGTAAGGAAATATACTATACATACGTGATATTCATGTAGCTTCGTCTTCGTCTGAATTCCAATCGTTTCCGAAGATTAGATTGAACCATGGATTTCGAAGACCTTAACTTGACCAGGGTTGACGTGGAGAGGGAAGCGGCTGTTTTCTCATGAGTCCGAAGCGAAAGTAACTGGTAAAAGTTTTTGTAAGAAGTGAAATCCGATTAAGCGTGAATGATGTGCGCCATGTATGCACTCATAACGCTTGGTCGAAACGTTATGAGTGCATACATTTTTACGAATTTGTTGAATATGTAGAGATTTAGCAACGCTGTAATGACGCATTCTACTGCTGATTGTCGGCACCTATTAATGTCATCTAGAAGCATCATAAAATTTAGAATGAAAATTTTATAAT
The DNA here is from genome assembly GCF_051122295.1 of Plectrocnemia conspersa. Taxonomy (NCBI): domain Eukaryota; kingdom Metazoa; phylum Arthropoda; class Insecta; order Trichoptera; family Polycentropodidae; genus Plectrocnemia; species Plectrocnemia conspersa. The sequence goes on along the minus strand of NW_028277174.1, from coordinate 9,989,338 downwards.
CTTTTATTTATTAATCACCTAGTTATGCAGGCAGAATTTGCTCTTTTCGTATTTGTAAAAGTGAAGAATAAATATTTTTTATTACTTCTAAATCGATAGAAAATATGAATTCTCGATTATTTTAATATTTATAATATTCCATCGTGTTTAACTTTATCAAATGCCTTCTCAATACCGATAAACACGCGGTAACATATACATTTATTCGTATATATTTAAAATTAATAAATAATAAAAATCTAGAACAATAAAGATAAAATAAGATTATTAATCTAGAACAATAAAGACAAAAATCTAGAATAATAAATAATAAAACAATTCATATAAAAATCCCTAGTTAACTATTTGAAAATATATATTTCAATCACTAAATATCGCAACGCAGAAAGTATCGTTTTTTTTATAAAAAACAAGAATCGAACTCACAGCTTTATATAACTGATACATCATCTTACGGATTATTTCAATCTACCGCTAAAAAATATACTTGAAATAAATTATATTAAGTTGAGCTCCCCTGGAAGGTTATAATAACCTCGCGCGAACTTGAACTTCACATACGTTTTCTGACGCTCGCACGGAAAGTACACGGAAAACATTACTAACTACTATGGTAAAAATACGAAATAAATTAATTTTTATTTATTGTATTACTAAATAAACCCTTTGATTTAAAGGATACTGAAAATAATAACACAAAAGGCGAATGTTATCCAAATTGCGACTCCAGCGTATGGATGCGATCGTGCGAAAAAGAAATCGAAGAACCTATAACTGGAGTTAAAAAAGGTTTAAATTTGATTGTATTCATTTATATCTGTATATTATGAGCCCTTCTAAAATATGTGTATTTTTTAAGGTGTAATCCCTGAATGGATAAATGGGGCATTACTGCGAAACGGTCCAGGATCTCTCAAAGTTGGTGATATGGAATTCAAGCATTTGTTTGATAGTTCAGCTTTATTACACAGGTAAGTTTTTAGTTATAAATCATATAACTTTGTGATTGATTGAATAAAATTTATAGGTTTGCTATACATAACGGCACAGTAACGTATCAGTGTCGTTTCCTGAAAACGGAAACTTACAAGAAAAACTCGATAGCTAAACGGATAGTGGTGACTGATTTTGGAACTGAAGCTGTACCAGATCCTTGTCATTCAATATTCAACAGGTTAGTATTTTTAAATTTTTTTTAAATAATTTGTACAGTGAAACAATATTCAACTTTTTATTTTGGTTGAAGAGCTAATTATTTAATATTTTATTAAAGTAATATGAAGGATAATCCAATTTCATATTCAATATCTTCAATTTTTTTTATAATAATCGAATATATGATGTATTTCATTAATTACTAAAAATAATATCAATTAAATGGCCGCATCTATACCTTTTGCAGCAGCTGTTCTTTCGATGATTTGTTCTTACATTTCGGGCGATATCTCGGCTATAACTTGGCAGATGTTGGTTTTTATGTGCCCAACGTTTTGGGTTTGTCGGCGTATACACGATATTAGCGTAACCCCACAAAAAAATCCAACGGCGTGATCTTGGCAGCCACTTGACGTAACCAGAACGTGAAATAATGCAACCTGGAAACTTTTCACGCAAAAATCTAATGTTGCACCCGAAGTGTCTTGTTAGAACCACATATCTTCCATTTCGTGCCAAAAATAATCGGTTTTCATGCGCTATAATGTTTACTTAGTCAGTCCGACCTTCATCGTTTTCAAAAATGTAAGGCCCAATGACGTCGCCTGACCACGATGCGCACTTTTTGTACTTGTAATGGTCTCTCTTGAATCACATGAAGATTTTCCTCGCCCCATACACGGAAATTTTACTTATTTTCATACCCAGAGATGTGGAAATGTATCTCATCATAAAATAAGGTTTTCTTTGAAAACTCAGCAGTAAATTTTTGATGCTCTAACACCCAATATACGTAAATTTTTCACTGTCCATGCTCTCTGAGCTTCAGTTATTGTGTTATCTTAATTTTATACGGGTGTAGGTGCAAGTCCAGGTGCAAAATAAAATCAAAGGGAGCCTTAAGAAAAGCCTAAAAGCTGCGAACGCCGACGAATCGATAATTTCGGGGTTTCGACCACACTTTCACTTATAGCAGCAATATTCTTGGCTGAACGGGCGTTGCACAAGCCTTAACCTATCTCAACGCTTCCAGTCTCTTCAAATTTTTTCACTTTCAATTTCGATACACAGTTGGTACAGAATTGTTGTTTTTGTAGAATAATTTAACGCGTTAAGCAGTAGTTAAGCGATCAATTTCGTAAATGTAGTGTTGCAAACTAGCATTTGATACTTTGAACACGCATGATTATTGACAGCTGTCTGATTTACAGTTCTGTAAATATAGGAAACTCTAATTAAATCAAATAAATCAAAAATATTTTTTTTTACCAATAAAAAAATATTTTTTTATTGATAAAATTACAAATTTTTCATTGTATTGAAAAAAAAAATTCTCCAAATATATATTTTTTTATAATCAACACATACTAAATATTACTATTTTAAAAACATTTTCACTTTTAAAACAGATTTTTTTTTTAAATATTCATATATTATATATAATATATCGAAATATTGAGCCATGTATTAGGAAAGTTTGCCATATTTTCTCATTAACAATTTATTTATGTATGTATTGAAGTTTTATAATATTTTACAGAATTGCATCCATATTCACTCCCGGCGAAGGTGTATCAGATAATGCTATGATATCCGTCTATCCATTTGGAGACGAAATATTTACATTCACTGAATCACCAGTGATACACAAGTATGTTCCATAATTTTCAACACTATAGGTAACTATTTAAAAATACATATTTGCAGAATTGATCCTAAAACATTGGAGACGCGCGAAAGAATCAACGTTTCTAAATATGTGTCAATAGTTAATCACACATCTCATCCACACGTTGTCGAAAATGGTAATTTAAAACTTAGCATTATTTATATAAATACTATACTAAATTTATAATATAATAAATCATTTCAGGTGACGTTTATAACTTGGGAATGTCAGTGACAATGACAGGACCCATGTACAATATAATACATTTCCCCAAAACTGAGAAAGGGAGTATGTTAGATAAGGCGCATATAACAGCAGAAATACCAGCGAGGTGGTCCTTCAACCCAGGATACATGCACACGTTCGGTAATACAATACTACTATTCCATAAAGGCGGCTTGCACAAGTGTTTATCGATTGATCTTCAGGATTGCATTAACTGAAGGAGGTAGAGTGGCATATGCATGGTGATAAGAACAAGTCTCCTATCCTTAGCAACTCGCACAAAGTGACATGACAGGCAACCTATCCTTATTGCAGCTTACGTGCACCCTAGCCTTTGAAGCTTTGAATAACAATAGTCGATAGTAACAGAATAAACAAGAACTTAATTTCAATAGTCAAAAATTTAGTATACTCAAAATATAAAATGTTATGTAAAAGTCTCTCAAAATGAACTCAAGGGATTTTTGATGTATAAGTTTAATAAAATATATATGTGCAATTAATAATTCTTTATAACAAAACGAAACCTATCAAGATGATAGCAAATTTAATATAATCTAGTCTTAAATTTTCATGTGAATCTAATGTATAACAAGGTAATAAATATTTATAGGTATAACTGATAATTATTACATAGTAGTAGAGCAACCATTGTCTGTGTCTGTCTATGAAATAGTAAAAACACGTATTGCTAATGAACCAATGGTTGGTTGTTTCAAATGGTTTAAGGACTACAATGTATGTATCAAAATCATATATTTAGTATACTATTAATAAGAGTTAATAAGTTATTTATAAAAAAATTACAGACATTATTCCATGTTGTGAGACGATCTGATGGACAAGTTCAAAAGACGTTCCAGTCGGAAGCGTTCTTTTACTTACACATAATCAATCAATATGAAAAAGATGATCATGTTATTGTTGATATTTGTTGCTATAAAGATCCAGCAATGTTGGATTGTATGTACGTAGAAAGTATGAAGGTAATCAATTTTTAATAATTTATTTTATCATGTGTTATTAACCTACCTGTAGAACCGTGACCAGCACAATAGATATTTTTTTAAATGGGCCCACGCCCTCCTTCCACGGTCGCATTAGGCTCGGGAGTTTCGGCCCATGGGCGACCAGTTATTACCCAGCCTAGCTTTCGCGCCTGCACGCTGCGCAGACAGGCGTTAGATTAGGCCTCCTTTCTTGATCGTCCGAGTGACGACCGCAGTCTGGTTGACCGTCGCGATTTAGCTACTGATGGTCTCCGGCATCACTATCCTTTATGGAGACGGGAGTTGGATAGGGGAAGTGGAAGCATATTATCCATTGTCTTACCTTAATTAATATAATAAATATAGTTTCGTTTGATTATTATAAAATAAGTTTTCCTAGATTTCCCTAACCTCTCTCCAATATACAATTCATGAAATTTTTTATTTGCTACTAGTTAAAAATGTAATTGTTACCTTTTGCCTTTAACTGCTGTAATGGACCCCATTCTATGGGTTTCGCCTCTTAACAAATGACAGAGCGCTGCTCAACTTTGGTGCATTTTGTATGTGCGGCAGCCATTTTAAGCTATTGTGTGCCTGATTCGTACTGTCACCTGTCGACCATTCTTCAAAGTAAATGTACCACTGATGCTAATTCACAGGACAGTAGAGCGGTGTTTTCATTTTGTATGGAACTTACAAGGCTTTTGTTTCATTCATCTTCTAAATAGAAAATTACATTAAAAAAATACAAATCACCAACAGAGGTATAAGATTTAATAAAATTACCATCCCAAAATGTCTCTAATGCAATAGCCAACAACTCTTACTCATGATAAATTTCCATAGGGAATGCAGTCCAATCCTGAATACGCAATGATGTTCCGTGCAAGACCAATGAGATTCGTTTTACCAATGAAAGGAGAAACAGTAACATTAAGTGGATCTGAAGCAAAAGCCTTTGCTACAGACCAATGCTGTGAACAAAAAGGAAACCTAATGGTAATACCAGAATTATTGACAGCAATAGGATGCGAAACTCCTAGAATACATTACGAGAAATATCTAGGTATGTATAAATTATATTGTTAAACATTTAACTATTATATATTTATACTACAATTACATATTTTTAATAATAGGGAAGGAATATCAATATTTTTATGCCATCAGTTCAGACGTCGACGCTGATAATCCTGGAACGGTACAAAACTAAAAATATCATAAATTATTTTTTTATATACAAATAATAGCGTAACTATTTATTTTCCTTTTGAAACATATTTAAATTTTTAAACTTAATTTTAAATATTTTCTAGTTACATCTATGATAAAAGATTTACCCAAATCCATTCCAGCCATTTATTATTATTAATTATTATATAATTTCAGCTCATAAAAGTTGATACTATAAATAAGACAAAACTCACATGGTGTGAAGAAAACTGTTATCCAAGTGAACCTGTTTTCGTTCCAAAGCCAGACGCTAGCGTAAGTCAATTTCTAACGAGTATCTCAATACATTGACTTTTATAATTCACATAAAAGTTTGACTTTGTAGAGTGAAGAAGACGGTGTAATTCTCTCAGCTATGGTATGGGGAAGAGATAAATCCCAGCAAGTAGCCCTTCTTGTACTCGATGCCAAAACATTCAAAGAATTAGGCAGAGTAATATTTAGCACCCCGTCCCCGGTACCGAAATGTTTACATGGGTGGTTTTTACCATCTTATAATTAAGATAATAAAAAATGTAATTAAATGTATCAGTTTATTTCAAATAGAAAATCTACAGTAAAAAAAAACAAAGACAAAAATAATACTTTCATTTCATAAGTAAACTTGTAAACCCACTCCTATTACTGTTAAACTAGTTATTTTCAACTCGATGTAATTTAATATTATCAGCAAAAACCATATAAAAACAATGTTTAATGCTTTTACACTGATAATATATGTATATATCACAATGTGAAAACTCAGTGTTATATATTTCAAAAGGTGAAAATAACTACTTCGTTGTAATGAAATAATATATACAGCCCACAATCAGTCATTCGATTAGGAGCTATTCCAGTTACCATTAAATAAATTATAATAATCAATAACTTCCATTAAAATTTAATAATGAAAGAATTTACAAGATATTGATAAAAACATGTGTTTTGAACAAATTTGAATAAAAGGATTTTCTATAACGTAAAATCTGTATTATCCTTTAATTAAAATTTATAAAAAGGAATGTTTAAAATATCATTGGTAAATATCTTTAACGCATTTACCGATAACTATCTTCATTTATAACACAAGATCATATATATATATATATATATATATATATATATATATATATATATATATATATATATATATATATATATATATATATATATATATATATATATATATATATATATATATAATAATAGATTTAAATATATTATATATAAATATAAAATAAAAAAAACATTTTTCTTTTGAAAATTAAGTTTTGCATTATTTAAAATTAAACATGTATAAAAATACTAGTATAAATAATCAACAAATATATTTATACGTATGTACAGAATATGTATTATTTTCATTATTTAATAGAATATCAACTTTTTCAGCAATCATGATAGTATTACTTATATAATAATACACAAAATGAAATGTTTTATTATTCATATGAGATCTAATTATATGTCAATACAATTATGTATTTTTATTTGAAAAATGATATGTTACGAGTTATGAAAATTTATTTTTAGAAACACTATTTTTATAAATACTACAATCGAAGCACTACAAAATCCATTAATATTTTTTTTATATTATAAATTAAGAGCTGTATTTGATAAAAAATATAAAATAAAATGACTAAATTCCAATCAACAAAAATACAAAGGAAGTTCATCAAGTCCTAAGAATTTTAACATGCTTACTGTTGATCGGGGATATTGGTCATTTAGTTTGCTTTAAACTATTATATTTTTGCAAAGTTGTGATAATATTATATTGTGCGACAAATATTTTCAGTCTCTAAGTTAAGTTAAAAGAGCAGGAACAGTACTTCACAAAAGTTCTTTGAAGAGGGTCTAAAAAAGCTTCTTTCTAGTCATGAAAAGCATATGCTCTTGATAGAGATACTGTTGAAAAATGAGAAAATTACAGAACAGCATTATTCTTAGAACTATCCTAGTACTTTGTAAACATTCCTTGTACATATAATATTATATGAAGATAGAATTACCTCATGACTTAAACACACTGTTCCTTATACCCTGCATATAATAAATTTTATTAAACTGGTTACCAAAAAAGTGGATATTTATCAAAATAATAATTTTATTGCGCAACAGTTAGGTTATCACCAATTTGGTTTAGTCTGCGTTATTGTCCATTGTTGATATGAATTGTTAAAATCACAAGCCGAGAGTAAAAGTTGTTTAGTGTTTGGGTGTAACGCCAGGCACTTGTTATAAACTCTGTGTGAAATCATTTTGTTGTCCGTGGAGTATATCCACGGACCGTCCACCGTTCCCAATCTGCAAAACGCTATTTTTATTCCCTGTGAATCGGCTTCCACGCATCTTTCGCCGACGCCCAGTTGGCCGGCACTATTAAGTCGGAACAATTGATTATTTCCCATTCCATGACAGACTCCGGTGCCTAAATAAGCAGGAGCGGCTCGGCCCATTGTATCTAAGCAAGTATTTCCAGCCACCGATCTCACAGTCCCCCAATGTTCATTAGGAGGCAGTTTCGGAAATTTGTCGTAAACATCATAAGACACATTCTCCATGAACCATTTAAAACTCTTACATTTCAATCTGTTCTTAAGAGCGACTTGATCGCTGATATCTCCCATATCCAAGAATCTAGCCATCGGTTCGCGAGTGTAGAAAAACTCTTTATGTTCTTCGTCGAACCAAGTTTCGATGACTCTTTTATAATTTATCGTAATCAAAGGTCCTTTCTTTTTATTAGCCAACTTTCCGAAGCTGTAAGGCATAAATCCTCGATATACGTGACCGACACGCGAACAAGGAACCCATTCGATGCTACCGCCGCATTGCCATATTTTAAAACTCAACTCGAAGTTTTCTCCGCCCCAAACCAAAAGTCCCGGATCGTACGCTCCCAAATCTAAGAAATATTTCCTGTTAATAGCGAACAATCCACCAGCGTGCGTCGGACTCTTATAAGGCTCTGAATTATGCGTCCTTTTCTTAGCCTCTCTGTCGGGCAGCTCGTTTTCTTTATAAAGCATTCCCCATTCGAAAATTCCTCGATAATGATGTCCGTTAGAATACACAGGACGATATTCAAAGGTCTTATGATCGATACCGTCAATCACCGGTACTGTCATTGTAGTTGAGTCTCGATAAATCGGAGCTAGTAACGGCGGTAACCAATTGATGTTGACTTCGCAATGAGCATCAAGAAAAACTATCACTTCACCCCTAGCTTCTTGAGCGCCTCGAGATCTAGTTCTAATCAATCCTTCTCGTTCAGTGTTTCTAATCAATCTAACTCTTCCTTTAAACTGTTTTATATAATCATCTAATTTATTTTTGAGATCATCTTTATCAGAAAAGTCATCGACCTGTATGACAAAAAAGCAAATTATAATAAGTTGTCTTTTAATTTAGTATTATTTCTAGACATACCAATAAGACTTCTTGAAGCGCGTCTGTAGGCGATCTATTGAGAACGGAGTGTACAGTGCGCATCAAAACTGACCATCCTTCGTTGTGAAATACGATTATAACAGATGTTTTAGGGAGATCTGTTGGATAGTCCCAATGGCGGCATTCCTCTAATCTCGTGTCAATAATTGATCTATCTAGTGAAATTTCATCCGAACATGCCATATTCATGCCGTATTGTGATTCTGATTCAGCTACGTCGTTAGCTTGACTACCCCTCATGGTGTGTGGCTTTCCTCCTTCTCCCGGCCCTTGCCTAACGGATTCATCGCTCGGCTCGAAGTTTCCCAAACCTAGAAAAATCAGATATATTAGGTATAGGGTTCTTAATCTCACATTCGAATTATTCGCCCGATTTTCAACTATATGAATATTCGAATAATTGATCGAATATTCGTTTATACTATCTCAAATGAAATTGGAATTTTTTTTAGAATGAAACAATTTGCAGCCCAGATAGTCGTTTTTTCTCCTAATACACCTGAGTGACTAGTGCCGCTTTGTGAACAAAAAATGTTTTATGCCTTCGGAAAACATTTGTGAATAGAATGTTCATCGGCGGTGTCTACTATGACGGAAATTCGCAAAAATCGTTCGTTGAATAAAACAAAACATTGAAAAGGCCCACCCTTTTTTATCGTTTTACGCCTCAAAAAACAGGTATACGTCGCAAATTTTTGTGAAGTTTGTGTTATGTTTTTGTATTTGTTATTTCAAGATTCAAAGATTTTTTACTAATCATTTCAATAATTCGATCGCGGTTAATTTATTTTTAGTTATTTAATTAATATGCAAATCTGCACAAAACAAACGCTGATACGGATCCAATCTTTATGTATATCGAATTCATTCCAAATATTATTACCTATTGTATATAAAATAAATTCGATAAAATTATGTATTTAAAATGCTTCATAAATTTTGCTGAATTAATTAAATCTGATCCTAATTCTAGTAATTTGAAAATGCTTCTGATCAAAAAGTATGCAATAATAAATTAATCCTTTTCACGCCCTCACTGATTAGTAATTTTCCCAACATAGTGTTATACATATTTTTTAAACTTCAAAAAGTTCAACAATTATAAATGTAATTACTAATTAATTATAATTACTATTAACCAATAATTATTTTTAATTAAATAATATTATACAAGCAATTAATTGAATTTTTGCACTAATTGGTTAAATTAATTAAAAGTTAATTGGTAAAAACCGAGAAAAAAATTAGGAATATAATCGAATACTTTAACCATTTTTTATTCAATATTCGAATAGTTGAATACTATGAATAATTGAGAGCCGTAATCAGGTAGTATCATAAATACACTTTGTTTTTAAACTGTTGATGTAAAAAACTTTTAAAGTTAATTAAATTCATATTCGGCACGAACAAACATGCAAAAAGAGAGGTAAAGTAAATAATATAAAAAAACTCTTTCTTTGGTTTTTGCCTATAAATCAACTTTTGGAATTTGATGGATTTCAAAATTGTTAGAAAGATGGTAAGAAGTTATAAATTTAAACAGATAATATATCATTTATTCAATCTTGTCGTTTTTTTCTACATGCACCTGACAAAATAATTAAGAAATAGCACATATAATATTTAAAACGATTGGAGTAAATTTTGGCATAAGATGTTGTTTAAACAAATTAGTCTATTTTTTTCACTTGTACTCTGCAATTATAGAAAAATAGTTATTTGACTTCAGCTTTAAAGCCAGGTTGTCGCGAACTTATGAACATTCAATTATATATTCCTAAGCTATTACATTTAAAAACTAATATTCTTATAAAATAACTAATTAGCACTTATCAGTATGGTTTTTTTATTGATAGATCAATGTCAGCTAATTTGTAGGTTTATGTGTATGTTTTCTATTTAAATAATATAGAAATAATATGCATTATGATGTTTTCTAATCCTAATGTCTATATATTCTACTATACATTCATTAAATTGTGTACTTTGTGGCAGAATTTAGATGCGACAAAATTTAATTTTTTTCCCTGTAAAATTAACATTTCCTAGATTTTCTATTTCATCGTAATACTAATTAATTTTCCATTAAACTCTATCATGTGTATATAAATATATGTAATATCTTTTTATATTTCATATTCTCCTATCAATGCTTATCAAATCGCTTATGTTATAATAAATATACTAGAGACATAACTTTTTAAAATTACTGCTAATATATAAATTCGTACTATTAAGTATAATATATTTGTATCTTACAATATATAATTAAAAACATATTTTTTAGAATCCATCATGAGTGGCAAAGATCGTGGAAGAAAATACACGAGTGAAAGTGAAAATCGTAGAACAAAAAAAAAACAAAAGGATTTTATTAAATAGCAAGCAAACAGTATTATGAAATATGACAAGTTGAAGAACACTTGTCTACATAACAGATTTAGTTTAACATGACATTTTTGGTTTTCTATATGTGAATAAAATTGCTAATTGGACTGATCAATATATATATTTAAAGGTGACCGGATTATTGTGCAAGCGAGAATTACGCACACAAAAATTCTACACAGCGAAAATAATTCCAACTGCTTTATATTTTCCTCTATATTTAATTACAAATTCGTGTAATCATAAGAAATTTAAGTGTATAATATCAATGTAAATTTCTAATATAATTGTGAAATACTTTTAAACATATTTTTAAGTAAAAATTTTCAGGACAGTGATAGTGATGGGTGGCAATTAGATACAGATTGAGCCGCTGCAGTAATGTTTTATTGACGGTTACAAGTTGTTTACATGATTTACAAGTGGCGCACACGCGAAGTCTATTAATTGTTAGCTATAATGATAGTTTATGGCAACGTGAATTTTTACTCTTTGTATATTTGTCACAATTTTAATTCCTAAAATATTCATTACTTGATTTTCTCCATGTATTTTTGCGCTCTTATTACATGCTCTCTTTTGTCAAACGCTCATATGGCTGTCTGCGCATTTGTTACAGCGCTACTTTGGTAAACGCTCTTATGACGCAGCGCTTATAATGCAGCGCTCATTTGACGCACGCTCTTTTGACCGGCTGCCATAGTTTATATTTAATAAATTAAATGTCACTTATTTACTGATTTTGATTTTGGTCTTGTGTCTTACTTACTTACTAGTTGTTGATTATCATGTTGCAATGTAAGATTTAAAATAAATAAATAAATTATTTCATATATCAGCAATAATATTTTATAAATATTAAAGCTAAATACTAAAAAAATAAACATTGGGGTAATAAAGCTAGAAATGACCGTGTAAATAGCTTTAACATGATTCGAAAGTGAGCTGATAAGCAATAGCGATAAGCATAAATACCAAATGAAAAGTTTTATCAATTTTATGTGAAAATGAACAGTGTTTCATGTTTTAAACACATCTTAACGTGGCACAGCTGTGACGTCATTCGTTTATATTATGTATAAAAAGTGTTTTTAATGTTGCATTATAAAAAGTTTGCAGTCAGTTATTATAAATTTTGATGAGTTAAAAACGGGTAAGCACGAACCGGACGAAGGGTTCAAGGTCAAATACAGTATGTTTTGACGTGTAGGTTTAGTACCTGTGACCAAAACCGGTACAATTTGGGTGCGTCTTTGTGGCCGGAGTACGGGCCGCTCCTCGTCGGGCTGATGCTTCACGAGTTGCAACAACAAGTAGACGAGAACTAGGGCGCCGACGCCGGCCAGCGCCTGCCGCGAGCGGCTTCTTCGCCACCACGACAAACGCATCGCCGAACACTTGACACGACTACGGCGCAGGTTGTCAAACCGCACGGCGCAACTGTCAACACAGAAAGGCTATTAAATTACTATCGGGATTATTGCCATCGTTAAAAATATTTCCTAATATTTTTATTTGGTGTACGCCATGTTTCAAATAAAGGGCACAGGTGTAGTTTTATTTTATAAATTATTATTAGTAGTAGAAAACAACGGTGCATGGCACTATTTAAAATATTAATAAACATACGGTATTAACTCATAGGCAAAGGTGTAACTTAATTTTTCAGGCTAGGGGGCAAAAATTTTTCTTGGCCTTAATATTTTTTTTTGTTAATTATTTAGACAAATAAGAACTGAAAAATATTTTTTGTATTGTAATTTAACTCAGGCCCAGCGTTAGGGCAAGGCGAGCTTTAGGGACGGTGATGGTGACGGGTAGCAATCATACACAGATTTAGCCGCTGCAGTAGTATTTTATTAAATTATACTTGCTTACATTTTAAAAAGTACGGGGCGCGCGCACGATGGCGCACGTCCGGATCGCTAGAAGATTGCTAGTGTAGAGAGATATTTGTCATGCAAGTGCTACTTAAGTGCCGACCAGTTTTGGCCATAACAAATCTAAATCGGCCCGCAAAGTACCAATAATATTTTTACAAAATATTTTTTAAATTGTACATACTCTGAAAATAAAACGCGTTATGCGACTTTCTCGACAAAACGCTCGTCAATCTTGTTTAAGCACACTTCGCCCGGATACAATAAAGTGCCTATTATATTTCCAATCTAATTCTATTTCTTGGGATTTTGCAAAAAGCATCTTGAACGAAATCATGTGCAGTTATTGCTATTTTTTTTCAAGTAAAAATAATTGTTTATCGCTTATCAACTGCATACATGTTTATATAGTGCATGTTATTTCTTTCGCCATTTCCTTAGCTTACGCCATCTACCTGGCTAACAATTATTTTGTTATTTATAAGTTCTTTTCTTTTTGAGAAAAAAAGACAAAAAATGGACATTATAATTATCATTAGTTTATTTTATTTATTTAATAAAATATTTAAAAATTTATTATTGAAGATTTTTAATTAGTGGGTTAAAATTGTATTTATTCCTATCGCGGTATTTACTTTCGGAGTAAATGGCGCCCCCATTTTGAGTAATTGGCCCCACCTGGTATTTAGCGATAGTTCCTAATTGAAGTGTCTGATTTGTGTTATGTGTGTGCTTATATACGATAATCGAGATTGAGGAGTTTTTTGCTCTGCATACTTTTGACGTCTAGACCTAGACTAATTGTAACGATTTAGGGTTGAATTTACTTTTTTTATTTTCTGCTGTATTTATTATAATAACGTTTTTGTTTCTATACGTATTTTTAACGTCATTTCTGACGATCGTCGGGTGTTTCTAACAAGATAATTTATTAATAGTAACTAATGCGCAAAATTATATCGCTTTTCTACTACTACTATTGACTGAAGTGACTTGTTCATAGATAACAGATAATCAATAAAAATACTAGTATCTGTAATCTTATCCACACTGTTGCGGTAGAATTGTAAGTGTTGGCATAGCACAGAAGCAATTGTAGTACATATTACGCAAGCATTTGAAACTCATAAAAGGAAACTGTCGATAATTAAATAGCAGCAAAAGGAACTTAAAATATAAATCTACCATTGTTCCAGTTAAAAAGTCCATGATTCAAAACCAAATAGTTTCTTGTTTTTTTACCATAAAGTTACCATAGAAAGCAATCCTTTATTAGACAATGCTCCTTCTCATCCAAATAAAAGCATAATGATAATAAACGAATGCCTAATGTTTGTAGTGTTTCCTCCCAAATGTTACATATTTAAGACAACAAATTAAATGATTTGAATCAACTTTAGGTCAGAATAAAAATCGAATCGAACAGCCTGGTCATTATATTATTCAGGGTCAGAGTGAATATCAAATAGTTAAAATAAAAATAGCATACGGTCAGAATAAAAATATAGATCACGTGAATTAAAAAATATTATAACATTTATAAATATAAATTGTCAATAAATTATTAATTTTAGAAGTGTCTTATAAAATATCTCGCTCGCACCAAAACTATTGGACAGGTTATGTGCGAGCGAGCGTTGTTCAGAACATTGTAGCACGCGAAGATATTTAAAGCGACGATGAAGCGAGAATATCGACAGAGCTGTGGCGGAGAGCATGCTTGGCCTGTTGTGTTGACATCTGACAATGTTGTGAGCCCAATCAAACAGGTTGCCCCTAAAAGACTTTGATAATGATAAGTAACTGCAAATAACAGATCGACCAGTTGTAGGAATAATCAGCGTTACAGCAATGCCAATATATGATAATATTATTGCCAACAAAAAAAAAAGATTCTGACCATCTGTCAAAATAATTCATATCGGTTAATATCAATTCTAACCATCTAATAGTTATTCTGGCCGATGTATTCTGACCACAACCGTAGTAAAATTCTGACTCGAAAACTACGAGCACATCTTTAATTTAACACGAACAGGAAGTTATTTAATCAATTAAATAATAGTACTGGTTTTCTTAAAATCTGTTAAGAGAGAAAATTTTGATATATTATATGTCGGAAAATTGGACTATTGAGTACCTGAATCTTTGTCCAAAGTATCCAGTGACATAAGTAGGTTCTGATAAACCAAAGGCATGACAGTGTAAGGGTTGAAATATGTAAATTGACGGTAAATTTAAAGGGCTTTAAAAAAGACAATAAAAAATAACAAAAAAGAATGGATGAAATTTGTTTCATCCATTCTTGGGGTTTTATTTAATCAGTGAAGCAAAAATTGTTTCGAATGTCAATCAAGCCAAATAGGAGACATAATGAGGATACAAGTGAAGAAGAAACTAATTATTTTTAATGTTAGAATTTATTAATATAATTTCTAGTTTTGTTTAATTTAATAACTTAATTAATCGTAAACCGGCATCTTTTAAAAGTTATATTTTTTAATGTAAGGAAATCTTAGTAACACTTAACAATTTCTTCTAAATACTGCTGTATTATAAATAATAATATTGTATATTAAAACTTTTCACAAATGCTAAAAGTTTTAGATAAAAAGTACACTATAAAAAAAGTTTATAATTATAATTCAACATATATTTCAATCATCGAAACGTATATGCTTTCCAGTTTGAGTAATTGGTGTAATTTTAGTAACATTTGCTGCAATTTGTTGAGCTTTGTTCATTAGGCGATCTCGACCGCGCATCTTCCTCTTGCTTGAAGAACGACCATACTGTTGATTCTTCAGTTCGTCCCAATACAACTTCTCTTCTTCTCCTTCCAAAATTCTGGCTTCGGGGAATATGCCAGAAGATGCAAACTAAAATATAAATAAAGATTGATCATACACTGAGCAGTATGATATATCTGTATAACTTGAAAATATTAACTTGTTTTGCAGTTGTATTATCGTCCATCCTCAGGTAGATATCAGTTGAACCTTCCTTAACATCAACATACTTAACGTGCACGTTCGCTTTTGTTGCCTGTTTCAATTTTTTAACATCCAAGCATGGTTCCGAAAGTATAGCGGCAATTATGACGCCTTCGACAAATTGTATTTCAGTAGGTTTGATTTCTGATTTGTTATCTGATTTTTCATTTTGTGGTTCTGAAGCTGTAAATGGAATATATTATGTATAAAATAAATGTATTATAACAATATGATTTTAAACATTACTGGCAAATGCTGGTGGCCCTCTGTTATTAGGCAAAGTATGTTGGGTACGAAGAGCTCGCTTCAAAACTTCCATGTGCTTTCTTTGCGTATTTAAGTACTTATTACGAAGGACCTTCCATTCCTTTTTGGATAAAATTTGTAAGCCCTTTACAGATTCTTCTAGAGTTTTCTATTAAAAACATGAAAAGCAATAAAATTATATTAAAATTATACAGTGTTCAATTTATACCTTCTCTAAATATTTATCATGTTTCTTCCTATCTTTCTTCTTTCGTTTCCTAACCGGTTTAGATTTTTTTTCTCCTTCGTCCATAGGTCCTGAATTATCTAGTTCACTAGCCTCGGATATCTCAGATGGGTTATCAAGAGGCAAAGTCTGCAAAAATGTAATTTAATTAATTCAGAAATTCACATTAATAAAAATATCAAAATCGATATTTACAGTTTGTATAAGACTATTTTCAATAGTCTCCTTGAATATAACCATTTCTGGGTTCTCGTTACAGATTTTAATTTTTTTAGCAGGAGGTTCTGTAATACTGTTATCCTCAACGCCTTCTTCTTTCTCCTCTAGTTTAATTCCTTCGGTTGATTCTGCTTCATTTTTAGGACAGCATCTTAACTCATCTGGTTTAATAGTCGTAGGTAATTTACAACCCATGGACGTGAAAGCTTTTAAACATTTTTCAGCATCGTTAGGAGTTTCATATTCTACAAAAGCAAAACCCTAAAAAATACCTATTAATCGTTTATTCTTAATTACTTTATGTACTATATACATATAGATAATAAATATACCTTCATTCTATTTGTGTTAGTATATTTAGGTAACGATACATAAGCGACAGGACCGTAAGCTTGAAAAACATCAGTTATCCATTTCAAATTGGCACTTGCTGGAATGCTTTCGACATAAACTGTACGAGCGTCAGCATCGTAAGGTGTCAAAGGCTTAATGCGCTTAACCTACATACAAAACGTATTATTTTATAATATTAAAAATAAATAAATTGTAAATTAATGCAATTTTACCTTTTCACCGTCTTCTGAAAGTTGTAGCAAAGTAGATCTAGCTAATGCTTTAGCGATATCTCTGGTCTTTAGTGTTAATTGTTTGATTTTATTGAACGAAAGAAACGTCTCAATAGGAACGAACGGATCCTTGACTATCATCTGAGATAAGAATCGATCTTTGGAAAGAGCGGCATCGCTAAAGTAAAACTCCATTTGTTGGAGAATTGATACATACAGTCGCTTTTTGTGATTTCTTTGCTTCTGTTGTTTATGACTTTCTTCGGTGCTTTCGTTCTCTGCCATCGTTGACGTCTGTGTAGTCAATGTTGCATTATAATTATTGTTATGTAGTACAAATAACAAATAAGGAATGTCAAAATGCAATTTACAGAGAAAATTCAAATTTTTCACAGCTACGTTTCAAACCGCCAGAGAAGACAACCTCAAAACATGACAAACGCAATCTGCTTCTTAAATTTGGGCATAAGCAAATAAAAGTTGACTATGTATAAAACCGTCATAAGTATTTACAAATTATATATTCAAAAAACGCAAAATAAAATGCATTAAAAAACCTAAAAAGGATTTTTATTCCAATTAAACTTTATTATATCATTTTAAAAGTAATTATATTTATGGTATTTTGGGGGTCGTCGTGATGGAGCTCGGTGTCGCAGTAGTCGGCGGCGGCGACTGTCGGTGGCGACTGTCAGCGGCGACGGTGGCTGACGATGGCGGCACATGGTCGGGGCTGCGGCAAGTAGTCGGCGGAAGCGGCGAGGGCGTGAGCGGAGCCAGTAGTCGAGTCTCGTAATGTAATCGGGCGACTGTTCTCTGGAGTTTCTGTCCCGTCTATTTATATATCGTACGGGAATTGTAACCTTATTGTTACCTGTCGCCACAGTAAAATTTTCATTATTTTATTTTTAAAATTATGCTGATACATAAACACTTAATTAGTTATAATATTGGCAAAATCAAGTTTTGTTTGCCATTTCAAATGAACTAAGTAGAATCATTTAAAATGCAGTAAATGGACGGTGCGCGAGGCGGCACTTGCCGTTGCAAGCCCTCCAAAGTTTTCTAGGAGAATGTGTCTACGTCGCGTCAATGTTACGAGAGTACCGTTATTTTGGCCATTATAAAACATATATAAATATATAAATTGGCCCCCACAAAGACAACCACTGACTGGCCATCTCTTGCCTCCCCCCCCTCTCCAAGAAAAAACTTGAAAAAGTCTCTGTTGACACAATGCGAATATGTATATATATTTATAAAATCATGCAAATAACATATATATCAATATGATATAAATTAAAAGTGACGAAACTTAGGTAAAATAATATTAAATATTAAGAAAAAATGCAATATAATTCACAAATACAGTAAAAATTTAAATATTTTAATCTGTTGTATAAAATAAAACCCTAATCTCAATCTAAATATTTTAATAAATGAAAATATAATCTAGCAATTTAATCATGCAAAATAAATGTGAGGGCCATTTATATACGTATCATGACTACAACTTGGCGGCACTCTGGTAACACTTACGTGACGGCGGCGGAAGGCAGCACATTCAATTGGTGGACTGATAGACAAAAGCGGTGGTGCCTCGTTAACCTTTTATTTATTTCAAATTAAATAACATGTTACTATATATACAAAAACTACTACAGCGACTCAATCTGTGTCTAATTACCACCCGTTACCATCTGTCCACAAAACCGAAATAAAAACACATCCGTTTTGATTCGAAAAATATGCCAAACTGAAAGAAAAAGTAAATCTGCATGTTACCAAAAAATATTGACTGTTTTTCGGGTTTTGTTATTCTCACAACTAGGACAATAACATTTTTTTACTTTTTATTGGGAAGGACTATGGAATGCAGTTCATATTGAATTACTAAGAGTTAACTTCACTTACACATAAAAGCTCCGCCTCTCTAGTGCTAAATTTAATATTGCCATAGTGATTGTAATATTGGTTAACCTTAATCATGACCTCCCTCCGCAATATATTATATTTATTTCCAAACTTTTCCGAAACTATAAAAATAATATATTTTGTTTATAAGTTTATAAATATTTCTTAAGCTTGAAGTGAATTTATATGTATAATAAATTACATTTTTAGTGGCATTAAGAGGGCAAAAAGTTTTTCCTATTATGTTTAACATTTTTATCATGGTAAAACTATTTTATATTTCATGGTCAACAATTAGGTTATTATTGTCGGAAAATGATTGTTCAGTCTTCAGCTAATGTCAGTGTGTGCGCGGTTGAACTCTTGGAAAGGTCTTTAAATCTCACAGCATTCGTTTTATATACATAATTACGCTAAAATGGCATCGGTGAGAGTGCCTGAACAAAAAGTAATACTGTGCGGAGAATATGGCGTAGGCAAAAGCTCAATTTTTCGTAGATTTGCCAATAATACATTCGTTACTTCGACTGACAGAAAAGCCACTTTAGGATTGGATCATTACGACAAAAACTACAAACTGGGATCCAGAGAGATCAAGGTATTCAGTTTATAATGATAACAACAAATAAACATATGTTAATTATTAATTTTATATTGTATTCAGTTGCAATTGTGGGACACTGGTGGAATGGAAAGAGTTGCATCCATAACTTCGAGTTATTACAAATTTGCCGAAGCTGCTATATTGGTATTTTCGTTGGATAACCCTGCATCTTTTCATGTACTTTCGCAACATTTACTAGATGTTGTGACATACGCTGAAAACGCCAAGATATTTTTGTGTGGTAATAAGTCGGACATGGAAAGCGCTAGACAAGTCTCCGATGCCGATATGGAAGCATTCTGGTCAGTATAAAATAGCAAGTCAGTATAAAATATAAACTTGTATTTAATTAACTTTCTTTGCATTTATAGCGAGCAATGTCATAATCTCATAAGTCACACTTATAAAACATCTTGTAAGAACGGTGCTGGAATCGAAGAGATGTTCACTGATGTTGCGGCACAGTTGCTCGAATCGAACAAATCTAAGATAGATTTGCAACATATTGATCATCAGAGTTTCAAGATAACATCCACTGAAGAAATGATAGAGCCGTCCTGCTTGTGCTAAACACGTTAAAATTATATTAAAGCTTAAGTATATGTCCTTAGCCGTGATATCTCTGTTTAATGAATCTCATTTTATACATTTTTATACATATAAATTCATTCAATCCTACTATTGGGCATGATTCAATTTATTATAGCAATTAATGTCGAACAATTTATAAATAGATGATGCATACATAGTGTATGATAAGATAGTGTTTTACTTTTTGATGATATTTAAAATTTATTATTTTTATGTATGCAAAATATTGAATTTCTACCTCATAGGATGTTCAATTAATAATATTTATAATTAATTTATTTAAGATATTATTGTTAATATTTATTTGCACATTTTCGCAACTCAATATTTTATCAATGAAGAACAGGTATTTTACTGTAAAAATACACTTTTTAATGTCAAGGTTAATTAAAAATATAGATGCAGTATAGATTTTTTATTAAAATCTACCAATTAATATATAATTGTGTTTATATACTTATATAACTAATCCTTGAACTAGATTTTTTTTCACTGTATTATTAATTGCATTTTTTGCAACATTCCTTATGTGTATGTAATGTAACTTTAGAAACTAGTTCATATACTAATAATGATGCATTACAGCCATAACCCTGTTTCAATGTCAATATATAAGTACAAGGATTTATTTAAGAATTATGTTTCAAATCGGTTACATGTGATTTGATATTATATATTCTTTTTTATAAAATGCAAATTCTTGAATATTTTAAAAACATTCAAAGCTTTGTCTCACTGTCAGACAGCCTTCGAATTAACATGTGATATTATGAAATAGCAACCAAATTCGAATAAAATTATATTGTTTTTGTATTAAGCGCTTTCGTGTTTGTGAATTTTAATTTAATTGATATTAATTGTGAACAATAGTCATTATTTTATTTATCTAAAGGTTAAGATTTACCAGT
Organism: Plectrocnemia conspersa; assembly: GCF_051122295.1. Lineage (NCBI taxonomy): Eukaryota > Metazoa > Arthropoda > Insecta > Trichoptera > Polycentropodidae > Plectrocnemia > Plectrocnemia conspersa. The sequence continues at coordinate 9,968,067 of NW_028277174.1, read as the reverse complement.
ATCGGTGCTATTGTGTTTTGTAGCATTTTATACAAACAGGGAAATTCTAGTCCTTGGTGATAATTTGCAGCCATATGTGACAATATGAGATGAATTTGGATTATTTTAACACGTTTGATAAAAATTATATTTATAGAAATTAACTATATTTATCACAAATATATTTGGTGTTTACAACATTATTTATAATCAATAAACAGACAATATTCATAAACGTGAGTTATTTTTAATGTTAAATTATGCATATTTTTATTTGCCTAATAATTTTAGTATTATCTAAAATTATCGAGCAGTTCTGTGAACTATTATTAAATGGAATTTTTTTAATGCTGAGACCATTGGATATTTTTTATATCGATTCCTTCTTGAACCATCTCCCACAAAGGACTCATCTCGCGCAGCCTCTCGACGTGTTTTATGCATTTCTCGGCCGTGTATTCTACTTCCTCTACAGTAGTGAAGCGACCTAAACCGAATCTGAAAAAATGTTAATCATTAGACGTGTAGATTGTAATACATTATATCAAAACCTTGTACCTTATTGAGCTATGGGCCAAATCTTCATCAGCACCAATCGCTCGGAGCACATATGAGGGTTCTAACGATGCCGACGTACAAGCTGAACCACTCGACAGTGCAATATCTTTCAACGCCATCAATAAGGATTCACCTAAAAAAATTAAATATTTATTAGTTTTAATTAAAATTATTTTATTCTTATTTTTTTGCAAAATATATATTTACCTTCAACATATGCAAAGGATAAGTTTACGCATCCTGGATATGTTTCTTGAGGGTCGCCATTTCTGATTACTTTCGGTAAACGGTTCGTTATTTTTTCCAATAGTAAATTAGATAGTTTTACAACCCATGCGTGATCATATGATATTTCCTTTTCGCATGTTTCGCAAGCAGCTCCTTGAATTAAAATATGTATTTGTAATTTATTTGTTGTATAGAAAAAAAATGGGAGAAGATTTTTAATATTAAATGAGTAATAGTGAAACATTTATAAGATGATCAAGATTCGTCAACTATTATATATATACGAATAAGAATTTAAAAATATAAAAACATAGTTATTAATTGAGTATTATATAGATAGACAATACACAATTTGAGCGTTCTAAATTAATAGACAGTGATTAAACCAATGTCACGAAAACCAAGCAGAAATACAAAACATTGTTACCACCGAGATGCATGGGAAGAAGTCATTCATATATATATGGATACTTAGTCATTATGGCTGACCACCCCTAATTCATCAAAACCCTTTTGACTGTGCCACATCACTCGAACTTAAACTTTAAATTTCACACTTATCAATTGGAATTTAAGTTGCGCTCTGTATATTATTACGCTACTATATGATTTCAATTCTAGAGGCACTTTGGACACTATTACCACATACAGACTATTCACTTGACGACTGTTCCAAAATGTTTAATGTGGTAGTAGTCGGTTGTCCGTGGCCTCAGTTAATAGGTACTTTATCAGGCTGAAGGTCAACAGATCGGTGTTGTATTTAAGTTGGCATACTAGATACATACATAGATATCAGCAAAGCTATCAGTGTACCAATATTCTAATACATATTGATCCAATTCGAGTTTCCTATATTGACAGCACTGAAATCGGACTGCTGTCAATAATCGCGCGTGTTCAAAGTGTCAAATATTAGTTTGGAACAACACATTTACGAAATGAATTGCTTAACCACCGATCAATGCATTAAACTTGTTCAATTGTTCTACAGAAATAACAATTCTGTACGAACTGTGTATCGAAATTTACGGGAAGATTATGGTCAATTTCATCGTCTTACTGAGAGAACAATTCGCAATGTAGTGAAAAATTTTTAAGAGATTGTAAGCGTTGGATGTGAGGTAAGGCATGTGCATCACCGTGGCGCTCAGCCGAGAATGTTGCTGCTGTAAGTGAAAGTGTGGCTAAAGACCCAGAATTGTCGATTTGTCGGTGTTCGCAGCTCTTGGGCTTTTTTTGACTCATTTTGCATCTGGACTTGCACCTAAATTTGTATAAAATTCAGGTAGCACAAGTACTGAAGTCCAGAGACCATAGACAGCAAAGAATTTACGCAGATTCGGTGTTAGAGCAGCAGGAAGTTGATGCTGATTTTTTCCACCTCTCAGGGTATGTTAATAAGTAAAATTTCTGCATATAGGGAGAGGAAAAACCTCATGTGATTCACGAGTCCATTACATGCCCAAAAAGTGACTGTTTGGTGCGCATTGTGGTCAGGTGCCGTTATTGGACTTTACTTTTTTGAAAACGAAGGTCAGACTGTAACAGTCAATAGTGAGCGCTGTAGGCGCATGATAGCTGATTATTTTTGGCACGAAATAAAATATATTGATGTGGAAGAAATATGGTTCAAACAAGACGGGGCAATTAGGCACCCATCGGGTACAACGTTGAATGTTTTGCGTAAAAAGTTCCCAGGTTGCATTTTTTCACGTTTTGGTGAGTTAACTGGCCCCCAAGATCATGAGATTTAACGCAGATGAATTTTTTTTGTCGGGTTACACTAAAATTCGTGTCTACGCCGACAAACCCGAAATGCTGGAGCACCTAAAAACCAACATCCACCAAGCTATAGCCGAGATAACACCCGAAATGTATAAAAAAGTCATCGAAAGGATCGGCTGTTGGAAAAGACCCAGAAGCGGCCATTTAATTGATACTATTTTTCATAATTAATAAAATAGATTAAATATTCGACTAATAAAAAAAATTCGAAGATTTTCTTAAATTTGTGTTATTTTTAAAAAAGAGTTCACCAACTGAAGTTGGATCACCTTTTACGTCGTTTAGTATGATGTTCAGAAAATTGGTTGTATAGGTGGGTCACCAGATCAAAGGACAAGAGCCTTTGAGGTCGATCAGCTAATAATCGCTCCACTCTTGTGTAATATTATAAGTGACAATCTGACGCTCATGATCTTCTGTTCTATAATGCTCTAGAACTGGGCTTTTTATATTCATCATTATATGACTTACACAGTCATCTTTTGATTTATTACGTTAAAGATGTAGATATCTGCTGCTTCTTTTTTTTGTGCCCATATTGCACAAAAAAAAAGCATTCCTGCGGCTAATACATAAGAGGCCATTGTGTTAGCAAACCAAGATCTTCTAAATCTTCATAAGTAACTAGTTATAAAATATTAGTTTTCGTGACAAGTTCCGTTCCGTCTTTTGCAGTAATTAGTTAATTTTGTCTTTCAGATTTTTGCTGGATATATTATTTTATGAAGCTTTGGGCATATCTGGGTCTTCTTATTAAAACAGTAAAGTAGTGATTTATAGGAATGCATACATGTAAACTAATAAAGAAAATTTAAATAATTAATTGATAAAATACTTTGTTTCATAAAACTAATTGTTTATATTACAATAACTGTAACTGTACATTAAATAAATACATAGATTGACTAGCATTTTATTTATAGTGTGTATTAAAATATATAAACTGCGCATTAGCGTTCAATTAGAATAGCGAACAACAGAAGCTAAGCAGCATTGAGCGTGGTCGTACTTGGATGGGTGACAGCTTATAAAATTTCTGGAATAGTTTTGTATGTTTTGAAATAATGTTTAATTTGAGTCTATTATAATAAAATAGAGTACAATTTAAATGAGCAAAATATAAAATAAAATGCACAGGTATTGTAAGCATTTTATAAATATGTGAATTAAAAAATATAGTGAGCAGTCACCCATCCAAGTGCTACACTAACGAAACGATAATGCGTAGTTTATATATTTTAATACAGACTATAGATGAAATGTTGGTTAATCTATGTATTTATTTGTAATTTATTATTATTGTAATGCATAAATAATTAGTTTTATGAAACAAAGTATTTATTTAAATACTGAATCTCTTAAAATAAATCTCTGTTCAATAGCACCCTATATCAATGAACTATATTTTTTTATAATTGGTAACATTTAAATCCATTTCAGCTTTATGATCACTCAAATTAGAATAGTATAAATATTGTGAACACTAGTTGGTTCAATCTTCTAAAAATGCAGAATTTCATTGACCATACATACCTATTCCAACAACTAAAGGAGTCGGCACAGTTCCACTTCTCATCCCTCTCTCTTGTCCTCCACCGCTCTGCAAAGCTTCTACTCTGACGCGAGGTCTACGTCTTATATAAAGAGCTCCAACACCTTTTGGTCCATAGATTTTATGACCAGATATTGACATCAAATCAATGTTCATTTTATTAACGTCGAGTGGTATTTTTCCTACAGCTTGAGCTGCATCAGTATGAAAGAATATTTTTTTTGATCTACACAATGCTCCGATCTCTTCCACGGGTTGTTTAACACCTAAAAAATATAACTAGTTATATAATATATAAACACATTTAAAAAAAGTATTATTAAAACATACCAATTTCATTATTCACAGTCATAATTGATACTAATGAAGTATCAGGAGTCATAGCTTTTTCCAAATCGCTCATATTGATAATACCATTCTCTTTCACTGGTAAATAAGTTACTCTAAAGCCTTCTCCTTCTAATACTCTGCATGAATCGAGTACACATTTATGCTCCTAATTTATAAAATTAAATTAATGTCATTCTTAAAATACATATATATAAATATTATATTAACATGAATTACTATTTGTGTTGTTATGACATGCTTCTTTTTCTCTTTATAAAACCTGGCTACGCCTTTTACTGATATGTTGTTTGATTCCGTTGCTCCCGATGTGAATACTATTTCTTTCGGTTCCGCTTTAATGAGGCTAGCCACTTGTTCGCGTGCTTTTTCGACTGCAGATTCACTCTCCCAACCGTAAGCATGGGTGCGAGAATGTGGATTTCCATAATAACCTACCATGTATGGTAACATAGCATCCAAAACGCGAGGATCCTATTAAAAAATAAAGTATATTAATTAACCTTCAATTTATATAAAATATAAATTAAATATACCATCGGTGTAGTTGCTTGTGCGTCAAGATATAGGGGCCTTCCATCGAGTTCTGTCTTTATATTGTATTTTCCTTTGATATCTATATTATGGATCAATTTACAAAAAAATATATTATTCTGCATAAATGAAAAATTGTAATCTTGTTTAATATAACAATATAAGTAAAAGTCTTACCGGATGTAATGTTACGACAAAAGTTTGTATTTTGGATTATTACATATAGTTTATTTCTTGGGTTTTGCAAACTGACAATCTTAATACTACGCAACATTTTTAAGTTGAATTTGGTGACCTTGAGGATTATTTTGTATAGATTCTAAAACAAATAATTGTATGTAAATACTATTAAGTGTGTATATGTTGTATTAACAGCGGGAAGGTGCATGAGCTAACCTGTAAACCAAAAACGACTTCAGCTTGTGATTTGACAGTTCATAAAGTCTTAACAAGTTTTTTTACGGCCATTCGCACGGTGAGTAAACTAAATCAACTCAAAAAAGTTATTATGAATTATTTTTAATGGTAAATTGGACTAGATATGTAAAAAATTGATTGTTTTTTTTAAATACTAGTCACTTTATTTTAATTTGAAAATATTTAGGTGACTTCCATTAATTTTGTCGTTAAATTTTCGTTAAATTTGACCCCCCCCTCCTCTTTTATATTACAAAGTGGCGCACACCATGCCAGACCCCCCTTTCCCCGTATGTCACGTCACAGAACCAAAATTATTTTGATTTACAAAGGCAATACTTTGGTATAATATATGTATTTGTTTGGACAATAATAATAGAAAATATTCTCGATATTCATTAGCATATATTGTAAAATACATTAGGCTTCCTTATGATCAAATTAAAATTCACAATTCCGTTGATCATACACCCTCCCCCAAAATCTGTGTCATAATTTATGGAAGCCATCTTAGATATATTAATAAATTGTATATATTTCGATTTGATATAAATATTGTAACAGCAAACATATAGACTTTATTAATCAAAAATCATTGAAATACACATATTATATGTACGGGGCTTTACAGAGAAAATGCAAAGCCCGGAACAACTAATATTTTAAAGGCCCTGCAAAATTTAAAATAAAATATTGTATTTAATATTTTTTGGATTATTACATTTAATTATTTTACAGAAGCTTTGCGTGTTTTAACATTAGCAAAATTAAGTAATTCTGCCGGTTTTGGGCTTAGTTTAAAATTGGATTTGTAAACACGCTTCAGAAGTATTAGTTCTTTCACAATTTTGTCATTCAATATGCTTAAAAAAAACCATAAAAGTAGTTTTGTTATCTTATGTAATAATATTATCAGTTTTATTGAAACATATTTTCTTGCTGAGTAGTAAAAAAAGTTACTCAAATAAAATGTTGAGAAAATACATACATTGTGGGCAGATATACTGTAGAAAAATCAGATTTATGTTTATCTATCATTGCTTCACTCTCACATGAATCCAAATTTTTTAAATTGTATATTGTGTCTGATAGATCGGAGTAAAGATTATAATTAATTCAAATTATCCAAAGCTCTTCTGAGAATTAATACTAAATAATTAAAATATTACATAAAAAATATTAGATTTCCTTTTCTGACAAATTTTTTGCTCCCCGAATACAAGTATACAATTATATTTTTATAACCAAAATATTATTTTCAGAACATTGTTATAAAAATATTAGCATAGCCATCTTCACATTGGACGGGTATGCTTTCGGTTGTACTAGCATTAGATTAGATAGCACAGCAATTGATTATTATATTATTATTAATTTGATCAATCATCACAGCATTGGTTTTCCTAGATTTTCTAATCTCACGGATGAATATTGTGATAAAAAATTCCAAAATAGTCGAGCTAGATCGTGCAAAGTGACAAATATTGATTATAAAACGTAAACATAGTTGAGAATTAATGAAATACATGTCACTGATTTACACTTTGATTTCAGTCTAGTGTTTCACTACTCACTTGTAAGTGTTGATTGTGTTTTCCTCATTGTAATGCATTGGGCTAACGTCTATCATGCTACCACGTAAATTTAATACTATTAAAAATGTATTTTAGTGGAATAATTAGCAATTTTTTTATTGGCAATAAATCTGGCATATTTCGATTATTGAATAAGGGAATGGTACTTAATAACGGTAAAAGCTGTCTAAATGCTCAACCTATAAAATCCAATGCTCGTATCTGCTGTGCAATAAAAATAAAGTCTTTTAAGTATATTCGCAAAAATACGATAAGGCAAATTTATACCATTTGCAGCTATCGGTAATTAGGTAGTTTTTTTATTGCTTACCAGTAAGTGAATTAAAGAGTCACTATGCAAAACGTATTTTATTGACAGTGTATGTATGTAGATTGTAGAGGTTGCTACATAATTTAGTAACGTTATAATATAATTCAAATTAGACTCGAATCCTGAAGATGCAAAAGGACATTGCGCGTGGTGCACAATATATTTAAAACGTGTACATTATTGTGACCTAGCTAAGAGTAAATCAAAGTTATATATTTATATAGGGGAGTCTCCTGTGTAAAATGAGTATTATCAGAATGCACTCTCATGACTATATAGTTCATCAGGAATTTCACAGCATTATTAAAGTGATCTTCCCACGAGTCGCAGATATCTCGAAGAAATATATTTTATGTTGGGTCACTTGTATTGAGCAGTAAATCTGGAAGCTAGGAGTAATTACCGTTTTAATTATAAGACCTCAAACCCTCTTCTAAGCCTTCTATGCCAACTTGAACCTGAAAGATAAGTTGAGTCGCCAAGACAATTTATCGTCGACTTCAGACCCTCTTCAAAACCTTTACACACACAGGATTGAAAAAATACAATAATATCCCGTTTTTATGGCAATTTACATTCATGTGAAGTTTCAGTTTTAGTCGGACTCTAACATATATAATTTAATTACGACGTCACACATATAAAACTTAACCATGTAAAATTCATTATCTCGCTATACGTGTGGTTTGAGTTTAATTTCAAAGAACAATACGTGATCCTTTAGCATAGATTGGCCACGTTATTTGGACAATATCACAAATACGTGCCCAAAGCGTGGTCACTCCATTCAAACCGCATGAGTGACGCATCGTGTATTCCGAGTAAATAGTCATTACGCAGACATTGTGTAATCAGATTTTATATGCATGGAACTCTACTTTAACAGTGCAGATTGTTCAGCTGGCCAGTTCGGACGTCTAACAAACGGAAAATGTTGACAATCACTAAAGTGGGCCTTTTGATCTTCGTTGCGGTGTTGTGTGTCCAATCGGTACCTGTTCCTGACACCGTGTTTGAACAACCTGATTTCGATACGAAGCCATCTAGAGGTTAGTCATAATTATTTAATAAATGGTTATTTTTATCCCTGTTTTCATCAGAAAATATATAAATTGTAATATGTACTTATTATGACGTTCGCGTGATGAAATCGAGGAATATAAAATCGTTGTGTAAAGAAACTAAGCACGCTATAAGATTTTCACACCGAGTCTTCAATGGCATTGATATGCAGTTAATAATATTATACAGAAACATACATGTAACGAAAATATATTCTAACAAATGCTTAGTTTGATGCTCAAAACTGTCAATCTATTGCATATTTTAATTAATTTAAATCTGAAACACACATAGATTATAAAATTATCATGGAAAAATTCCGTTCTTTTTGAAAAAAAATCCGCTAATAGTTTTTCCTCGAGTATTTTTTTCTGCATGTCTAGCATTATAGCTATGAAGTGTTCTGATATTGGTATTGACCAAAACTGTGTTTATGAGTTCAAGTTTCTTCATTCGCTCGAGTTGTTGATTACACTAGCGCTGTGACTGTGACGCTGTGACGATCTGGTCGGGCTCAAGAAATTCTAAATCAATTAATCCGGTGACATCCCACCATACACAGAAAATAATCTTTTTCAATGTTAAAGTGATGGTCTAAGCTTCTAGGAGTAGGGACAGGTGCCTGCTATTTTTTCTACCTGTATTGTATGGGACAAAGACCATGTTTCTTAACCTTGATCGGACAAAACTTTTTTCTTATTGAATCCGCTGCGGTACAATTTATTTAATCACAAAAGTAAAGCTTCATTCCTATTATTTATATATAATTTATATAATTTATTTAGGGTTCATCCTGTACCCGTTCCAGATGTTGGGCCCACTACATAAAAAAAAAACTCAATAATGCAACATAAAAATAACGTTTCATTCTATCCTTGTAAATAGTATTTAGCTAGAATAATATAACTAATTGTTTACTATTGTAATTCACACAACACCATTGGTTTTGCCGTTGTTGACTATAGAATATTCATTGTACAGAACTCATTTTTTGTTAAGGTATGTTTTGCATCTAGACATTAAAAATGCACATATGGTTAATCGCTGTTTGCATGAGATACTCAAATTCTCAGCTTATTAATTTTCTCTATTTGATGAATGTGATACTAGACCGACACGAGTCCATGGAAAACCTAGTCGTCGATTCATATTTGATTTTTTGATGTTAATCAGACCATTATTGATTTCAAGGCCGTTCAGCACTATAATTACTTTTTGGTTCCCCTGTATTTATAAACCACGACTCAATTATTCAATCATTTTGTTTTCTTTATAAATGTAAGCTTATAAACAAATATAGGAACATCATATATGAAAATAAATACGTGTGCATATGTTATAGCGAGTATGTATTACTATTATAGTGAAGTTATATTTTCACTGAAAGCATATTTGAATACATTTTCACCGGTAGATATAAATGTCTATCAGCAAAAATACAATTGAAGTGATAAGGCGCTAGTGAAATTTTATGCTGCTCTAAACTGTCGTTAAAACGCAATTTGCCAATTGCGAAACGTCCATTAGTTGTTAACCAAACTTGACTTAATGAAAGTTCTAAAACCAATTATAGTTTTAGTACTATGGCAGTTGCTAAATAACGAAAATATATATTTCAGTGTTGCCAGTATAGATAATATGAGTCAACAGTGTTTAATCCAATTACAGGTAATTAGAGTCGCGACGCTAACTAGGGATGTGTCGTCGGTAAAAACTTCGGTTAATTCCCAGACAATAATGGATTTTTTGGTGGGAATATATGACGATGGGAAAATTTGGAGATTAAAAAAATATAAAAAAACAAATTGACACCTTTTTAAATATAAACATTGCAAGACTTGGTTGAATGTAAACTATTTCGCATGGTAGCAATATTCTCAACATCATTGTGTTGAGCTTTAGGTTAAGTTGGGTGGTCACAGAGTTTGAACGGAATATGCTGTTGGCAGCCACAACAGTCTCAGATATAATATTATATAAATACTATTTTTGTAAATCGATACAAAGTTATTTTATTTTTAAAGAACTGAAATTACCTTTTATTAGCTCCCCGTAGAAATTAATACTCCTCAAACAAAAATTTCCGAGATGGCATTTGAACAATTATTAACCTTTATGAGTCCAAAAGTATCTATGTCATACCTAATATATTTTCTATTTTATATTAGAAACAACAAATAGTTTCATTTAATTAATGATAAATGATAAATAAATTATAATATTGAATTGTCATCTGTATTTATTATATGTGTTCAATTGAGTTTCTATCTATTTTCAGTACTTTTTCTATTATTTTTTGTGACTTTTTTTATAAAAGACTTTTTAAACGATAATAAATATATTCATATTTTAAATTGATATTCTATGCTTCAATGGCAGTTTTGCATAATTTATTCATTGTTTTTTAATGTATGTTAGGTTGCTAGGAAAATAATTACGGTATATGACCTTAAAAATTTTATATTTTTTTCGGCTAATAATTAACTTTAGTAATTAAAATATCATTAAAATCGACACATTATGGCCAATAATATACAAGATTATTTATTCCGACAGTTTCAAAGTTGATACAATATCGAAATGCAACAGTTAGGTTGTTCGTAAGACTTTACCCTGTGAGAAACTGACAAAATCATTAAACAAGTAATAATATGTTGACAAAACGTGGAGAATGTAGAATAGGGCAATATTTCATAGCTTAACACGCTTAACTTACAGAGGAACAATTGTGCGATGTGTGGTCGAGCATTGTCGTATAAGAGAATTAGACCTTACTAAATCGAAAATGCAGGGACTAGATATTGCAGTTCATGCTGTGTTTTATTAATTTTTGAAAACACCTTTCCAAATTGTTTTTATTAAATTTTAGCCTGAAGTCCAGGTGTAAGCCCAGGTATTTAACGCTAGATTTGTATTATCCGTTACTACCCTATATACGACAGATACGTCTCATAAATATAATTAAATCGGTCTTATTGTGGTAAATTTAAGTTCTAATTTTACATCTAATTTTCGTTTTCAAAAAAATTACTCTTCTTTTCAAAAAAAAAAAAAAAAAGTATTTAAAAAATTAGATACGAAGGAACTGCTAAAATAGCTGTGTTTTCAGCGTAAATAGATTTTTTTAATTTGATACATCGCTCGTATTAATCAGAACAGCTCGTAATAACAGTTTATTGTCAGAAATATTTATAATTTTCTACATGTATAAGTTATACATGTATGTCGGTATCAGGCGGCAGAGTTGAAATAATAGGTCTTGGAAGTTCGGGAGTCTTTGCTGGTGTGTGGTGGCAATCGTTCGCTCAGATGAATCGATGTTTTTCTCGTCGCTTGCGTCAGCCAGTGATGTGGTAAGCTCGTGATGTTCTCTCAGTGTTCTCTTCTAGCTCTTCCCGATGTGCTTTTCCGACGTGTTATATCAACTGTTCGAGGAAAGTATTAAACGATTCATTGACTAATTTACATAGCAATCGCGGATACACATCTTTTAAATAATGTTGTTATGGGTGATTATCACTGGATTTTGAAAGTTCGTGGTAATTGTGCAATACTGGGTGACTTTCACGTATTTTATCTCCATTGTTGCACTAGTTTCCCTTTTGTTGTATTGACAGATCTCTCTTTCATTGTATTATATTTTTTGCGTGAGGTCTATTTATCATGGTCGACAATGCCTCGAGTCGTCTTATATTCAATATTTATATTTCATTGTTAAAAGTTATTTCCGGAATCTTTAAATTATTATTTAAAACCCCTCACATATTTAATAGCTCAATTCAAAGATAAATTTGAAATACATATTAAAAACTTAATTCGAGGTTACCAAAATACAGATAAAAAAAAACACAATGAAATATTAAAGTAAAAATAATAAAAAACCGCAATTATTTCACTAGTAATCTAATAAATAAACATTGCAGCCACACGGCAACACCGTTTTATTGTGTAAAAAATTAACATTCAAAAATCATTGTCATGGATGATAATCAAATTAACGTCAAACATGGTCATTAAAAATGCTGTTATATTCAACAAAGACCAATGAAGTTTTAATTTTGTAGTCGCCTTTCAAATATTACCATCATCCGTCTCTCTTTATTAGACGATTTTATTGCAAAGTGCAAGCGAGAGAGCGACATGAGCAACCTTTTAAAGAATGCGCTCGCGAAAATAATTCCTGCGAGAAAGCCACTTCGCACACAGCCGTATTTTTTTACGCTTCTCGCGTACATTTATTCCGGCCGTAGGAGACATTTTTTTGAGCATAACATACAGCCGTTCCGACGCGAATTTTGTCAAAATAACGAGCACGTTTTTGCATTTATTATTGCGAATAATTTATGGTTATATTCGTGAGAAATTGTAACACGCGCATTACGATCATTGTATTATGATAAATGATTTTACTCATAAAATGAAATGTTATAATACACATAAATAATATTTTACATTCCCCACACATTGTATATTAAAACACGTATCTCATCTAAAAACGTAACACCATGAACCGAAAAGTACTTTTTAAATATATATAATTACTCTTAAATATTTTAAAGGTAATGTTTTATTGCCTTATTTAAGTAATTGTGTAATATTATAAATTTACTAATTGTAAGAATATGCTTGAGCAATTGTTGTTAAAAAACTATTGAGAGTTTGAAATTTTTCAAAAATATTACAACGACTGTTTTGATGAATGCGCTCATAATCTTGCGTTTACATATAGTTTAACGCTCATAATTTTGCGATTAGCGTTTTAAAATTCAGCCTGCAATTTTGCTCCAAAAAAGATATTATTTGTCTTCTTAAATATTTTTAGCGTAATACATACAAAATTGGCTGCATGATATTTTATGTAAACTTTTTCAAAGTAAACAATTGCTTCAAATGTGATAATGTCTACCCTGTCATTAATTGACACGAACTATTAAAATTCAACAACAGTCAAGAAAAACAAGAGATAATTTTTAATAAAAAAATGTTTCAAAACGATTTTTAGATTATATCTTTTTCGGAACTCCTAATTTTTCATCACAGAATTCCAGGGATTTAATAAATTGAACTAATAGCTAATCGCTGATTTTAAGTAACAGAAAAATAGCTTTGATATTATTTTTCAAAATAATTTTTTAATATTTTTTTATTTAAAACTTTAATTTGTAGATTTTATTTTTCAAAGGCAATGCCTCTATGAAATTTAAATTATTTATCAATAAAATATTTGAACTGAACTGTTAATTATTAAAAATATTAATTATTTTTAATATTTGTATAACGGTTTATGAGAAATCAGTATTTAATTATATACTTCGATTTTTTGACTACTCTGTAAACAAATATAATATTCATTTTTTACGCAAAAAGCGCACTCCATTCGCACCCCTTACACCCCCATGTGGCATAATTTAATTTCTCAAAATGTCACCTTAACATTTTGACTCAGGAAAGCACTCAGTCAATGTTTATCATTTTTTATATATGAAAGACTAACGTGATTTATTTTTTTCAGGAATCGTGTTCAGCGTACCAAAAGACCTCTGCGTGGATAATACATCTGATAATTGTTCAATGTATTGCCAGGAAAAAGGATACTCCACTGGATTATGTTTTGATTTGAAATGCTCTTGTGTGTGAATCCTTGATGATCAATAAAGATATTTTATTTTATTTGAGTTGTTCTATATTTGCTTTAAATATCTATAACTAACAAATAATAACCAAAGTAACAAATCTACTGCCTTATTTACTGTTTTATATATATATATATATATATATATATATATATATATATATATATATATATATATATATATATATATATATATATATATATATATATATATATATATATATATATATATATATATATATATATATATATATATATATATATATATATATATATATATATATATATATATATATATATATATATATATATATATATATATATATATATATATATATATATATATATATATATATATATATTATCGTTTATCGTTTATTGTAAAAATAATAATTTAATACACAAGCGTCAAATTTAATATTAAATAAATTGAAATTGTGAGCACATACGTGAATTTTAATATTTATTAGGTCTTGAAAAAAAAGGATTTGAAATATAATTTTACTATAATGTAAGCATAAAACGCAATGTTTATGGTTGTAGTTTAAAATAAAAGAGTACATAAGTAAAAATGAATCTATTATAACAGTATTCATAATGTAATCGAAAGCTGCATAAGGCATATATTTTGTACTGCTATTTTGGTATGTATATATTGTTTCACTATGCTAGAACCATCCTGTTGAGTTGATCAACCGTGGACAAGAATTTCTCAATCATAGTGTATACAAAAAGGATCGTTAATCTTACGAAGATGCGTATTTTTGGTTCGGTGAACAGGATGTGGACCCCATTAGAGTAACGCTGAAAAATGGATAGAGACAATGAAAGGTTTTATTCCATTTCCTGTTTGATATTATTCAAGAAGGCTGACTTCAATAGCGAAGCGAATAGTTTCCAATGTCTTAAAGATGGATTATGTTAATTTATTTTTTAAAGAGCAAGTTTTAATCTTCCAATACAGAATTTTAAGTTTAAAAAACATGTTATATATTATTTATAACTACAATAAAACAAAGTACAGAGTTAATTTAAGTGATTATTCATTTAGCAAAATTATAAGATATATCATAAATACAATTTTGAGTCACAATATTGTAATTATCACTGCATTATACGCTTTAGAAATTAAGCTTGATAGTTTATTAACAATATAATAAAAAAATACATAATGTGATAAAAAGTCCATTACTTTTAGATCTTTACCAAATTGATGCAAAACGTGTAAAATAATATTCTCAAGACGCTGAAGCTCCAAGATTGATATTTTATGTCTAAATATAAATTCGTATTTTTCTGCGCAGTCTAAATATGGCAATGATCCGACCATTGTTATATATTATGAACATCACATAAAGCGAACAAGTTTCCCACTTCGGTTCGAAAAGCCTTTGATGAATTGCCGGTGGTGAGTTCGCGTATCTAGGCGCCACTTGAATGGGATCAGAAACTTGCCGGGATTACCAACCGAGTCTGGAGCCGACTGTGTGTGTTTTATATAGACATGTATGCATTCATATAATTCGAGCTGTGGTTTCAGTTCTCTCTCTATCTGCCAAATACGGGCCTGAAACGCAAAAGATGCCCTACACGGGCGTAATGAAGACGCAGCCTGACTAAGTAATGGCAATTAAAAGGTACCGAATTGGTACATAGGATTAATCACTGTAATTTTGAATGTAAACTGTTTTATGTACAAATCTGTTTTGTAGACATTGCCGGGATCAGGGGTGGCAAATATTTTTTACAATATCGCAAAAAATAATTACCTCTTTGGTTTAAAATATACGACTGTTTTTATTGCAGATCTGAACATGTTTTTTTATTCAGGTTTTAAATCCATATTGATGGAAGCTCTTAAGATATATTTTTCAACAGATCCAGCGAAAAGAAAAAAATGGTAATCAAGTATAATCTAATATTCCTGTTTGTCAGCTCTCAATACGCTCATAAAAAGTCAAAGAGTGTAAGATGGAATTTTCTTATTTCACGCGTATTTTTATTTTAATCTAATATAAATTATTACATCATTTACAAAATAAAGAAACTCTTGAGCATCTACAAATTTTTATTGGTCTCTTAAGATCAAATCATTTATTTGATTCTTACGATGATATTATTTATAAAAAAAATACACTGTACCATAAAACTTTGCCATAAAAAGGTTTCCCTTGAAAATAGAATAATAATTTTGTTTATTAATATTTTCTGAAAATAAATCGTTTTTGATTTACAATTTAATTTTAAGTATCGATTATTATACATAGTTCATAATAAACTAGTTTAAACGTTTTTTGGGTTTTGAGACCAAAGGGGTGTGACTTTTCAGCCAAAAATAGAAGCCTGAAAAGCTGGTAAGTATATTTTTATTATGTGTAGAAAAATAGTGTCGAGTTGTATTTCATAGACTGAGTGCTGGCGGAGAATTTGGGATTGTCATTGTGATGTCTTCTGAATGATCCGCTAATGTCTTTAATAACAATGTGGGTTTCATTAGGTTTGCCTCGAATACCATCTGCTGTCTGAGCTCATTTCTGAGACGTCTCAAATATTGCATATAAAATATGTGACACTTTGTCTTTGCCGAATCACAGATGCGAATGTTGATGGGTCAATTGCATCACTTGATAATTCGCTCAACGAAATATTCATGCCTTAAAGTGAAACAACAAGGTGAAACATTTGAAGATCGTTAATATAAGAGGTAGATGGCAATAGCGGTTTTTACGCAGTTTAGATGCATTGTCTATCTTTAAGCACAAAAGGGTATTTTTGGGTGCTTACAAGTGATTTACAGGACAGATGTGCTAACTCAGTTGTTCCGTAAAATTATAAAGCGTTGAACATTGTCTTATATTGTTAGTCCTTTTGTCAAAACGAGTTGCTTTTTAGCTTTTCATAATATTTGAATGACCTCAGAGTTGATGATGCAACTGGTTAGATCTCCCACGGAGTTCATTAGAATATAATAAAATATAGTTCAACCATTAATCCAATAAGCATTTATAATTTCGAGGTCATACCATTCTATTATGTGCCTGTCTATCAAGCGAGATCCTTTGTAGTCAGATTAATAAATCCCATTCGCCATAACGATATAATATAATATAATATTATTATCATTTTATTAGCGCTACTAGTAGACGATTTCGCCTAATTTGCTTCACCTTTTGCGAATATATTATAAAGGCATTTAATATTGCACACACGTCGTTTCGCTCTAATTAATTCCATACCATAAATAATGCAGATCGGATGCGCTAATTTATAGCTAACTATCAATCAAGCCGCTCGTCGAAAGCTATGCGATAGGAAGTTACTCAAACCGCAAATTTGAATACAATTATAGAATAACATTTGGGAATATTATTCAAAGGATAAATTAAACAAATAAATGACAGTAACAATTAGATAAAATGGCGTACGAGGGAAACGAAGTGAAATCCTAATCGGCTTAAGGGATTACGTTCATAATAAGCGGCACTCGTTTTGTACCAAAAAACGGTGTTTGTAGGAATCATTTTGTAATTAGCGTGATTGCAAAAGTCTTAGTTAACAAATAAACAAATTTATTTAAGAACAATAAAATATCATAAATATATAAACACTTTTATTTTCTTATTTATATTAAAAAAAATGTGATTAAGTTCACATTTAAAAAATAAAACCAGCACGGTAGAGTGGTACAAGTCGCTGACTATTACCCTGAAAGACTTGGGCTCGAATACCATATGTTATTAAATAATTTTTAAATTTATATTTTGTTTGAGAGATATCAAGGTAGAATAATATTATGGAGTATTTACATACATACGTATTTTTTATTCTACAATACTTATAACTGAAATTTAATTAATATTACCTTTACCGCGAGTAGAAATATAACTAAAAAATAACTTTATTGCAAAATTAAATTCGAAATAGCTTCTGTATATTTTTACAATAGCAAAAACTATTATATAAGAAATTGCATTGAAACTTTTTCAATGATTAAAGAGTTGGTTGTATTATTTGGCAACTGAACAAAGCAATCGTGTTAGAGGATGCTGCGCTCTAAGTGAGTGAATAAGATATTAGAAAAAGTAGCTTACGTTTTATATAATTATACATTACTACATATATTCAATATTTAGCGATCTTCGTGAATGATTAAAAACAAAATCCAATTTACATTCAGCTTCGTTATCGCTCCTTAGGGTGTCTCAAAGGTGACAAAAAGTTCCTCTATGTAATATTTTCAGGGCAGTCACGTTGTGTGCAATTAAACACAAGTTGTCGACTTAAATTACTCGTGTTTAATTTAGTGTGTTCCGACGGCATTGTGTACGAAACGGAAGTGTCGGGACAAGGACGCCCCGTGAATAACGACCCGTCTGCTGAAAATCGACAAAAAAGATGCGACGTATTATGAAATCGTCTAGTCGTGGACAAGGACGCCTGTTTGTGACGTTCTGTTATGAAAATATGTATTATATATTATAAAAATATTACTTGAATAATCTTGAAAATCAGGTTTATTATTTACTCCATTACCGAGCTTCACACCTGATTTTGATAAGCTTTCTTGGAAGAATAATAAATTCAAAGATATTTTATAATGGTTAAAAGTGATTCGTAAAAATTATAAATTAAATGCCTCCACCTGCCTCTCCCCCAGTCCAGTATTACTATTAGAACAGATACAAACAAACCCTAAAATCATAATGTCTCTAAGACTATGGATTATATTCGAATTTTCAAGAAAATTTGTATAGTTAAAACATTTCCATAAGTGGCTGCAAGGTAACATGCATTGCCCTTTTATACTTGACAGACTCTAGTTTTTCCTCACGAATTGTTTAACTCGCCTTAAGTAAGACCAATTCGACTGCTGATTAAAATCTATATAAAATTAATTATTTAGAGATTCAAGAAACAACATATTATTTTGAACAATGAAATATAAATAGGTACTTCATCCGAAATTAATTATATGGCTTTTATCAACGAAAGAAAGAGAAACGTAACAAAGGATGTAAATTGTGTAGGACACACAATATTGCACAATAACCACTAATTTTTAAAAGCCATTAAAAGACACGCCTGAGACAATATGCTTTTACTCTTTAGAACCATTGGCTACTTGAAATTGCTCCCCTCAAATAAACAACAAATAGGGGCTTATTTTTAAAGATAACGCGGCTGGTTCTTGATTATCCTCGTCAGCGATTCGTCAAAGCTTCCTTGAACGATCGATATAAAAGAGGTGAAACTTAGTCACATGAGCAGAAGATCGAAAACATCAAATCGAGGACATCAAGACTCACACAAGGAGAGCAATTAAGAGATCATCACGAGATTATCAGATCATCGGATCACGCAAGCAATTGAAAATCATCGACACACTAGCAAAGATTATCTGACTTCATCAGCCTGTATTTTAAATTCAATGACCTGATACCGACATCTATTTTTTTCTATTTATGTTTCAATTTATAAATATTTATAAAAATAAACTGTTATAAGCTTTTTCAGCGTCTATCTAGCTGCAAAGTCATACCATTATCATCAAAACTAGATAGATTACTTTTTTTGTAAAGTTGATTTTATCTTTGTATATGTTACAGTGAATGTGTATTACCAGTGAAATAATGACTAGTGATTCTGCAGATATGCAACACTATTATTTTTTGGCTATATGGTATTAAGTTTATCAATAAATAATTTTAATCTATTAATTCTCAATTTTTTTTACAACATCACTTACTGATAATTCTTATCTGTGATTAGCACAATGCCAAACTAAAATGGAAGGAATTATTTTTGTCAGAAATTTTTTACTCCACTTTTACATCCTAACATCACCGAAACTTAAATAATCTTCTGTCATTCCATAAAAATAAAAACACTGGAGTAAGGATTCAAATATTCTTTTTGCCGTTACGTTTTCAAGTTCGATCAAGTCCAAAAATAAATTAATTGGGTAATTCATTACATCACTTTTGGTACAGCATCAGTCAGCATAGGGTGTTTTTTTGTTTGTGGTGGTTGATTCGTCAATTATCAATGAAATTGAATTTTTCGATTGAACAATTTCTATAAATACATTTTTTCCCTTTTCATTACTAATATGATTCACAATATTAATGTATGCCTTTGTTGAATGAATAATACGACCCATTTCAATTCATTTCAGTTCTTGCAATTTCACTTTTAAAAGTATAGAATGATTGATTTTCCTTTGCTACTTTATATACAGTAGAATTTTTTTTACTGTAATTACTTTTTCGCGAGATAATGATTTTAAAAAATGTTTCCAATCTCATTTTTTTCGGCTTCAGAAATAATTTTTAACGCTGCTTTAATAATCGTAATTTTTGATCGGAAGTAAGCTTAATTGCAGCTTTCTACCTTTCCCAGAAAAGGTGATTTCATTGTTGGCCCATTCTTTGGAAATTTTATTTTCCATCGTCGCTTCAGTTCCAAGAGTTCTAACGTTTCTGCAAGTTTAATTTTGTGTATGTTCGTTTTTTTCATTTTTTAATCTAATGCACAGCAATCCGGCCAATCATATTGAGTTCGGCTTTGCTCCTCAAGATCAGCTTGAGATTTAATAAATATACTTGCAATATTTTCTGTCGTCGTTTCTGTTATTGTTTTAAAATTTTTATTAGTGGGACCGACGATTGAGAATTGACTGGATTTTTTTCATTTTTAAACTTGGGGCTGAACTTTAACACTAAAAAATTAGGAAAATTAAAATTTACGTGAAACAAAGACAAGTATCATAAAATAGGTGGATGAACGCCGTTCCACGACGTTATTTGACAAAAAGTCTTGGTTGTAAAGAAATATAGTAAATATATTAAAGGAAAAAATGTTCCGAACGTATATTAAGTCAATTGTTATTGATCTATTTTAGCTGGCTATAATTATATCACTACTAATGAAAATTTACCTTCACTGAAAAATAAACTTTCTCTATTACAGTTTTATAAACATTTTAGAGCGACATATAATTTCACTAACTAACTAACTATAAATATATCTACACATTCACTGTACCATACAGACTGTTTCTCTTTTTGCGTTATATGTATAATTATTTTGAATCATTTCCGGACGCACTTTTTTGCTTATGATAAATTTAAGTAATTCTTCTTTTTGACTTGCCACATAAAGCCACAAATGAAAAATAAGAGCGGTATAAAAAAATAAGAAAAAATATATACTCCGATTAAGTACTTTTGCCGAGGATCCACGTGCGTGCGGAATCTTTACGAGCGCAACCTCTCAAAGAACACAAAGTGTCGGCGGACGTATCCCGATATAATCGAGTCCCATCCGGGTCCAGATGACACGCTTAGTCCGTAAACTTTTTGAAAAGAAAAAACGACCCATTTACCGGTCCCTTATTAAATACGTCCGTCTTTGCGCTTAGGCATCTGCGGGCGGCAATTTCGAGGGGGACCTTATCGCCGACTAGGTAATAACACGTACAACTATCTTTGCTTTGCTCACATCATATTTTATATTATGGATTGGCTTCCGAGCTTACTTTATATTGTGAGTATGGGCGGACCGCAATAACCGTAAAGAAAAATCGCTTAACCTGTGTACACACTGTCTGTTTTGAGGGAAATAATGTCGATGCCCAAAATCGAGTTTGCCATGTAGATTATGGAATATTTTATAATTATCATTGTGTACTAATAATAGACTAAGAATATATGTAATATAGTTCCTCTTTATACTACGTCTATACTTTGATTGATTATATTTGTAATAATTTCAAAAGTCACTGATATATCAATAGCATTATTTTTTACTTCATTTCTAATATAAACGAGTTGTATTTTAGTTGCTACAAGGCTAAAAATGCAGGTGGATTCTAATTTTATTAGATAATATTTAAATATGTTGTGACAAGCAATTTTGTCCAAGTACGTTATTCACCGAGCGGTGGCGGAGAAGCTGGCGCGGGGATGATACTAAATAATGATCGTGAATAAATCGCCATTAAAACGATTATTAAATACAATTTTTAAATTGACAACGTATGGCTTTTAACTTACAAATATAATTTTAAATTTGAGACACTATTTTATATAACGGAATATAATAATGGCATTATCACGAAATACATAATAAGAAAATGCATTTCTACTCACGTTTTCTTCTTCCCTTTTAGCACAAAATAAACAAATCAATAAACTTAGATAGGTATTAATACGCCATTTTAAACACACTACAAACATAACGTTGTGACTCTTATCCATTTTTTCAAGCCTTTTATTTTTACTTTAATCATATCCCTCATATATAACAATGAAAAAAATATACAAGATCTCTTTAAAGTAAAACACGATATTTGCTTCAACGCGAATAGTAAAGAATTACGAAAAAGGTCCGTCAAATAAGATTTCTATACCCCATGGAAAACCGTAGGTTGTTGGGAAAAATACAACTCAGAATAATATAAAATTTAGTAGTTATATTTTACTCGACAGCATATTTAAAAAATATGTTTCGGTTTAGTTTTTAAAAATTGTATGAATCTTAGGAAATAACGAAGCTTTGTTATTAGAAATATCTTGTAATAAAAATATCAAATTTATAAAGGTGCGATAAAATAAGAGAAAATATTTTGCTGGGGCGTTAATTAATATGTAAATTACTATTACCATATATTATTTTAGAAATTACTGTAAGGGGGATTCTCCTAAAACTCTTTTATGGCATCTGAGTGCCATACATATGAAAGGTGAAATATTAACTAATATTGAAGAGAATACGATAAGCAGAAAAGATCATGCCATTTGCTAGACAGCAAAAAGTCACAATTATGTTTGAAACTAAATTTGCTATGAATGGTGACATTATTATTCAATAAGCTTTTTTTTAAATCAGGTAAATCTTATTACATGGAAATTGAAACTATACATAAAAAAATAATCATAACAAATTCTCTATTTTTCTATGATCTTTCTCCTACAAATTATTACCCTTTTAAACACTCAGATTTGTGTTTATGAAATACGAAATAAATTGATCATGGTGATATTATGAAAACCTTTCAAGACTTCACAATCTATAAATATAAAGATAGTATCAAAGAAGGGATTTAGTAACAATCGGCGGTTTTATATTAAACAGTCTCTCATGAAATAATGTTATGGAAGAGCAAAGGGAGTAAGGATGCTCCGTGACTAGCACGAACGTATGATACTGTAGTTCTAGCACCTGATTCTTTATTCATTCCATATTTATAGTTAAAACATAATGACACGATGTGCTACAAGCGTATATAAAGATAATTACATATAATTCGATTAATGATTGACACTAGTATATAATGCTAATTTTATTAATGTATTACACGTGTATGTAATGTGTTATGGTGACAACATCCAGAGTCTTATACAATACTGAGATAAATTTATAATAATTTTCGTGTCAACTATATACATTATATTATATTAAAAATCACGAGCGTCTCGAATTTGACAAAACAATTGTGATTCAAATTTATTCCGCAATCTCAACAAAACTTCTTATGAATTATTAATTAGTTTATTGACAATAACTATCTAGGAACACTATTAATAAAATGTCTACAAAATCCTATGCTTATTGGCAACATTACAATGAAATTTGAAATATAAAATGTACTGATGTTTGATTAATATCATTTTTAATTAATATTGTAGCTAAGAGCAAAATTGTTTATATTGCTTTTCGGATTATATTGCGCAGAAAAATAGCAAATGCTATTAAAGCTAATGTACGAAAAAAGGGATAGGCTCAGTGTGTCGTGATAAGTGCTACAATAAAAAACAAAACTCTGAACATACACAATATTAAAATCCTCAATTTCATACCATCCTGCTGTTATTCTACTGTAAATTTAATTAGTGTGAATAAACAGGCACATTGCAAATTAACACAGAACATATGGTTGCCAATTAGTATATTTTTATCG
The DNA here is from genome assembly GCF_051122295.1 of Plectrocnemia conspersa. NCBI lineage: Eukaryota > Metazoa > Arthropoda > Insecta > Trichoptera > Polycentropodidae > Plectrocnemia > Plectrocnemia conspersa. The sequence goes on along the minus strand of NW_028277174.1, from coordinate 9,944,103 downwards.
TAACAAATATATACATATTTTTTATTATGAAAAATTGTAACGATTGTTTCCAATATCAAGGATTTTTTTGGGTGGTATTGTATGAAATCCAATATGAAATTATGGAATTCGGGTGTGGCGGGCCACGTTTTGTGCTATAACTATAAAAATAAAATACTACCAATAAAATATGTATGTCTACTGTGAATACATATATACATACATACAAACACATACGTATTCAGATTTTCCCTGCACTTTTGGAAAGCGATCTACACTTTTATTTCTTGCTATATACATTTTTATTCGATTTGTGTTTATTGGAAACTATGAAACTCGAAGTTATAAAGTCGATCATTTTAAATTTCTGTGACTATTAAGTAAAAACTATCCATTCTGAATAAATAGACTATTGAACAAACTTATATGTAGAAGGATATTTAATTAGTACGACTATTTTAAACACACAATATAAGTATATCGTTGTGATCGAGAAGAAATATTGGCCATAACTTTGCAAAAACGTAAATTTTGACAAACGAGTTATAAAAATACTTATTTTTTCTAGTCTTAATCTTTACTTACTAAATACTTAAAGTCACAGCAAATCTTCAAAATAATATAAAATATTTGTCTTATTTGTAAATTACTTTTATACGGGTAAATCCGGAATTAAATTACCACACATCGTTTTTAATTAAAATAAACAAATATGTTTGTAAGTTAAATTTTTTCTTAATCAAACACTTAAAATATAATTACAATTTATATGCAAAATTTTAATTTATAATCTAAAAATGCTTTTAAATAATATGTTTCATTAAGAGTTAATCTAATATCTATAAACGGTTAAACTGACATAAACATTCAAGTTAAATTACGAAAGCGACTGGCGGCGCTCTCGCAATTTTTAGTTATGTTAGCGTCGCCGCTTCGCATTATATTTTCTTCGGCGCAATTTTCTAGTGAACTTTTCCCAGATCTTAAGACTTTCGAGACAAACAACGATGCAAATTGGTTGGTGTTTTTATATGGCTTTAGTTGAAGTTATTCGTAGCCAACCCCTGCAGCTTTCACGCGGCGAGATAAAAATATTACGACTGTTGCAAATTATACGAGACAGGTCTTAAAATACTTTGAAAATGACTTATACCGTCTGCATATTATTAAGTTTTCACAAGATATACTAAATTACTATTTCTCTCAGAATAAATAATTGCTAGTGCTACGTGTGATCGCCAAAGGGATTTACTACCCTACCTCTCGTTATCCATACACCGATCACACGCTTCGCCTAAAACACCCGATCATACCTCAACTAATATACAAGCCGTCTAATATTATAATGATATAAATATGATATTTATCAAACAATTCGATCTTTACAATTTATACAATGGCAATGCTTCTGTCCTTTGTACTACAACATAGTGGTTCATTTAAAAATCGATATGTTCCACTCACCGAAGGCTTAGTAATGAAATTACTGCTATTGTCTTCGGTCAAGGGTTGTCAGGTTAATTAATGCATTTCGTTGAAAATTGACAAGTTAACGACTTGGTGCTCTACTGTGATGATGTATGCTTTCTCATGTCGATGAATTATTCATGAGATGTGGCCCATGCATCTCCTCCTTATGCATACGAAACAGCCGCATAGCATTCATCAATTTTACAGCAAGAAAGAAGCGCCAAGATCGATGTTTTGCTGTCATTATGGTGCAGTGTTTATCAGTGTTTGTATATTATAATACATATGTAAATTATTGATGGCCTTAAGTATATATTGGCTACTGCAACTTTTGAGTAAAAATGACTGAATAAGGACACTTTACACTTCTAAAACATATATAATACTACCACTTATGTTTACATTCAACTGCCTACTTTCAAACCTTTGTGTATAAATTTTATGGTGAACTCAGATATTTGATTAGTTTACTTTTTAATTACATTTTGGCGTACGGGTGGTGGCAGGTGGCAATTATACACAGATTGAGTATATTACAAATTTAGCTACTTGTTAAAACGACGTGAGTGACCGTCGGACGAGGCACCGCTGGTCGTCAAACTCCTGCTGCGATCCATAAAAGAATCTGCTACCTTCCGTAACCGTCACGTACCATGGCGCCGCCTAGTTTTGGCCATAAAAAATAGTAAGTTAAAATAACAAATTAATTAAATTATTGTATTGTATTAAGACTATTTATTCTAATTTAAAAAATAAAAGTACACGTGACAAACTTTTAATAAATATTATTTTATTCTAATTTACTGCCGAAAATACTCATACAGTTGCTATTGACGTGTGTTTTATTGTCAGAAATGTTTTTTTCTCCCTAATATTACATCGTAACCCAATGCGTTACAACAGGATAACCTACATGTAAGTATAATATTAGCCATCAGACTTTTTAGTCTAAGAATATGTACATATAAATTATAAAACATAAGTTGCGTTTGATTATTCTGCATCACATAAAAAAATATTGTTTACAAATAAATATAAAAAATATTATAATATATTAAATATAATAAAATATAAAAATACATATTTACCCTATTAGGGATTGAGCCTGGGACTCATTTTGCATGAATGAAATATATTTGCGTATATATTTACACCTTTAGCGCTTATTAGTATTATATATTTTGGATAAAAATCAATCTTTAATAGAATGTAAAAATAGCTCAGAATAAATGATTTCTCCTACGTATTATTTCCACTAAAACATGACAATAAAAAAACCCTTATATTTAGAAAATATTGTGAGTCGGCTTTGATTTATTTATATTAATATTTTATTTAAGGTATTACTTATTTTATTTTTATACGTAAAATTAAAATTAAATTATTATGTTATTTTGTACCAATATTATGTATTGTCTTTTTACGCCTCGTAATGCAATAGAAGTAAATTGTTAGGTCACAATTATAATTTTAATTAAATTTAATTAAAAATATTTATTTAATTTAGTTAAATTTAATTGTATTAACATTTAAGAGTTATTTTTTAATATAGTCGCGAATAAAATATTGATTGTATTTATCAATGGTCTAAAAACCGTCTAAATTTATTCGTAGGTTTATAAGAAAATATTTATTACCTTAAATCAGTTTTAAAATGATATTAATAAAGCCCTTTTCTAGTTACATTTTTTTATTTATTAATATATATAATATATTAGTTCCTCTTATATATTAAAAAAAAATTTATTATGAAGCGTTATTTCTCTAATTAAACCATTGAATATTAAACTAACCCTAAGATTGTTTAAAATTTGCATTTAAACAATATTTTTATTATCACACTTTCCATTTAAACAAAGTAATTCTGCTTTCTGTGAAGTTGCAACAAGACATATGGGTATTGGAAATCCGGCCAGGGGAATATTGTCCCTGTCTCGGCGGAGCGGAAAACCACGCGAAAGTGGTTTTCTCCAGAGCATACACACGTGATCCTTCGAGGGTGTGGAAAACTTTTGTGTCTGCTACCGAGGTATAAATCACAAGATGGAGAGACAGGTGCTCGCATCGAAGGTGACGCTAGATACAACTCAGGAAATACACACATGCAAAAAATATATATACTTATATCGTACCATATATATAGTTTTATTTGCAATCATTTTTTAATAAATTTTTTCTGTAGCTTACGTTTTTAGAACCGCCTTATATTGTTTTAATATGTTAAAAGGTCAATATATACAATTGAAATAAACAAACTATGGTTTATGTTAGCACGAGGTACGACACACGCGTGTCTGAAGTCCCACGAGCGGTGCCAGCGATCCTAACAGCCATCAAGAAGTATGCCCGCTTTCTAAGGTTTGGGATATTTGGGATATAACGCGATACAAAACCGTACTAGATACACTCGACTCCACTACGCCTAGACGCTCGGACTACTACTTGGCTCCAAGGACGACTTACACCTATTGAGCGTCATCTTCATGATACGCGCTCAAAAATAAATACCAACGACTTCAATAGACTTATTGACGCACGTAGGAGTTTACTAAAACTGTTAACATAAGATTATCATCATCTTAAAAGGATAAAGCAAAGTCTCTTATACGTTAATAAGCAAAATAATTCCTTTGTTTAAAATTTGAGATTCTTATGTATAAAGTAAGATATCTGTTAAACTTATTTTAGGGCGATTTTGCGCTTATCATATTTCTTTTGAAATTTGCTTTAATACCCACAAAGTTGTAAACACATCAGCGCCGTTTTAATGCAATTTTAAATCTTTAGCCAATTTAGAATTATCACGTTAGTCTCAGAAGTCCCTTAGATTTGAACGACCCCGTATACATCTACATATAACCGTTTCGCTAATCAAATACTCTGAATAGATTCCGAACCCTCGCCGACTTTTGTGTTTGTTGCGAATAATGAGTGTTTGCCTTCGCTCACCGCACGAGCTTGTATTATATATTTTCGGCATATCAAATTGTTTGCTCACTCCTCGATTTCTTGTGTGCGACGTAACTGAATCGCTTTTTCGAAGTATGATAATATAAAATGTCTACGTGTAAGCAATTTAATTTGGAAGCAATTTCGCGCGTAATGGGGTAAAGGTATGAGGCGTTATGTTTGCCCTTGCAGAACGACGCACTAACGGCTATGGTGATTAATTGCTATTAAACTTGTTAATATATTATGTGATTCAATAATTTAGCTTTTAGAAAGTGTCATACAAAGAATTATATTTAATTAAGTATAGATTTTTTATTTAGTTTTACTATACAATTGGAATTAACACAAATACAACTGAGTAGGTATATTATACTTTGTACGTCATCTTCAGATATCGTGAAATTAATGGTTTTATTGAATAAAAAGTAAGAACTTCTTATGAAATATCAAACGATGAAAACTGCTTGATATTTCAAGCAATGGGAATGGGACGGATCGTATTATATAGTTCATGAAACATATTAAAAACGAAAAGTTTATTAAAAATATTTTATTACCATTAAGGTTTTATGTGATTGAATTTTTTTATGAACCTTTATTTTAAAAGCTATTTTAAATAAAATAAAATGTATATTGCTCACAAAGTATAATTGGTTTTTACAACAGCTTTGTAATTATCGCTTTGAGAGGATCGCGTAACAAAAGCTTTAAAAACACACAAAATAAATTCAGTGAAAGCTCTTCAAAATTAGCATTCCGTTAGACTGTATTTATCAATGAGAATTAAAATAATTTTCTTTGATATGTATAATCAATTTTTCTGTGAAAAATGATCACATTTAAAAGCTTCTGTTTGTGTGCTCGTTTTAATTTCACAAAATTTTCTGAAACGAAATCTGATCAAGTATGCACAATGCGTTGCATAGTAAACGAGTTGCTCGAAAAAGGTTTATTAAACGAAACATAATAGGGTTCAGGCTTAGCTCATTGGCTTGGCTAATATGAAAACTGCCATTTGCTTTATTCACCGGCAAATTCGAAGTGTAATACGAAAACTTTTATTACTTTTTCGCGCGCATGTATAATAAACACACTGCGACGCTATGGAAAATCATTTATTTTTTCGGTTAAAGTAACTTACCAAAGTAACGTAACGAATAGTGAATTTTTAATTCAGCAGCTTCGAAGGCGTTGTTTGGTTTTCATTTTGGATTAACGCGATTTTCTCAACAAGACTTGCAAGTTGCATAGATGAGATAGCTAGGGATTATTTTTAAATTTTATGAGCCAACTTTGATAAAAACGGTTAGTTTACCAAGTATCGCTTTGTCACTACAATATGGAAAAACTTGGCATCGTTTCAGGCCTTATCGGCATTGTGTGGCCTATTTTCAAAATTATGGATGCTTACGAGTGTAAATGATATATGGATATGATAGAAAGTAGTAGTATAACACTAACATGTAGGGAAAATAATATTAATTATATTTTAGTATAATAGATCTTTAATATTATCCTTGGGAATAATTCGGTGCGCTATTCATTCAAGAGGATTACAACAGTTACTAAAACTTGTCATCGTAAACTTTATTACTCTCATTAAGATAAGACGCAAGACGAATAGGCATTGTTTCAATACGGTTAATTATTCAATGACCATATTGGTATTAACTTTAAATTTATATTACGTAACATGCCCTAAACAGTTAAAAGCTCTTCGTTTAGCGGAAGGTATTTTAAATGTAGCAAAAATAGGCAATCAATAATTTTCGGCTTAATATTTATTAATTTCATATATTTTTTCAATCTAATAAACTTAAACTCAGCGTTATTATTTTAAAGTAACTAAATGTAAGCGTTTTAAAGTGACAATACTGGGGCAAATAGTATACCATAATAATTGACTTACATGATTAATTTACTAACATAAATATACTATTTTACAGATTTATATGTTATGTATACTAATTTAGAACAACTAATCAACTATATAAAGCAATTTAATTGAAGGTTAATTAATAAAGCAATATATTAAAAAATCATAAATTAAAATAATATATAAAATTAAAAAGGGTAATATCATATTATCCATCTCTTAGTAAACAAACAAGCAAACTGTCCCTATCTACTATGCTACCCTATTTTAATACAGCATTCGAATAACATAAAACTATTTCACGATAAAAAGCTGTGCTAAATAATCTAATTTGTGAAGACTGATTTTCTCCAGAATTAGGACATACGCTTGTAAATGGTATTCTGTGTTGAATTACCGTAAGCTTCACTGGTGCTGAGCTAATAGCTAACCTTTTGTATATTTCTAAAACAGAAGCAAGATAATGCCCAAGAAGTGATTTATATGTGGCGATCTGATTTATATTTAAATGTTGAAGAAATGGAAAAAGAGCAAAAACTCTTCCGTCTAGCCTCTGTCCGACCAAATATGAACGATTTTACCGGTATTAGAATCTTCGTTTATATTTTATATTATATTGTAAGATTATTTTAGTTGTTAGTAAATGCATTGCGTTCACACGTTTGCATTGAATCGACAGCGTTAAGATTTGTTGGTTTTTCTACCTGCTCTAAATAATAATTTTTGTTGTTTTTTGTCTATCAATTAAACTGTGCCAATTTACAATATTTTCTGATTGATAAGTATTAATTGCGTTTGCGCTGGAAAGCAAATTTTAGCCTCATATCGCTGTTCTATTGTACAAGAAATATTATTCTGGCAGTCCGTTTTAATGCTGTTGTATTTATGCACGTATATAGGAACAAAAACATAAGTTTTTATGATTTTTTAAAGATATTGTACAAATTAAGAGTTATAAAATAATAAAAAGATCAACTATGAGCTTACTCAAAGTTATGTAAATCTATTTTATTATATTTAAAAAAACGGTAAAAAAATATATGGCGCAAAATTTTTAGCAAATATTTATATTTCCTATTTATTTATACATATTGGCAATTTAATAGTTATAATTTTTAATATACTAGATAGATATTAGAGAATAATAGTACATACAACCAAAGTTAAAAGCAATCGAGATAACATCTAGTGGCGTCATATAAACACATCGATAAGTTATTACTAATAAATCTTCATGTGATAATTAATTAATTAATAAAATAATAATTTATTACGCGACCAATTGATGACGCATAATTATATGTTTTTATTATATATTTTTTAATCTACCCTTGTAATTTGACAGGCGTAAGTCTAATAATATATTACAAAGAAATAAATCTGTACCAACTGAGTAAATCAATCAGACATAATGAATACCTACAAGTAAGTATTGACTATCAAAAAGCCTGTGAATCGGTCTATATAATAAATTATAAATTATATTTGTGTATCAAAATGTGTCACTTTTGCTGCTGATGTCGATTTTTATAACAGCGAATTTTTATCAATAAATATTCGAGTCTGCTGCCATGGCTCGAGCCCACGGATTCTGAGTTACCAGTCTAGACCTTACGACCTACGCTATTTCGACTTTAATTTTATTTTTTATGCAATCAATATTATTTTTTTGTGAACGCATATGTATATATATATTTTTTTAAAGAAATATGAAGTTTGTTTGATTTTAAAAGGCATATAAATGTAATACACTATTGTAATTTATATTTATAACGATAGAGACTACATATCGGGGCTAATGTGGGTAGTGAACCCTTGAACTTTAAATAGGTTAGAAATAAATTATATCATTTATTTCGATGGTGATACAGTATTAAATTAAAATGTGACAAGAGTAATAAAAACTCTCAAATTAAATTAATCCACCTGATTTGGTTCAATTCAGGTATAAAGAATTTTTAATAAATGCAACCGTGTTTCCGCCTGAATTGCTGCCGAACAAATGGATACTTCAGAGAATCTTTAAAAATCTCACTTCAATTAGGTTCATTGTGAAAATTGAGTCTTTTATTGAAAAAAATATGCTGAATTGAAGCAATCGTAATGCCTTTTATCGCAGCGAATATTTGGAATATATTAGTTAAGAGTGAATTAAAATAATTTTACTCTTTGCAACATTACATTTTTTTGTGATTGAATATAAAATTAATTAAATACACAAACTTAATTATTAAAGTGAATGTGTAAAATTAATCCGTTAACCCTTGTGCAGCATTTAACCCTCACAAGTCACACATAAACCATGTTAATGCCGGCGACAACGCCTCGCTGCCGTTTCGCGAGTTAATTAAACCAAATTTATTCCGCCAGATTTATAATAGCTTGATATTCTTACACAGGTTAAGGATATCCCTAGGATCCTAGAACGTTATCTTCATATTGCACAGGTGACGAAGGGATGTTGCTAAACGAAATAACTATTAATTTAAGACAAGATGTTTGGCGGCACGTAGACATATTTCATAATTTGGGATTCAGATATAAATTTGTATATAATATGATACATACTTAAAACTATGTTCATTTAAGATCAAATCACATTATTTTGAAGCAAACTCGTTGTAGTGGGCTTAGATTTACGACTGTGTTGTTTTCAATTCGCAAGAGTCGCAAGATTGAATTAAAATTGATGCGGAAGATGTTTAAAGGAGACCACACAGTCATGGCAAACATAAATACTAGTTTGTTTGCACAAACATAGAGATATACAACATATTCTTTGTTTAAATGTGACACCACCGTGAACAAACATTTTTAAACAAGTCCAAGTATCTTTCATGAATCAGAAAGAATAATAGTATACAAAGTAGCCATAGGATAAATATCGGAACGCAGACAACCAAAGATCACTTCTACCCAAATTAAAAATTAAAACTTCTATTTCGAAGTTCAAGGCATTAAAATTTTGACTTGGATTCACTAAAAGGCCGATTCAACTTCAGACCATTGAAGATTTTAGAAGCTGTAGCTTCTCTCTTCGCATCCACTGGTTCAGCTTGACATCCATAATCTAGAATTGAACCCGCCTTTAAGACGCCTAAAGCTTACAGACGTACTCATGGAAAATTTTACGCAAAAATACAAAATGTATGTGACGATCTCAATTGTTGCACAAAAAATAAATAATATAAGTGTATTTTTGTGACATGTATTTCTCACATGGCCTAATTGAACAGAATATACCTATCCACTGTTCGCTAAAGTAATTAGCTCAGGACAAATCAGCAATCCACTTTGATTTATAATATCATCACTCTAATCGGCACTCTTCACACTATCAACTCGATGATTTGAAACAACGACTCACCAAGACACACTTGCATTCAACATCGACGCCCGACACTGACACCTGATTTTTTATTCAAATATTGCTATACATTTATTAATTTTGCATGCAATAATTGAGTGTCATTAAAATACGTTAAATTTATGAAATTTAAAATTAATTGTTTTAAAAAATAAATTATAAAAATATTCATGTAAGGTATACAAATTTATAAAAGGTGTATATTTATAATAAAAAATATATTAATATAAAGACCGTTCATCAACAATCTGCTAGTATATTTTAATAAATACAAATTTGGTGACGGGAGGTAACGGTTGGCAATTAGTCACAGATTGAGCCGCTGCAATAGTATTTTTATTAAATAAAGTTAAACGGGGCGCAGGCCCGCAACCGCGCGTGAACGCTTCGGAGGTTGCCAGTCGAGTGTTGCCAGAGTGCCACCAAATTTTGGCCATAAAAACCTGAACATAAATAGACATATAAATATACCCCATACACATATATATTTAAGTAAATGTTAATTCAAATAAATTTTGGCATGCATTGCTAGAAAACGGCTAGAAGATATAGAACCCGTAAATTAAGAATATTGCGCTATTCTATGAGAAGCAAATAATAATTTACGGCAATTATGTGTTAAATTATACAGTTAGTATGTTATTATTATAATGTTGGTATCGTCATATATTTTTAATAAAATCAATTTAGAAAATTATCAAATTACTTTCATCGATTTGGCTGTAATTTTGATTATAAGTTGTCTTTTTAAAAGTCAGTATCAAAGATGTAAATTTATATAATATATTATGGAAGTATTTTAAAAGCATTTTTTTCATTCATACCGTAATACTTATTATATTGTATAAAATTTTATGTATATAAAAGTATTTTTATTCATCTAATGTACCAGTAATATTATGTTAATATTCGGTCCACGTGTTTTTTAGAGAGGGTTTTTCAGTTCAATTAGAACATGTTACTAATGTACGTTAGCCAATCGATCAAATCAGAATGTGCAATTAGGTCCGCTGAAAGGGTGAATGGTGGAAGATATCAACGCAGCCCTTTCATCGAATGATCCACAAAGACCTTTAATTAAATTGCCAAAGAGAAGTGTCTGACCTCTGTCAATCGACCTCTTCACCAGTAAGTCTTTCGACGAATTTAGTTCCTGCCAAGATCCAATTCGGTGGGCGCTAACAGTGTGCGATTAACGAAAATTGCACATTTTTCCCTCGTCTGCAAAACACATAATAATTTCACCTCGGTCGGCAAAATTTAGTTAAGCTCAAAAGTGAGGCGAATTCTAATCCGACACTTTGAATAATTTTGAGAAAGCGCGAACGCGGATAGGGAGAGATCAGGGAATTAATCCTATTCACGCCCTTTTTATTCGCCTCTTGGCCTTTTATGGTTGCGAAACATAAATTTCATATTCCCCCAATGTATCGCAACCGCACACGGCGTTATTGGCCAATAACCATAATTCTGAAGAAGCTCCGTGGACAAAATTGGCAAAGATTTCATCACCGGCGTGCCGAAATCGAGTCGTTCTTGTTTTGTCTCGTGGGGATTCGCACGGTTGGTAGTTTCCCCTTTTGGAAACGGAAATCACTTTGATAACAACTCTCTATTGCCACTTTATTCGTGATATGGATACATATGTGTTTACACAATTCACACTCGATACATACAAATTATAGGAATAATATATTTATTTATTACTGGGAATTATATGTAAGTACCCAATTACATATAATTGTGAAAAATTGTATTTATTACTAATTAATATTAAAATTAACTCAAAAAATTGCCGTATATTTATAGACAATGTCCCTCTAGAAAGCCACAACAATAAAGATTTGTCTAAACAGAACAAATGTAATTGAAATTTCATAACATCCAAAAATTTCTGAATAATGTAATATTAAATGTCATCACATTACAACATCAAATACCATTAAAACCTTAGCTTTTCGACATACATATAACGAATTATTTCAAGAAGCAACAGAATTTTTCAAAAGTCGATGAAATTAAATTTTATTTAAGCTGCAACACAGTTATTTTACTCAATTGCTGCACAATTAAAATAATATATGTGAATTTCATAAACTGCAACATAAATTAACTATCGCACTTAAAGTATTAAAATGGTGCAATAGAAAGCCATTGAATACATATATAGTTAAGCTAATAAAGTAAGAGGGCGTTTATTTCAAGAATTACGTTGATTTCTAGCAATCTGTCTTTTTGCTTAACTTTACTTTAATTCACAAATCAGCTTGAATTTACCACGACAATAAGTTAGTCGCAAAGACAGATGCTCAATGTGACAGAAATTGATTTGAAGGATAACTGCTTTTCTCTTGGCCAATTAATAAACATATTCTATAGTAAAGTTTAAGAATATTTTATCATATTATAGTTAGAAAAAATATACGATTGAAGTGAAATACATTAACTAGAAAATAGATAATTTAACAAAAAAATTTGGAAACATATGTTATTAAAAATGAAATAGTGCTTAAATATATTAACATAAAATTAAATAAAAACCATGGTATAATATTAGGGTATGTAATAATTGTTTAAATTCAATAGCTTAGAAACAATTAATTTCATATACCATTTCAAGTCAGGTCAGAAACGTTCGTTTTGGGGATATGCCTAAATGCACGTATTATCTATTACTTTAACTCAATTTTTATTGTCTACGATTCTGTTGCTTATTTTTACTGGCATTACTGATTATTTGTATATATATGTAATTTGTTTTATTTAAGAGAGAATGTAATCTAAAAGTTTGCGGTTAGTTTTCGAAACGCGTTTTAATCAATAATTTCTTAAATATAATGGTGCATTAGTAGTCTATTTTAAATTGGATAAATATATTTATTTTTTAATTAAAATGAGGAAACACTAACCTGTCGCCGAAGAAAATTGGACTAATATCAGGACTTCTGATATTTCTTCTTTTATCTCATAGATTGCAAAAACAACTGGCATCTCAAGAAGTTCTGTAAAGAAAAACCAGAAAAAAATATATTCTGTGGTTACTTTAGATCCAAAAAGAAGGGGTTCTTTTAAAAAGCGCCGCATTACAACTCCCAGAACCGACAGGAAGATTCGCAATATTTGCGTTGAAAATTACCAGTTCGTTTATTGACTAAAATCATAAATGCTTAAGAAGCATCTTGCATGGGCTCATAAATACAAAAATGAAAAAAGGTGCTATTTTGATGCCAACTAACTATGTAACGAGTAAAATAATCCGTCTTCAAAGCGTGCTCCTCAGATTAGTCTGTGTTTCAAGTTTTGATGGAGAAAACATAATTTGCGCAACGAAAGCCAGGTGCAAAACATATTCTAGAATGTATTGTGTTTACTGTTAAGCACTCACCTTCAATCATTATTTGATAAAGGAACAGGCCGTTATTTCTTGCAAAGGAACAGGACGTCTTTACATAGTCGAGAAGACGATGCGTCAAGACTAATACAAAAAAGTATTGGAGACACGCCTTATACTACAAATCGAAGAATGGTTTCCTGGAGGCAAGGAACTGATTTCATGCCCGATGGTGCTCCATCTCATAAAGCTAAGAGCATCACGGCTTAAAAAATCCAAAACGTTGCTTGGGTCTAATAATATGGCCAGGTACTGTAATAATACACATACACATAAACAAAGGAAATATATTTAATTATAATAATAAAAATTCAAATTTCCCGATTGATTTTTGAGCTCCATGTAATTAATTCTGTTGTTTCGACCAATGAAAAATAAGCATTCAAATATAAAACAAAATGGCCGACAGTATCGTGACAATAATTTTGCTACGCGACAATAATTTTCATTTATGTGTCATTTGCGTTTTCTATTTGACTGAAGAAGTATACAAATAATGTGTGTGAGGATTAGAAGAATACATTGTTTAAACTATACAAACGACCTTCGTAATGAAATCATCAAATCTACGGGCTCCAAGGCCGAAAAGTGAGTTTTTCCTTTTACAATACATAAAAATTATCATTGCTTCCGATTTAATGCACATATTCATTAGATTTAACGGTATATAATTACTCGTATTGCAAATAATCCAGGTACATTTTAAACGTGTATATGTCATATATACTTAATATTATACGTATGACGATTGAGGTTAATGTCGTTCAAACCATAAAAATGCTAATAAAACGTATTTTATATCTGTTGATATTTGGGAATATTATCTTTCACAACGATCGCGTGACAATGATTGTGATGAAGACGATTATTTAGCTGAGGAAATTTGCTTCCATATTTGCGTAGTAATCTTATTTCTCAATAATGGCTTCTAAAAATAATTATAAACAATTCAAATCTAAATACGATACTTACACAGAGAACTGACATAATAATTTGGCGAGGATGCAAATATTAAAATTAATTTTATAATTGTCCTAAAACGACAGTAATTGCCTCTCAACTTTCTTATTTTTTCGTTTATTGTTCCATATAGTGATAATATTTAGAGTAGTGAGTGAGTTATTGTATATACCAAGGTATAAGAAATAAATAAATTAAAACCATTATTGCAGCAAAAAAAATCACCTAGATAATGGCCAGCTTATAAATGTGTGGTTTTTAAGATGTTATCTAATAGACGACATTTTACAATGATTATAAATATATGATTGTATACCTGGAATAATCGATAGCCAAAATATCTAAGAGTATGTTATTCTTAATTCCTATGTGGCAAAATCTACGTCATGGTTTTTTATCAATTTTTGTTCTATGCAATCATTTATCTTTCGGTTCAGCCAAATTCAGGACATTCAGTTACATCAAACTGTGTAGTATGTTCTTTATAAAAAGATAATACTTGCTGAAAATGACTTTAACTTGAAATTATTCGCTTTTTGTTTATATATAACAATTTTACGCTATCGCCATATAAGACAGCAAATTGTTTTATCATTACTTCTGAAAAATAATTAAAAACAATAAGACCGTTATTAAGAGTTGAACATTGTACATATTATTACTACTAATATAATCCATAAATTAAATTTAATCGACACAAAATTGTAGAATACTAATTTAAATATTTTTTAAATTAATAAGTCTTTTTTTAATTTATTATTTTATAATTAATTTATATCTTAAGAGAAGTCTTTCTTAAGATGCAAAAGAGATAATGTTACCTTTACACGAAAATATAAAAAAGGACATTGTATCTCTCAAAAGGTTGTATTTATTTTTATAATTATTGTTATTAAAAAATTATATTTTAGGCTATTTTATATATTTTGATGTATCGAAATTATAACTTTGCGACCACTTTTGCGCTCGTCGTCCTTAATATAAGCTTTTTATGGCTTTTCTTTTAAAAGCGCACTGTCGCCCTTTGTTCGATTTTTCATTACGCCCCAAATTTTTATATCCGTTATACACGGCCCTAATGGATTTTTCCAATTTTCTTTCTAACGTGAAAACACAATAAAAGGGCTGCGTGCTTTCTAACAAAAAATCACACGTTCGTTAGAGAACATAAGAAGAAACAATGCGAAATGAGGTTTTGATCTTGCAAACATAAACATAGCTAGGTTCCACGTGTAAGTAATTTCTTTGATAAAAAATAGGTTTGATACAGTTTTTATTAACGGTATATGGTGTATTTTTTATGAGTGATTAGGTATGGTTAAAATAAATTTTACCTCTGAATATGCGAGTAACAACCTAGCGTGTGATCATCAAAGGATCGTTATTCAAAGTCTTTTATATAAATATTTCTTATATTATATAAAATTCGTTCGTTAAAATTTTCTGTATAAAATATAAATTTTATTCTATTTTAGTATATTATTTTGTAATTACGTTTTACTTTAACAATTATTAACAACATCATAATTTACCTAAATAATTTAACAACAAAACACAGATAATAAATAAAAAAATCCACCACTTATCTCATCATATAAAAAAATAGTATCATTTAGTCTGTAATAAAATTCCTTCACTTGTAACGTATCAAATCCCAAATATGCTTTGATGTCTCGTGATTATTACGTAAGAAACCTTAAAAAAACACCACAGCCTCTCTCTATCTGCACAAGAGTGATTTTTTTCTTCACATTTCCAAAAGGCGCTTCTCCGCAAATTTATATCACTTAAGCGAAATTTTATTGCCGAAACACCAGCATGAGATAATTTGATATTTTCGCACACTCATATGTGGTATATTATATTATATCATCATAAATTCATTGCTCGTTTGTATGCTTTACGATGAGTCGTTAACGTATCGTTTATTGTTGTACCGTTAATAAAATCATGTATGTAGTTAGTTCATAATTTACTTAAAACTTTACTAACGAAGCGTTATGTTAAATATTATCTCTAGCACATTCAACAACTACTGCAGATAAATTTTTATATACACTTTATAAGTAGTTGTTAAAGCTGATTTTTATTAAGAATTGTATTTATTATTAGCGTTATATAAAAAAATAATTTTGTTACAAACAAAAAATTGGATTGATATGGTCTACGTATCCTTCTTGGTATTTGGCTATTTATGTAGTAATTTCGTCAAATCTTGCCCGTTTCATTTCTAATAATTTGATATTTATAACAACTGTTTTTTTTTCTTGGTATTTTAATAAGCTTTTTTAGATCATGATTATGTATAAATAAGTATATTATAAATTTCATTGGAATTCTATAATTTAAAAAAAATTATATTCTAGTATTTGATATATGTATGTATATATTAACACATATTTTTATTATTGTGGCGTCATACGTTTTAGTAGATTAATAATTTCAAAGTTTTTTTATTGGAGAATGAATTATAAATAATGGATTCTTGGAATTGGATTGCTAAATTATACAAAAAGGCTGCGTTAACTTAATTGAATTTAATAATGCATACAAAATAAAAATATCTGTTTAGACTTTTCTACAATTACAGTTATTTTAAAGATCTAGTTTTACAAAATATTTAAAGCTTATTTCTAATTAAAATGTTAAGATTGATTATACTATAATAAGATACACAATACAAATTATTAATAAATCAATTTAAATAGTTTTGTGTTTAAAGTTAGGGATAAAAGTTTTTAAAGTAAATAAAACGAGGATAAATGAAATGTTCACCAATTTAAGCTAAGCTTAAATTAAAGTCTGAGCACTGTAATAAAAATTATATGCTAAATTTTTATTACATCTTTATAAAAGCTTATTTATATCATTAAAATAATATTTATATGACTGAGAAAAAATGCAAAAAATGACTTATCTGTCCTTCTGAGTTTATTAATTTATTATATATATTTTTTTTAAAACCATGAATAAATGATATTCAAATGCACCAAGATCTGTAGAGAACCATGGGTGCTTACATACAATTATTTCTTTTAGCATATTGCAATAGTGAAAAAATACCCTTTTTCTGTTTATTAATTGAGGTCTATCTTTTTTAAGAGCGGTGTTTAATTTTGTAAATAAATCACAACAACGTTCAGGTATAATTGTTTTGTTGCGTTACAAAAGTTCATAATACACAGGACCCTTGTAATTCCACCATACACAAATCATTACTTATTTCTGCTTGGTGGTTAATGGGTAGATTTACAATAATATTTTTTTCTCAAACCGCGACAATTTTGAGAGTTTGCTCAAAACATAAAGTAACATCTCATAGTTTAAGTACTTGTGATTAAAAATACTTAATAATTAACAAATAACAACAATTACGTAGTAATTTAAATTTTTTATTTTATAATTTTTAATTACTCTTGTCTGAACAAAACTTATTAATAAAAATTATATCACTAGCATAAACAGTTTTTTAAATACTTGGTTATTTTTAATCGCGTGCAATTAGGTTTTTACCATTGATTAATCCATTCTACCTCTTTCTTCAGACCATAAGTTTTTTATTATTGAAAATATTATTTCAGCAGCTACATATGTATGTGCCTAGCAGGCTGAAAATATATTCTATAATTTGGACAAGATTAGGCAGTAAAATGTTCTTTTCTTTTAAATGACTGAATAGTTGTATCCAGTTTTCTTGTAATTTTCAGTGTCATATTTTGCAGAGAAAATTAATTTTGCAAACACCACTTTATCAAACAGTTTATTGCAAATGTTTTTGTTTAGCAATGGCAATAGCAATAAGTAGCGATAGAAAACGAGTGCTGCCGTGTTGAAAAACTTTTTATATTCTTCAATTCTCCATCTATCACAGAACACTTACTTGAGTGGTTTGAACCGTATAAATGAGGAAATATTTATAAGTTTTGCTCGCTAAAGCTTCCATTTCAATAAAAATAACATCAACTGCAGTTTGACGATTGTTGTGAATGATGTGAGCAAGTTTTCAAGTTCCTTCCAATCGATTGTAAATATTGTTTTCTCCTTTCCGTTTTACACCCCAAAATTGGTACTGCAGTTATCTACACAAAATCCGATTTTTTTATTATATTATGTGTTTCGATAACTGGCATTAAATAGACAATATTTTTACAATTTCACCGAAAACTGTTTTTAGTTTAATATTATAGTAAAACATTAAAAAATTTAGCATTAACCCATTATTTTATTATAAAACATTTTAACTGCAATGTTATGAATTATTATAAAATATTCTGAAACAAAAACTGTTAAAAATATTTAATATTGCAATTTTTTACATGATATGCATTGTTTAATTTCTTTAAGTATTTTTATGCATGAAACGTGTGTCTCGCCTTTTATTATAAAGTAAATTACATCTCAATCATTCATCTGTAAGTCATAAATCACTCCACAGATTATCAAGACAAAAAACAGCAATGTATCAAAAATTTAATATGATTGATGATCAAGTTTATAATACACACTCAACACACAAATTTATGCATTAAAACAATTACTTTATTCTAATTTAATTAGCAAAAATTACTCCACAATCACTTATTTCCATTACTCAAACTCCACAGGAAACTAATAGTATTGTTAAGTTTGTTTAAGCAATGTTGAATTTGTGTTCTCGTATGGAATTTATAAAGAAAATACAATTTTATTTTAAATCCAAATCTAGATCCTGATCCTCTTTTTTAATATTGTGCTTAATACAAAATCCTATCTTATTCATATGGTATTAAGGGATCGAGGCGGGTCATTCGACCCTTTGTCATCCTGTCACCGTACACACGCGTATACCCATGGGTCAATTCATTATATTACCGTTTTCATACTGCCCACGACTTTCGTCATATTATACTCAAAGCAAAAAAGACCCCATTATTATTAAGAGTGGAAGCACATATGCCATTAAATAGCCGGAAAATTACATAATCTTTATTTTAGCAAACGAATTGAAAGTGATTATGAAAAAGTACACAGTAATCAATTATATTGTATACAGAGGGTTGAAAGGAGAGGGTTGTACAAATGAGCGATTTTTTATGAACGTATCAGACCTTTGTTTTAAAAATGTTTTACAAAGCACATTAATCATGACTCACATTTATCAAAAGCATATCTGTATGTGCTGTTCGGTAGTACTCTTCAGTATATGGTGGAAAACTGTGTTCGCCGTTGCGAAAATTTCGGTAATACTTCATTGATGCGTTGATAATGTCGTTGAGTTGGCAAATAATAATTACATATAATGCATGCAATGCTTTACTACAATAATCAGCTTTATAGTGGAGTGGGATAAATATATAATTATTTTTTATGAATGGTACGTTATAAATACTAAGTCAGTATGAAAGATATCATAATAAGTTATTATTTTTTTATCTTTTACTTCTTACAAACGGTTGTATAACCAGGTAGAAATTTAAATAGATACTTTTTATAGTGTGTGTCATGATATTTACATATATAAGACATTTCTAATAGTTATCCGCATTTTTTATGACCAAGAAACTGTCTCGTGGGACAAAAGTTTGCAAAAGTTCGCACGCAAACTTGGTCTATTGCGAACCCAGTATCAATGTCCTGTCCGAGTTAAGTGTAATGCCATCTGTATCGTTTGATCAAAACTATTAAGTTTTTTACTTAGTGAAGTTGCTGAATGACATTAGCCCCACTTATATTGTGACATTTTCCATTGATTTTTTAGATTTCATATTTAGCTTTAAGCGAAAAATGTAAAATTTCAGCCATCAGACTGATGAATAAAGATAATTTTAAGCTGATAAAAATAAATTTGTACCGTAATAAAGTCATAACATCTCGACTGGTGCATTAGTTAAATGGGGTGTAGAAAATATCGCCGTCAAGCCGCATATTTTTTCAAGTAACAATTTCTGGTATAAAACCACTTTTATGACACGATAAAGAGAAGCACTCCAAAAGAACATCACACCTCAATACGCTCCCATACACTAGCGCCACTCAAACAATGCATAATAAATCATACCAAAGATGGCTCGAATCGCAACCATTCACGAACCATCCTTATTGGAAAATTCTCGCGACGCGAGAATCTCGTTTCTGGCGAAAAGTAATATTTCATTTTTCGCATCCTCGCAATATTTCGCGTAGGTGTCTAGATTTCGTGTTTGTATGAACTGGTATGTCTAAAAGTATTCGCCATAAAAAAATATTTTTAAATAGATAAATGAATTGCGATGCACCTCATTTAAATGTTAGTAAGAAATTTTGGCAACAAAAGGGTTAAAACAGTACGTTTTAAATTATTAAGACTTTTGCATCGTAAGTCTTATATTATTTTTGACGAGTGATAATACAATACTTGACTATGGCATTAGTTAAATGGGGTGTAGAAATTATTAAATCGGTATTGCTGACCCCAGGCAAGAATCAGGTGCAGGCCCCTCATCTATTTTTTTCTGTTAAAATTGGAACAAAATGATTTATAAATTTAATTTCATAATAAAATAGCGTTTTATTCAATATTGTAAATTTTGCGCAGCCCGGAACTCGAGATAAAATTTATAGTAATATTTACAGCTATTTTAATAGCAAGTTTTATTTTTCCAATTTCGATGATTTTTTGGTATATTAAATAAAACAAATTAATCAATTGAATACCTTATTTGAAGAACAACTATTGTCACAAAAATCAATATTTTTTTCAAGAGAGAGTAAAAACTAATTTTCTTCTTTGATTACAAAGAAATATTTTATTTAATACATTTTAAGTATAAATATGAAACCCTAGGGGTGGTTGACCTCGCGGCCAATGAGAATCTTCGTTGAATCCTATTAGATTGCTTATTAAGTTATAATTACAATTTTGACTATGGACGATTACGGCGTGACGTTTCTCGTGATGAAGGTGTACGTGGCACAGGTGGCGATGGCCGTAGATGATGCTCAGGGTTCTTAGGCTGCTTGCGGCGAGTCTTAGGTGTGATCTTCAGGTCTGTCGGTGAGGGCGCGTGGCTGGTTCCTCCGGATGGCTGCTGGTAGATCTTGGCTCTCTGGTCGTCTGCGTCACTGGCTCTGCTGTCTGGGTCGTCTCTTGTCTCGTGCCTCAGCCGTCTCGTATCTCGGACCGTCTTTTGACCGTCTGCCCTCTCCTCGTCGGAGTCCGGGCTTATATCCTCCGGATGGCTGCTGGTAGATCTTGGCTCTCTGGTCGTCTGCGTCACTGGCTCTGCTGTCTGGGTTGTCTCTTGTCTCGTGCCTCAGCCGTCTCGTATTTTGGACCGTCTTTTGACCGTCTGCCCTCTCCTCGTCGGAGTCCGGGCTTATATCTTTTAGGAAGATGCACGCTAGCTGGCCAATCGCAATTGTGCATCGATCTCCTAGCCAATCGGTGCAGTGGCTTCTTAGAATTTGAGAAATTGGATGTATATTTCCGAAAGCGAGTTTTTGGCTTGGCTCCAGACTTTCGAATTCTTCGGAAAGAGTTTGCATTGTGGTGTTGATTGCGTCCGTACCGTTTTGTCACAAAAGGGATTCTCTTAACGACCCGCGTTGTGTGGTCAAAAGAAATCCCTCTTGTGCCATGATGTTTGTCTTATTGTTAATGAATAAACGTTTTTGATCACGGTCATTAACAATGAAACAATCGCCCTTCTAAATGTGCCTATATGTGTGGTCGCCACAGATAGTACTACATTAACAAGTTTATAAATGTATTGCAATAATCTCCTTAGCTCAAGACACCTTCACTATCAATATCAATGTATTCCATTGTATTATTGTATAATGGTAAATTTTCATTTTATAATTTTATTGATAAAAAATCATTTCTGTTAATTCATTTTATAAAAAAATGAATTGGTAGAATCTTGAATGATCTTGTAAAACCTAATAAATCAGATTTTTTGCGCTTTCAAGGGAATATGTCCATCATATACTCTAAATTTTTAGTGATTTTAAATCGATCCCAAAGCCTAGAAATATTGTATCGACATAGTACCCTCCCTTTTTGATGAACAATTTGTACATCCGAATTAGCAATGTTTACTCATATAAGTTTTAAAATAGGGTTTTAGAGTATTTTTAATAGAATTAAAGTGTTCAATATCCGTTTTTTCTGGAATTAACGTGTTGGTGTTTTTTTCGCCTAATTTATATAATAATTTTGCTTTAATTTTTGATATAATGTTTTTGTTCCTTCAGCAAGATAATGATTTAAAATCAAGTACTAATAAATTATTGTGTAAAATACACTTATTATAAAAGTAGCGCTAAAATTGTTTAGACTTTCTATCTTACTTTTCATATAATACTGAAATATAAACAATAGTTATACCAAAAAAATATTTATTAACTTTATGGTTTCATTTATCAACTAAATATCCATCCTTGCCTGAACGTCACTTACAAGTCTTTAACGAAAGCTTTTTGGCTTTACAGTTCCATCTATACTTTAAGGAAATTCTACCGGTGAAGATCTGGAAAATGTAGCAATGTGATTCTTTGTTATTCTGATCGATCGACTATCTCAATATTGACTTAAAGTCGTTTCGTGAAGGCTGTGACTCCGTGTCTGTCATTAAATTATAGTTAAGAGTAACAGGAGTTATCAATTTCCGATAAACTTCGTCAAACTTTTTTTATTTATCATGAAAAAATCTCGTGGAAAAAAATTTAATGCTGCTCCTCTAAATTCTGTCTTCTGCTCATGTAAATGATTATATATTTATATACCTGTAAATAATTGTATCGTACGTAGACGCGGAAGAATAATGGAAAATAAATATATTTATTTATAGTCGCACTAATAATAATCAGTATTTATACAAAAATATATATATATATATGTATATTTGGTATAAACATTTTAGGTCGGACACTTTTAGATACGTTGGTAAAATATACATATGTGAAATTGTACCGCACATGTTTCGCTGGATAGTTTGGTTTGGGCGCGGAGAGAAGGTTTCGACTTTCAAAAGCTCCACAGGTTTGTTTCACTTGTGAATTTTATGGGCTTAGTGCGTCGAAGCTGGTTTTACGTGTACACACAAACCATAACCTATGCTTTACTTTGCCCGTAATACTTACGTGAAACGCAAGATTGGGCACGTATGTGGGTAATTTTAGTATTTTTGGTATATATTTTTTAATACTCGAATAAACATATTAAAATGATTTATTGCTTGTGAAATATTTTTTTTGTAATATATTGTAAAAAATATTTGCTTTACGATAAAACGTAGCAATCGTTATTCATGGTAAAAATCCTGTTTAAACCATTATATATTAATATAAAAAAAACGCATTGTGTGAAAAGATATTCCACATATTCCTTTGTGCCAAATATAAATCTAATATGATTTTCTTTAATATTCACTACGGCTAAATCCATTGATGTTTTTTTATGCTTAAGTATCTATTATATATAATCTAGTAATACAATATAAATCTCAATCACTTGCCTATATATTATCATTAAATTAATATATTCGTCAATCCAAAACTTTTCACCGTTTTTATAATAATAGAAAATAGTTTATTAAAATTATACACACCAATTTTAATCTAAAATGCTAGCTTTGTCATCCTGTTGTGATATTTTTAATTTGATTATTTAAATGCTATTGAGAAACTAAAAATAGACAGATACTGCTCTTGATTTTTTGCAGCGTGTTCCAAATTAATGATGTTGATTCGAAACAAATATTTTTGTTTTTGATTATATAAATAGAATACCTTTACGGTGTACATTAATACACATTTACAAAAGTAAAATGAAATCTATAATATATAAATAAAAAATAGTCCTTTAACGCCTACAAAATGTATTTTACATTTGTTGTAATTGTAATATAATATGAGTAAGCCAAAGGCGATTGTGTAGCAATAGTGTGTGTGTAGCAATTTTTGTATAAATAATAAAGGTTTGACAATTGTAGACATCTGTTTTCATTAAATGTGAATTATTTTAATATGATTTCAATTGACAAAATAATTTTGCATGCTCGGACAGAATTTATATTGTATTATTAGAGTTAATTTAAAATACTGGAAATTACTGAAAAATGGAAATGATAAAAGTATTAGTGCGAAAGAGTTATAACTCGCTTAAAATTGATAAATTTTACATTCTGTGTTGTTAGCAATTAAATGTTTTTTTTTTTAAGATTAGTTGTGCCTTGATTTTTGTTCATTGTATCGTTCAATATTACATGTTTCAACCCAAAAATATATCATTATAATATTTATATTGCGTCTGAAAATGCAAATATAGAAGACAAAATTCAGTTGCAGAAAAAAAATAATCGAGAAAAGTCGTAGTTGACATTTACATATGTAGCATTATAATTTACAACAGTGTATCTTACTTCTAGTTAAATAATTCAAATTAAAATATATGTAATCTGGCAAATAATACAATTGCTTGTTAGGTTTGGTATAGAGGACAAGGAAAAGGAGGAGTGAATAAATTGGTTATCGCGTATGTAAATATCTTATAGCAAAAATGGAAAACAATGATAGATTTTATGTTTCACAGAAACGATTAAAAATTCAAAACTTATGAAAAATTTATCTTTTTACTATAAAAAGTTGAGTAGTATATATAAACAATAACACAGAAAATGAGCAATGGTATTTATTTAGTAATTTTGTGTCATATTTTATATTTAATTTTTAACGATCCTTGTTTCTAGGCAATCGTTTTTTAAAATCATCGCAAGGTGAGATAGTTTAATTCACATACAATATTATAGAGTATTAGCAGCTTTCGTTGCAACGTAGCGTTAGCCCAATATGTTACAATAGGTTAAACATTATTTTTCAAGTATTCTAATTTGCAACCCTTTCTCTAAGATTTAGTCACAAAAATATGGCAAAAAGACGAAGTTTGTTTTCTACTAATTTGTGGAATTTATACTTTAGCAAAACAATGTTATTTGATTATAGAAAATGAAACAGTAGGTAATCTCTTATCTGCATTATTTACTAAATAAATAAGAATTTTTATTCGGATTATAAATCTCAATCCTTTTTAGTTTATTTGAAAAGCTTTATATGGTCATTTAAAAGTTGAAAGGATAATTTATTTTTACAATGTAGTTTAACGGACACATTCGTTTAAGTTGATCTTGAGTTTCGGGGTGAAATACAAAGAAAGTTGACTTTTATATAAGTAGAGTTTTATTATTTGCGAGCCTGTTTATGGATATAACTCCCTAAGGTTTAAATCAATCCCCATTTGAATTATGAGAACAATTTATCATTCAATTTAACGTTACTGCCCCCCGGAGAACGCTTACCTCCACTTGGCAAACACTGACCCAATGCATCTTCGGCACAGTTCCGGCAAAGTCTCTCAGTGGTCGTTACCGGTAAATTTCGACGACATTCTGGTCGGGCTGAACAAACTCAACGAAATTTCGTACCCTTTTCCTCAAGATAGAGCCGGTTTATGTAATGCTAAAAAAATAAACGCATCTCAAAGTTATGACATGGGCCCAAGAATGAGGGCTTCCCCTAAAAAAAACACAGGTAAAATGGATTTTTCAGACAAAGTTTTGGCTTACGGGATGGCTAGTGAACGAAAAGTCACTCACGTGAATAATGTTATTTTCAAAGCTTTTTACATCGTATAAAATAATCTTCGTGTGTGTATATATTATATTATATATGTCCTTTACAAACATGGATAGGTCTCGTTGTTATACAGCTTCGTATTTAATATATATTTTTGAATCATTTATAACTTTAATTTCTTATTGACAAGGAACATGGTTGAAATAAATTTGCTATTACGCAATTTTCATTATTTTTTTCTGAAAATTTATTATATGATTTTATTTTATATACATTATTACATCATTTTACCATTTTTTGTTGTTTAAATTGTAATAAAGAATTTTTATTTTAAAATAAAATAAAATTCAATGTACTATTTTCACAGCTTTTTCAAGATTTTATCACAATTTTTATAATAATATTTTTTCTGCCTGTTTAATTAAAACCTTACGAATGGAACAATAACAATTTATTTTAATATGTAGAGAAAAGCAAATTTATTAATAGATTAGTAATTAAAGAAAGAACTAAAAAAAAAAAAAAAATTTCTTAGATCTAGTTACGAGCACTTCAGACATATATATTCATTACTTATCTTCAGAAATTTAATTTTGTATCGTAATTTCAATTAATATTTAAATAGGTACACAACAAATTTATTTGTTGTGTACCTTTATAAATATATTGTTGATGTATCAACAAGTAGAGTTTTGGGAGTAAATGATAGCATCTTCTGAAGAAGATGCTTTCATTTATTCCTAATTTCTAATATATTATGATGTACATCAAAGCAAATTTAAAATTATTTACTTAGTTATGTATCATCAATAGTAAAATATATTTAGTATGTGGTATACTAGTGCTTATTCGTCTCCAAAATCGAGTTAAATTCTTAGAAGTGAATAGTAGCCTAGATCTGACCATTTTCTTTATACTTCTAAGATGCCATTTGTGTCGATTTGACGTGAGCTCCACTGGTCACAAGCTATATTTCAAATAGGAAGCAATTTGGAAAGCTTAAGTGATTCTAGGGAAGAATTTTTCTATGGTAGCATTTCGGCTTATATACGAAAATAAAAATAGAAAGTCCTCCTATCCTCGACTTTTTAATTTATGTAGATAATTTTGAAAGCGAACTGGATACTGACGATCGAAGTTAAAGCGGCTGTTTTTCTCTAAGCTTCAGAGGCGTCATTTGTATCCAATCGGCGTAAGCTTTAATGAATATGAGTTTTGGCCGATCTCACATGTATTCCACGTCGAATGCAAAGATGAAAGTTAAAGTGATTTTCTAGATAGAAAAGCTCTGAACAGAAATTGAATTAAAAGTTCAAGTGAGACTGGGAAAGTAAATGTTATGTTGTAGCTTCTCGGCTTATTTACAATCATGTAAATAATTGAATATCAACGATTATTCTCTCCTTGACGCCTTTATTAATCTGGATTTGGGGCAAAATTTGAATTTCTGTTTTTATCCTAAATTAAAATTAATGTTTTAAAATGTGATTGCGTCTGGATCAGACATATTTGTATTTTTCTGTTCGGTTATCATTTAAGCGAAAAATTGATTTATTATTTGTACCATTCACAAAATATCTCTTTCAGCGTTTCAAAATTAAAATGCAATTAATTGAAAATGAAATATAGATATGTAATTGCTATGTATGAAAATTAGTTTTGTCGAACCCAGAAAATAAATAACAATTCGAATAATTCATTATTGAATAATTTGCAGAGTTGTTCCAATGAATCTTGATTTAATCTCTCAAATTTCAATTACATAGAAAGAAATTTTACTTTAATAAAGAAAATACCCAATGGAACAGTAAACCATTTTTCAAGTATAAGCTTTGTTCAATATTATTTTAACCTTTTCACACATTTTAATGTATTTCACTTGTATATATTATAATACTTACATATAAGTTTTCCAAGTAAATTATTAACATTTAAGCATCCTTTTAAGAACAACATCTTTAACTTTCAATATATTTATATTGGAGTATTTTTTAATACTTTAAAGGCTATCAAAATGTGTAATGAAAATTAAATCATAAGAAAATGAAATTATTGTAAAATATGTAAAATAAAACTCATTAGAAATGTACATAATTGTATTTATAATAAATATAATATAGTTAGTTAGTTATGTATACCTATACAACCTTTTGAAATTTGACAGCCTGACACACTAGTGAATAAATAACAGCGCTTTGATTAAAAATAATATTTACATTTTATCAAAAACTCCCTGTTCATAAATCTTGCAAAAATAAACCCTTTGCATACATTATAGTTCCGTTACAGGAACTTGACCTCTTTTCAGCGTTGTTTATTTTGTATGTACTTGATATATATATATTTTTACAACCAGACAATAAAAAGTCCACATTACCCTGTGAAATAAATGGACTCTTTTGTATCAAGCTTGATTATCTTTGTATTTTTTTATTTAAACATTATTTTTACGACAATATTACCAATGAGCATATTTTTTTACTACATTACATAATTGTATTTAAATTGTATGTATACGTGTAGATAACCACTAAAAAAATATTTAGCAATTATATTATAATTTCGCCCAAAATAAACATTAGTAAAAAGTCTATCTTTTTTTAGATTTCAAGGAAGTTGTCGTCTAAGATTGTCTTTAATAACTTGAGTCTAATGTAAAATGTAAACAAGGTCTGACGTTTTTCGGTGCTCTTGTCAAAACGGTTTCAATTTACGTATCAAGTGACGTGGTGATGACTTTGACATAATTATGTGCGATATCTTAATTCAACCTACAGAAATCATTGATTGTTGAAATAATTATACTTTGATTTAGAGTCGCGCATGAGTTATTTACGTTTTGTTTTAAATCTGCGGTTCTTATTGAAAGAATACAAGTTTAGGTCTAAAAAGCAGTTGCTTAAATTTATTTTTAATATACATAGATATTTAGGAAAATAATAATAATAACTATAATCAACCAGAATTTCAGATACTTTCTTCATACATATGTACGTATGATACATTATGTTTTGTCAGTCCTTTCCGACGTAGCTTGGTAAAGAAAATTTCTCTTACAATTTTCAATGTTTTGCGGAATCGAACTTATCTACCCTTTCTCGGGAGAGACACAATCGATACGGCAAAAAACACCGGAAGGGTTGAAGGGTGGCTGATGCCTGTAGCGGGGTCCTTTCGGCACCTGAACACGCACAATGACCTAGTAGATTTTGGGCGTCTTGTGACGGATATTTTATGTGGGGACATATCATAAAAGGTCTCGAAAAGACCCAGTCGCAAATGGACACATTTTTATACTTAACAATCGAAAGTGTACGGAAAATAAAAAAAAAATAGTGCCGTGGTTCGCTTCAGTCGCATTATTACAATTGCGAACTTTATTTTACGGTGAACGTTACAAATGGAATTTTCATTTATGTATTTTTATTTCGCTAACATAGATTATACTACAAGAGGAATATTTTTAAATGCTGCTAGCTCACGGACCGTTAGTGCTATTGAAATAGTAAAATAGTAATATAAAAATAGTAAGTCCTATTATTATAATATTTAATCTTTTGTATTCACTGTTCTTTTAGAACTGTAACTAACATTGCTTAAAGCTCGAGGCAAAACATTTTTCAATTGTTTTGAAATATTTCTTTAAAAAACGGTTTACCGCAAATTTGAGATACATAAATGGAAAGGGTTTTTAATCTTGTTATTTTTACCCGAACGTTAATGGTTTTTTGTGTATATTACAATTTTTCATTCATGCACTGCAATTTACGGTTCTGCGAAAAATAAATAAATAAAAAACATATTATTCAGTTTATGCGTAGGAATAGTAATATGTTATTTTATGAGCTTTAATTTAATTTAAAAATTGAATGTGCAGCATTACAAACAAGTCTGTTAGAAGAATAGGAGTGAAAAATTAGGCAAAATTTCAAATTCATACATTGATGTACGCGTGTACTAATAAAAATATTAATAAAAAAACGGGTTGTAGTCAAAGTGATTTTCTTACTATCGAAAATCAAAAAATGCAATATTAATACATTTGTAAAACGTCAAAACAATATGGACTTTACGACTATTCATATCTATTTTATATTGTGGCTCTTTTTTATATTGTAAGATTTTAAATCGAGAGTAATATTACATATTTTTTTGCTTTTTTGCGTGAAAATCTTGTTTCAGTTTATTCTCAGGAACACCTAATTTGTGGTTTATATATTTTCCTTTGCGCACAGATAATAATGAAGTTCGCACCTAGATAAAATACTGATCAGTTTGTTTTCTCATCAGTTTAAAGTTAAATTTGTTAGAAAATCACATATTTGCAGCAGAATCTAATTTCCAAAGTCATTTCTTATTTGCTATTAACAGCTTTCGAAAAAATTAAAATGGATCCTCTGAATTATAAAAATTTCAATAAAAGTATACTCAGTATTTCAATATAAGAATAACTTTGTATGGCTTTTAAGTGCAAAAATTGGATTTATCCTACGCTCAATAAAAAAATAATAAATTTTTCAAGTGCTGAATTAATTTTCATAAAAATTTTCGTAATTAGTCAATTATACAGTAGAAAATAAAAAAATATTTATTCCCATAGGTGAATATATATGCAGCATAGAATGAATACCAACATATAAAAAAAATCATAATTAAATACATAAATTTATTTTTTACTTATTACGTGACTTTTTATGAAAACAATTCGGCACTTAAGGGGTTAATTCTGTATTAAATTTTTAGGAGTATTATTTAATTATTGTTATTATTATCATTTTGTAAGCAAACTTCATGACACTATCTGTCCGAAAGGACACACATAATATTCGGATGAAAGTCCTTACGGTACATTAAAGATAAAATCCTTGTGGGGACCCTTATCCGAAGAGATTAATCTTCGACCCTTTGACCCTCGGCTTCGGTCATAATTTATGCTTTTAATTATTTTTAAAAACACGCACGACGTTTTAATGTGTTTATTTAATATTCGAAATAATTTAATTCTCTAGGTAATTTATTTTTCGTAATCATATTTAGCTAAATTAACAGATATCGTAGAGATAAATATGAAACATTACCGGAAATCTTAAATATATAATACTAGAATATAATATATAATCTTATAACTACTACCCATCTTTTTACGGGTCATAGCAGAAAGTCTAATTTAGAATCAGTGGTTTTCTAATGCGGCCCTTGTTGCGCACATATTTTACACAATCTCTGGAGGTTCGCTATTCCGTAAAGAAAGTCAAAAATCTAATTTTAAATTGCGGTTTTCATCCACCAAATTTTCTTTTAAACCCTCGGGATATAATTTGCATAAAAATATCCGACATATTAATTATTTATAAAATATTCTTAAGAGAGACATTTGTTTAAATGTTTTGTATTTTCCGTATTCGAATTTTCTTACTAATTTCCTTTTACGGAGTTTAATTTCACGATTGCGAATATATCATCATTATGTCTAAATTAAGTATGCCAAAGTAAGATTTTATGCTCGAGTACAATTTCAGAACGGTGTAGTTAATTAAAACTTGAACGTCTTCATTCGTCAATCTTATTCAAAATTGCACCTTTTGTGCGAAATATACAAGAGGGAATTAAATTTAACAATTATTATCCTTTAAAGATATTGTCGTCAAGCAAATAAATACAAGAGTTAATAAACATTATTAAAATGGTAATTAATATCGTAGATATTATTCCTATTTAAAAATTTGCTATTGAATACTTTAAGAAAACATCGTATATTATATGTAATAAAGGTAATTTAATATCTACCTAAATTACTATTACCTAATTCGTAGGATTATTATATTAAAAGATAATTTAATTTAAGATTATAAAACAAAATTATATGTGGGTATTTTATTATCTTGAAATTTAAACAAAATAAAATATGAATTCTTAAACCTATTTAGGTTTAAGAATTCGTATTTCTTTTATGTAGTCTTCAGTAAAAATATTTCGGTTTTGTTGCTGTTGATATGTGATTTTTTGTGAGTAATGTGTTGCAGCAAATAAAGCTTAGTTTATTACTATTAGGAGTTAAATATTAATATTGTTTGTAATTATTAATAATTTAAAAGCAGTAATTAAGAAAGTCCACAGCTGCATAATATTAAAAAAATAAATAAATTATGAAATTTCGGTCTTCGATTTCTCCGCTTTTAGTTTGGCCGTGGCTGTCATCAATAGCTCTAATAAGTTTAGAAAATTAATTTTGCAAAACAAAAAAGGGTGCTATAAATACATTGGGTGAAAAATTAAGAAAAAAATGACTAGATGCGTTAATAAACTTTATTTTTTAAAAATATAGTAATGCATCACAATATTTAATTCTCCTTTTCTTGTTTCAGTTTTAGTTTTCATCGCAAATAAAGCTGTTGTTTCAATGATTCAACTTTTTTTGTTTTAAGGCGTGTATTTTTGTTCTATTCGTGATGATGTTTCTTTGTAACGCGGAGCGCGACTGACCGCTACCCCTCCCTTTTTCCCACCCCATATCCGATATCTTCTTTTCGTCACTTAAATAGCTTAGTGAGTATTAATAGTTTTGCGCTGATTTATCTGATCGTTGTTTTCATTCGCGACAGCCTAGGTAGGAGGTCAAGCCTAGCTTCACTCTGCATAGTGTATTTAACCGAAAGCTTTACTAAGTAGGAATCATTATTTTAATGGTCCGAATTGTGTGCTACTAATTTATAGTTTTGAAAATGTTTTAGTTATTTTACACATTATTAAAAAAGTTGGAAACAGTGTTCCATAAGCTTTACATAGTTTGTTATATTATCATTTTATTATTTGCAGACTATCTTGTACCTACTATGAATTGTCTTATTACATTAGTATATTACATGAAACTTTTGCTCGTAGTTTTCAAGCAAATTATTTTAACGTATCTAAGTTGTCTTGAGTTTGAAACAGAGTTTGTTTTATCTAACGCCATGATATTACATTTTGCGCATTGTTAAGAAGATACTGGAAGAATCAAAAATTCTTGTTCTGCTCAATCGAAATTCCTTACAATACATATATTTTTAAATGGTAACTATAGAATCTAATGTGCTTTGCAATTCCTTAACCATAGTCTCTTCCATGTTTGTATAGACAAAAATCAACTTTAAATGTTTTTTTTAATGTGTACGTACATACACATATGTACACGTACATAGTAACTAGTATTTACATTAGTATTAGGTAATCCCGGAATTAATGTCGTTTTTTTATTAAAACTCAAACTTATTTTTTTTTTCAATTATTTAATATTTTTTTAATACAAAGTAATTTCTAGTGTTATCTACGACTCTTTGCCATCTTGTTACTAGATCTAAAATTCCTTTCTCATAAAAGGCTTTTGGTTTAGATTCGAAGAACTCCGAAAGACCCGATTTCAGTTTTTGTCGAATTGTCGAATTTTTTGTTCCCTAATTGCGTTTCTAAAAAGCGAAATAAGTGAAAGTTGATCGGTACCAAGTCCAGAGAATAGGGTGGATGCAATAAAACATCCCAGCTAAGGTCCTGGATTTTTTACGGGTAATATCGGCAACATGCGGCTGGGCGTTATCATGTTGAAGAATGACATTACTTTTATTCACAAGAGCAGGTCTAATTTTTTGTAACGTCGTATTTAATTTGTCCATCTGTTCACAATAGAGGGCTGCAGTAACAGTTTGCCCTTGTTTTAAAACATCATAATAAATTACACCTTTCGAATCTCACCACACACACAATAATGCTTTCCGAGGATGTAGTCCTGGTTTTGGTGTTGGAATTGGGGTTTGACCTCGATTTAACCATTGTTTCTATTTTTTTATATCATGATAAAGAACCCATTTTTCGTCTCTGGTGATAAGGTCATGGAGAAACGGGGTGAAATGTTGCTTTTCTTGCAGTATTTTGCATGTGTTGAGGCGTTGAGCTTTGTTGCGTCGGTGAGCGCGTGAGGAACCGAGATACCTTATTTTTTAACTTTTCGCAGTTTCTCAAGATAACGATGGGTGTTCGACCGTGATGTGCCGACTTTCTTCGATAATTCATCAATGGTCATAATCGGATTTGCTTCGATTTCCGCCTTTAGAGCTGGACTATCCACTAGACTGGGCCGTCCACTTCGAAGCTCGTCCTTCAAATCGAGATTGCTCGTTGGAAATTTTTTGAACCCACTTTGGCACTTTCTTTGTCCAGTATATCATCGTAAATGTCATAAATGCATTCTGTTGCTTCTGTCGCAGTTTTTTTTGAATGAAACGAAAACAGCATAAAGCTTCTTAAATGTGTTTCCGAAGGACACGTCTCTGCCATTGTTTGTAAATGGGGTAGAAAAGATTTTTTTTGTTTAAAAGAAAGGCAAAGGATCACAGAGAAGAAAAAAATTACAACGCACGTCTTCACTGGTCATCGGACCCAAAAATACTAAGCCAAAGCTGCCTATTAAAAAAACGACATTAATTCCGGGATTACCTAATATATTTTTTATTATTCCTCGTATATTTTTTCATTTTTAAAAGTTTTAATTCTTTCACGGTGTTTAAGGTTTAATTAATCGAAGTGTTCAGTTAGAGTTTCCATTTTCGTAGATTTTGCTCGCGACAGGCAAAAAACTTATAGGTTAACTTGAAGAAAGCGTAGGGTCCGTACCCGGTTTTCGAATAACTATTACGTCAGCTTAGTTCCACGTGGATGGAAAATATAGACAAGCAAGCGACGAATTTATAATATTTATAAAGTAATGGATGGCAATCGGTGGAAGTATAATATATTAAAGGCTCTGTTGGGAATAGAGTAATTTCCAAATGGTAACTACTACTTAATACATAACGTAAAAATATTTCAAGTATACTACCAGACCCAAATCAAAATTTAAGGGGACCCTTAAAGGCAAAAATATTATTTTACCCACCCTTGCATTCGAATAATCGGCGCCGGCTAAAGGTCGTTTCTGCCCTTTTTTCTTTTTCCACTTTAGTTATTTTCTTTTTGAACGACGCGAGTCAGCGTCAGATGTTTTTGCTTAGTTGTTGACAAATGCGGTGCCATTAGTCAGAACTCGGCTGCGAAATCGATACCCCTAGAACGTTTAAGTCCGACAAAATGGTGGCCGATAACTCGGTAAACCTATCAAAGGCCGAAAACCGCACCTGGTGGCGCGGTATAGCCGGCACAATTCCACCATAACTCAAACTTGGGATATTGATATAAAATATTCAACTGTGGGACGCGGTGGCTTTTGGGTTTTTGCCGTTTAATTATTTAACGCCCGAAAATAATGCTAACAAATTGTACAAACGCAATAAGCATTTTTAATTTGTTTCCGATATTAAAGGACCCATTTTGTGAATATTTAATTGTGGATAGTTATATTCTTATACTATAATAAACAAAGTTTAATTTCTCTAAATAAATATATACTCGTAATGATGACATTTGTTTAAATGTCGTGTGAAGCACGTTTGTGAGAATAAAAGAAGACTAGATATCTCGAGACATTTGGGTTATTTGCCGGATGATTCGCAACATGTGAACGATTCACGCGCGCGAACGTGTGGCATAGCTAAAAACGTTTTTTATGACATGTTGCAAAAACCGAGCTAATACAATATTATAATTAAAATTGAAAATTCGCATTGGGTTCAATATTATTTTATTATTATGCAATATTTTTTTAATCATATGCAGTTCGTCTGTTAAATGCAGTCATATCTTAAGATTGACTAGCGTAAAAAGTCTTAATTTGTTTAGGTTAGCTTTGGGTTTAAACAGAAAATGGACGTTTCGCAACTGTCAAATTGGGTTTTATAGAATTACAGAGCAGCTTATGATTTTACAAGCGTCCATTAGTTTTGATAGTAAATCGCTAGTATATACCCGTAAAAATATATTGAGATATGATTTTACTGAAAGTCAGCGAATTAAAATTTCTGCTAGTGAAAATATAGCTTTACTAAAAAATACACATTTACTTAAACATATACAATTTTTATACATAGTACAGTTTATTAATAGTTTTATGTTGAGAATAAACTATTGGTTTTAAAGTAAATATATACAAGTAATAAATTGTAAGCATTTAATTATAATAAATTTATTATTATTAAACTAAAATTTTATCTTAGTAGCACTTTATAGTCTAGACAAGAGTAATACGATCATTAAATATTTTTCTTCTTAAGGATTAACTATGATAAGTTTTCATTGCTCGTTAAATTATAAAGTTATGATATGTAGTTTCTAGTATACTTTTTTATTGTTTATTAGATGAGAACGAGGTGAGAATATCTAATATTTTTTAAAATATATTTTCAAGAATACATAAAAAAAACAGATTGGTATTAATCGTCTTTGATTCATATTTCAACGAAGTAATCGAACTCATTGCAAAGAAATTCATAACTAGGGAAGCCTTTTCAATTAATACCTGAGAGATGTTTATGATTTAATGAAATTTAACGAATAAAAACTCTGAACGATTTCTCGCTGAATTTTTAACACGATTTAATTAATTAAGTTTGATGAAAAAGGGAACCATATTAAAATTTCACAGCGCGTATATCTGACTTGCGAGGAATCTTGAGCCGTTCTTATTTTCAGATTTTGTTTCGTACCATGTATTATATCTACACATGGAGTAGGAATATATACGGATATAGGCGAAATCCATTTCATTAAGCTTTGTCGAAATCTGACACCATTTTGACGGGTTGACGACTCACATACATATTTATGTACGTATTAAGGATTTTCTTAGATCAAGTGTATGTGTTTGTGTGAAAGTCTATTATATGACAAATATACTATTTACATAATAGGAAATACATGTGAAAGGTATTTAATATATCTGAATAAGATTATATTTTTTTATATAAATTTGTATCATACTAAAAAAAAATACAAAATTTTATTAAGCGACAAACTTGAACGTGCGGATTTTAACTGTATTTCGAGCAGTTTAATTAAAAACTTTTGAAAAAATATTCATTAACTGTGTATCGCTTCAAATGAAATTTCATTTAAGTATGTATATATTAAATAGTAAATCATCTATCTTCAATATTTTAAATTGTACTCTGAATTAAAATAAAATAAATAAAACACACTTAAGATTTTCCTGTGGTAAAAAAACATTTATATATTATATAATATGTATAATGCGAAACAGAAAATTATCACGGGGTGATTTCCTTTTGCAATATTTCAGAGCGACATAATTTATCACTGTTTGGCGTTGGGTATAAAAATATTCTGATTTGTGTTCCTTGTAATAAATCTGTGAGTACGTTTCGTTGTTTGTTCATGTTGTATTTTATAAATTAAAATATATAGATCTTTGCATAAAAAAGTTTGCAGTGGTAAAATATACCGTAATATATATTATTACATTTAAAGTTTAACTTTTGTATGATAATAATTTAGTGCTATATTTAAGTACACTCGACTGAACATTGAATTAATGTGTTGTGGATAAATACTGATTTATATTCCATTAAATTATTTTCCAATTAATAAACTTCGAACGCAACACATATACAATAAATTAAATGCACAAAAGTGCATTGGGTTCGGACAATAAATTAATATCAATAGTTTATGAATTTCTATTTTCCCGACGGGACATCAATTAATTATCGTTTTGAAATGGCTCACTAACCACGAATAACAAATATTATTGTAATATTAATATCTGTAAAATTCCGTTAGTAATAGTATCTTAATGTCTTTAAATATTTTTTTATTTCAAAAAATAATGTTCTTCAACCAAATTTTGAATCACTGTAATTCTTTGATCTCTCAATATCTTTGATAGTTTTTGCATTGCACTTTTAATCAGCTTCTGGCTCTTGACCATATTGACGCCAATTACGAATATTTATTTTTCTTTTTCTGGTGACAAAGGTTGTTGTACACATATACTTAAGTTAGATTATATTGTAATGAAATGGTCATATAAATTGTAAAAAAACTTTTATATATATTTTTACATACTTTCACTAGGACTTTGGCTACTTTAACGTCCATCTCACACTAGTTTATTTATTACACTATAAAATCTTACTTTGCAATACTTGCAACTGTGAGTAGATTTTTTGCATTGTTATTTACAGTACATTTACTTACAATACTTTTTTTTTGTTTTTGGCAAAAATATGCCTAACTGAGCTAAAACGTTGTTTGCAAATACGAAGTCTATTAGTTAGTTATTGGAGCAAAATTTTAATTACATTTCAACTGATATATGCACAAGTAAATTGCAACGTGACGATTATGGGAGGTCATTACAGTCTATTCCTATCCAAAATTACCGTCATTAAGAATCAATTACTTGATACACCTAACTATATCTACATGTATGTACATTATCCATATTGATATTTATTTATCATTATTTCCAAACTACTTAAATGCCAGTAAAAATATTCTAGCCTTGGGGGTTTTCAATTAGTTGTAGTATATGGTTTTAAAATAAATCCGTTGATAAGAAGCGACTTGTAGCACCATCAACATTTTAAACATTCACGACAAAGAAATCCCTCCCATGGAGGTCGTAACACCAGAACCGGTGTTCGCCGAGAGCACAGTAAGCCAATGACATTACGGCGGATTTACCTGAAGGCGTATATTTTCGACGGTGTTTTCGGTTAGCTGGTAGTAAATTTTCAACGCTGAGCTCACACACGACCGAGAAAGTTGCATTCGGATGCATTTTACAGCTGCACTTTTCCTGCGGGAACCGTAACTTCAATAACACCGGAGCTCATCTCGAGACGCTCTACCATATATATTATAACCCCGAGGCTATTTTAGATGTCTCTCGCGAGCCAATTAAATTTTACACCGCACAGCTAAATATTATATATATATATAATACTATCCGAGAGAGCTATCGTTGTAAGAATTACTTTTATATATTTCTACTACTTCTAGGGTGAATTATGTTTAAAAATACCGTAGAGCAACTTGAACGCTAAATTGAATTGGACAACACGGAACTGTCTAAGTAGCATGAAATGCTTTTTATTAAATTTGTGTCGATGTAGTTTTTTTTATGGGATTCACCAGAGAAATTTCTGTTATTAAATTTCCATCACAACTGAAAATAAGTATGTACAATAAAATTAATTATGTACGTTAAAATATTATATTTTACTACAAACATTGAATAAATAATGTATTTATAAAATACGCGCTGATTTAATTTTTTTTCTAGCCAGTGGCGTAGCTATGGGGGGGTGGGCCGCCCCAGGCGGCACTTGCTTGAGGGCGGCATACTCGCGATGGGATCGTCTAGTGTAGTTCTTAACACTGAATGCATTAAAACATATATAAATCCACGAATAACAAGAGCTTAATAATAACCAATTTATTATTTTAATAAATGCTGATTTTATGACTGGGGGGGGGGGCGGTAATTTTAATTTTCTAGTACGTACTAATTTGTTATTCATATTTTTTTCTGTTTTTATGCCACGTAATTTTTATTATTTTTAATGTTATGAAATATGCAATTATTAGTATATAGTAATATTATGCACTAATCTCGATTACCCGATTTAGTTTCAACAATAGTTTTTCTTTCGCATATAAGAAACAGATCTCGAACGATCTTCGCAAACTTCGCGAGACTTAAAATTGACACGTCCATTTGAAACACACACTGCAAGCAGAACGTTATTGCGATTTAGATCTAATAAATAATATAAAACGTTTGAGAACTGAGAAAAAAAGCTTATGGTTTTATTCGCTTATTTGTGTCATTATTTTTTGATTTATCTGTCACATATCTCTTAATTTAATCTGTTTGATATATAATAATTGTCTTATTACTGAATAATAAGATGTTTATAATGCACGAAAACTTCAAAGACGATCCAACTCCAACTTTCTTTTTATTCTGCAGCCTAAAAGTCCGTGATTTTGCTACCGTCTTTGTTTTTATAAATCAATATGTCGCTGCTCTACATTTGCTTCTACATAATAAATCTTTTCATGTATTTATCTCCTCTACTAGCCACATGTCATATAACATATGGGTCTAAGAGTGAGTTTTATAGTGATCTAGAAAGTCGCGATCGCGTCCCTTATTCTTGAACGTCAGCACTTGACAACGCTTCACTTAAACAACACATTTACTTTCTCAATGAGCTTGCCAAACCAAATAATGTTTTTAGCGATAGCTTAGAGGAGCTGAAAAATGTATGTGAGACGGTGCTCGTTCAATTTAAGTTTTGTAGGGATGCAATTTATTTGGCCACAAACATTTATTCTTTGGTGGACCACGATGGAGTGCAACGGCCGGTGGTGCCACATCCGCTGATATTCATATCATTTCTTAGAAATATGTAACTATTATAACAACTAACATAAAGTTTGCACCACAATCATTATTTTAATATTCAGTGGTTTTCTCTGATTAAAAAATAAAATGTCTGTTAAAGTCTGTGTGTCTATGTTTAATTTGATGTATGCAATTAAATATTTTTTTGTGCGATGGACATCATGACGTATTGGGAAAACTTATCATGATGAATAAATTTGTGATAAAAAAAACTTTTCAAAAGCAATCATAACTTATGCGACCAAACAACCTTTTAGATGATTGTCAAATAAGTGAGGGTGAACTCAAAGTTTGATTTAAATAATGTTTAAATATAAAAATAAAGTGGTATATTATGTAATATACTTCACTTTTAATAATTAAATGCCAAAGTTTCAGCAGATTTTTAATTCTTCGCTGACAAAACCATTTTATAGCTAGCTATGCATTTCATCATCATTTAATAAAAACCTAAATAAACAATATTTGGTTATGTTCTAAAGCACACACCAATCTTGTTGTTGTGCTGTAGAATCATTTCATATTGACGATCTGGTTGATTTTGAGAAACTGCTTCTGCCAGCTGTCTAAACAGTTAGCAGTAGATCTGTTGTTATTGTGTGGTTCATTTCAAGTATTTCCCAGTATATTATTTCTTCCATAACACAACCTTCTTGTTGTTTTATCTTTACATAAAAGCACCATTTTCACCCCCTTGTAATGATAACATAAATAAGTCGATACTGAGTTCAGCAAACGAGGCACATTAAATCACCCGCTAGTTTATATTGTTTGAGTTGAACTTATTTTAAACTTCTGGATTTTTTCCATTGAATTCAGATGAATATACGAATAAGGTTATGAATTCGGGTTTCTTAACGGTGGTTCTTTAAAAAAAATATTTTAAGCGCTCTTCGTTTAAATATATAGAAAGTCAAAAACTAAATCTATAATTTATTTTGAGCCACTAAACCACTTTTGATTAAGCTTTTTTTCTGTAAAATAAAATATGTCCATAAACAGCACTGTGTAGTATTTTATCTATGAATTAATTAATAAAATAAAAGATGTTGAAGATGCATTTTTTACCACTCTGCACTTAACGTAGCTAATTATAAACATGTTTATGACATAAGCACAAAAAAAATTACTGGACACCCTATTATAATATAATCCAAAAAGCAAAGTACAATTGTAACCTGAAACTCTCGATTTTTCCAATGAGTAGGCGTATATTAAAAAAATGTTTTCTTATACTTTTCCACCCCACGAATCTACCCTACTTCTTAAGTGTTTCCCAACTTTCTTACTCCCAACTGCGTACAATTATTATACAGGGTGACCTACGGGAAATGAACTTTTTTAGTAGTAACCAATCTAAGAACATTCCTGTATGTAACATTATATTACCAGCGTGCGATATATGAGCAAATAATTTAATTTCATTAATAGCATATTTTCCGAAATTCTTTTAGAAACGCTGATTTTTATTAGGTTTTATAAATACAGAACTAAATCGTTAGGTTAAAAAATATAGATTTCATTATATTGAATTTTTATGGTTCAAACTAATATTTTTAATTTTATTGCATTTCACATATATCAATTATGGCTTTTTTACTGGTATCTTTTTTACCCAGTGGTTTGGGGCTGAAATCACGACTTGACCTTTTGCTTTTTATACATTTTATACAATTGTGTATTAAAATTCATAAAAAAAACATACGAACTTAGACTGACTTCATACATACATATATACATACACAATGTATATACAATATACACATATACTGCACACCGCAGAGCGGTAAAGCGCCCATTATTTATGAGATTCTGGTACTCTTAAAAGAATGGTCGGCACTCCAAAACGGAGTTGTCGGAAAATGCAATTTTTTAAATTCAGTCCCCGACCCTAAGTATATACATATATGTACATACATATGTACGGTGAAAAAGTGATTCACATACACCTATGTAGTCTCATTTTTGCGAATAGAGAACCGACCCGAGTATAAAGTTATTATTTATATTGTATCTAATCCTTAATGTGTTTTGTCTATAGTGTTCTGTTGTACGGACAACTATCCAATGGTTAAAGCACAGCATTTGCATTCAAATGTGCACAAAAACCGTATAATTAATCCATTGAGAACGGTTGGGCGGTATTAATAAATATGTGTTTTCAGATCTGTAAATGTTTTGAGTTTGGAATAAAGTTGCTATTTTGTATGTATGTGATTATTTTATCAATATATAGTTAAACTTATTAATGATTTACTTACCACTTCTAGCGAATATAACTGAATGAAATGTTTATTTTTTACTGAAAATATATGTACAAATAGATATATATTATTTTTAAGCTTCTTTAGCCAATATAAAGATAGCATATTTTAATTGCACATACTCATAATTCATAACATAATTTAGACATACTTACATACCTTAAGCATAATTTATTCATCTGACAGTGGGGAGTATGTATTATGATCTCAACGCAACGCCAAATATTAGATATAATAAGGGCAAAACAAAAAAATATGAAATACTGGCCCTCAGAGACATAATAAATTCAGAGGCCGAAAGAAGCCCCATTGTTCGCGATTAACAATAAAAATACACTCAAAGGAAGCGGAGATTCTCTTAAAGACTTACTAACATGCTTTGTAAAGATAAAGCCGGACCAAAGAATGGAACGATATTATAATATACTTGGCGAAACAACACTCGCAATTCGCTGCCAATATTTAATAATCAACTTTTTGCCGGGCCGAAATAATTGGTTCGTTATCAAATAATATTGACAAGAAAGGCGTATTAATAAGCGGACGAATCTCGAAACATGTCCCGTGGTTTTGTCGTTCGCTCGAATCATGTTCTAATTTGCATTGGTAAATTTTAATTTGGGTATTCGGCGATTAAATTAAATTTAATATTATTGTACATAGTGTTATAGATAGTATAGGGAGAGTGAATATATAATTTCAGTTATATTTTTAATATTGTCTTATACAATGACAAAATAAAATTTGAGCACTAATTATTATTTAGAAAATATTAAAACACATATATGTATAAAAATAAATAAAACATTAAATAATACTTGAGTCACATAGCACGAAGATGTTTATATATTCTACTCAGATAATCCGCTAAATTTTTACTTCTGCGGACTATCTCAGGGATACTATTATATAAACTCACACCTCCGTATATATGTCCTCTAGGCATACTAAAATTCTTATAGCAAACTTTTCTAAAATAATTTTTCATTAAATTCTAATTAAAATACTTTGGTAACAATTATTTTTAGCTTTCATGAAAATGAATAGATATGATTTCAGTGAAATCATATCTGAATACATTTTCACCAGTAAAAATATGTTTCTACAAGCAAAAATATAATTTAACTAATTGGCGATATTAAAATAATATGCTGCTCTAAAATCTCTATGAAAAACAGTTTGACTATTGCGTTTAATAGACGAATTATATCGCCGACTATTGACCTAAAAATCTAGGTTTGAATCCCATATGAACCTTTGTGTTTTTCATTTTTCATCTTGCCTGGGAGATCAGAGTTTTGACATGTGATCATATATTCGGATTACCTAGATTTTTCTAATATTACGTATGAATATCTATATGGTTATATAAAATTAAGCTAAGTCATACATATTAGGTATTGAAAATTCTCTAATAGTGAGCTACTTTAGCTCATATATAATATATTATATGTAGTCAAAAAATAAATACTATAGTTAGTTTAGAGCTATAATTAGTAAATTAAGGTTTTGTTAATTCGCTTAGGTTAGATTTGAGGTTGACTAATAAATGAGCGTTTTGTGTATTGTACAATAATTGCTGACAGTAGTGAAATCCTAATTTAAGTGAATTTTATGCCCTAATTATGCGCTTATAAATGTTTGATTCCATTAGGGGTAGTTTTATTACTTGCACACTCTCATTACAACAGCCAAATACAAATATTTGGTATGTATTTGTTTACTTAAAAATATAAGCGTTTTTAAACCATTGAAGATTTGGCAACCATGCACTTGTCATTTTGTATTCCATTTGTCAATGCAATTATTTTTTTGTGTTTGTGTTAATGCGCTTTGGAGATTATTTTAGCTAATTTTCAGTCACATACGAAATGCACCTGTAGGCATAACAAGGCCAATACGATTTATCATATTATTGATTGTGTTTTCAACCCTTATTTAGACAACCTTTTTTCTCACAACAATTTATGACTAAAAATTCATAAAAAATAAAAAAATATTAATATTTAATATTTGAATTTGTTAAAAGTATTAATATAAATATTAAAAAATATTTAATTTCTAATATATACGTATTTGTAATTTTTACAGGATTCTATAATACATCATTTATATTAAAAAATTAAATCATGAATAATATGGCTCTAAGCCTTTTGTCATTTGTGAGTGTTTACTAATTTATGGTAATAAATAATTGCTTAATGTCGTATTTGACGCCTGACCTAAACAATCAAGTTTTAGTGTCTTCAGGGATAAGATTGTATAATAATATATATGTAAGCATGCTATTTGGGTAAAGTAATTATAATTTAATATCTATGTATATACTCATTTGAGAATATTACACTTTAGATTACGAGTACTTTGACATTTATTCATAAAATTCCCGTATTATTCAGTAATGATTGTTTTATGTAAGTCATTTAGACCGTTAAAAAATATTTGTAGGAGTGTATGAGTGTTTAAAATCAGTGCTTGGTAAAAACTGAAAAAAAACTGTTTCAGACTAAAAACTATTTAAAAGATTTATTTGGTAAAAAATATTTTTATTGGTAGGAGCTTATTTTTTATTTAATCATTAATTTTTATGATCATCACCATTTCACTGTTTACCATTTACT
Source organism: Plectrocnemia conspersa (assembly GCF_051122295.1). Taxonomy (NCBI): domain Eukaryota; kingdom Metazoa; phylum Arthropoda; class Insecta; order Trichoptera; family Polycentropodidae; genus Plectrocnemia; species Plectrocnemia conspersa. The sequence goes on along the minus strand of NW_028277174.1, from coordinate 9,899,293 downwards.
TTGATTAGCAGAAGCTTAGTACTTGTTACTATTAGTAACCAGTTTCATATTGAAAATATTTTGTATGTGTAACATACTTAAAAAAGTTTTATTTCTTTTACTTATTATATTCACATCTAATTGAATTTGGAAAAAAAGTTATTTTTTTATTATGGTCTTTATTTTAGGGCTACCATGTCTGATTTATACTACCAGACTATTTAATACTACTAACAATGTGTTGAATTTCATTTTATTCGTATTCCTATTTTGTTACCATTGTTTCTCTTACCACAAACCTCGTTCGTATATTATATAAATTAGAATTTGTCACACTTCACACTATCACACCGCAGTCCTATTGTGGTTTCACGCTCAATTCGAGCAAATTTCTACTTTTGTGCAGAATGCATAGCGACAATGCACATTGCGAAACTTAATAAAAGAGCGGCTCTTCTGGCACCGCCACTTAATTTATAATTGAGAACGAATGCGAAAAAAAGGAGCGAAAAACACATCTCGGCTTGGCTATCCAGTTTGCTCTTTTGAAAAATGCATGCCTTTTTTTACATTCGGAACAAACAGCGGCACGAACGGCGTGAATCGTGTAATCACGTCCGACGAGAGAATTTTTTTTTCTCTCGACGAAGTCGAGATGTAGAAAGTATACTATAGACAGAATCTTTAATATTCATGCAACGCGTATACAAGTAATCTGTGTTCTTTTAGCTCATTTTATCCGAATAGTACTAAATCAAAAATATTTAAACCAGCATAAAAAGCAATGACTTACACCAGAGAGACCTGGGTTTTAATTTTAATAAAAACAGTAGTATTTTTCAATTAAAATCATAGTTTTTTTTTACAAATTAACAAAAATTTGGCTGTACTTTTACAGTTAAAAATAATACAGATTTTAATATGTAACTGTACAATTTGTATAAAAATAATATATGTATGTTCATACATATGTACATATATGTTTTCACTGAAGTACTGTAACATGTAGTCCTCAAGTCGTATAGAAAGTTGTGTTAAATTCTTAGGATTCAGGTGATTGCTTTACTTAGACCAGATCTGATGGTTGTAAAAAGTAGCCGTTTCTCTCGGTCTTTTAAAAGTAAAGTTTGACTAAACTCTCGTTAATTCCAAGTCAGAGTCAAAGTAATAGTTTCGGATAAAAAAGCAGAAGTGGTGCATCGCGATTTATAAACTTTCAATGGCTATAAAGATATCGCTGATGTTTACGCGAGGCATTTTTATTCCGTCAATAACAAATCATATTTTACTCCCGATCGCAAATAAAGGCAATCTGATCCGACGATCTATCTGTTCTTCCGTTTTATCTATAAACGTAATTAACATTTTAAACGCATGGAACGGTTTTGAGAAGCATAAATAGCGTAATTCTACAGGACCAGACTTCATTTCTGACTTTATCTTAAAGGGTTGTTAGGTTAATTTGCTCTCATTCGATCAATTTTCAATTTGTCGCTTAAGACTTTATTGTTTTGAGAAAGATTTATGGAGACGTACGAAAGTCACCTCGATCCACAAAAAGTGTGATAAATCGTTTATCGAAAACTTCGGACCAGTCGCCGATCCTTGCATGTTTTTTTTAATTATAAATAATTATAATATATAAATAAATCATTATAATTTTTAATCTTATATAAAATTGTTTGAATAATGGCCACCATGACGCATTGAATTAACTTGTCAAATCTTGAAAGTCAGATTCGTAATAATAATTATATTAAAAAATAAAGAACAAGTAAATACGTCTCTGACTTAAATGAAGTAAAGTGGTGGAGAAGAGACATAATTTCTGCTATTACCTATTAGAATATTATTAAAGTATATAGGTGAATTTGAAATTAATAAATTTGACAATGTCGTCATTTCCTAGAGTGCATATTCTGCGGTTGCTGTGTTTAGTACCTGTTTGGCAGAAATATGCACTGACCCTTGCTCTTTTTTAAGTAAGGTCCGCTGTCTTTATGCAAGTGCTTTGCATACCGATACCGTTTAGCAGACATTAGCTTATATACGCAATATCGAAAGCTTCCAAACATTACTTATGTACCCGATAAAATATTCATGTATTCAAATACATCGTTAAGTTATTTGGTCAGTTTTTTCAGAACAAAAAAAATATAATTAAACTTTTTACAAATTAAAAGGATTATTTTATTGATTCTTTATATAAGATCGTGCTATAATCAAATCTAGTATATAAATATTTAAATAAGTAATGAATGACGATACATACTTGAGCTTTAATTCTAGATATAACTATAGTTTTTCTGTGATTATTTTAAAGAAAATATTTTTATATGAATATAAAATATAAAAATATATAAAAACATCAGTATGAATTAAAATTTACGTGGTAAAAATCAGAGATACTAAATTTTTAATAATAATATTTCGTAAATATGTTTCATTTAATTGGCATAAAATATTTATAAATAACAGAGATATTATTTTGTTTTCTTTTTAATAGCATTTTATTTATTCTGAATATATACATATGTATTAACTTTCACTGTTATTTTTAATACACAATTTTGTCAAATTTTCTCAATAGCATGGGAAAATGAGAAAAAGATAAAAGTTTTCGACAATGATTAGGAGCAGCAGGGTGTTTTAACGAGCTTTTCGCAGTAGCGTGTTTACGCTCGCAAAATGTGTTTCAAAAAGTTAAATAGAAAGCTTGTAGATGTCTAATTAAAGGCAAAGACAGAAAAACACTTTTTCGGCAGGCTTTGTATCGATGGAGTTTACGACACAGAACAAACGGAAAAAAACTCGCTTCCATAATTGCAAGCGAAAGCTTCCGTTCGTGTTTCGTTATTGCGAATTAACTAACTAGTTTATCTATTTTAATTATCTTGATTGGCGAAACCGCAAAAACCCGCATGTTTAGTCTGTTTGCAAAGTTTTCCACTTGACAATGTTCTCCGGAAAAGGCGTCTTCAAGACGATTCAGACGAAGTTATTCAAAATTAACCATAACACAATTATGGAGGTCGTCCTTAATTTGACTAACTGGAACACGTGACATGATCTGATATCGAAAATATGGACGGCAATCAAGATCGAAATTAATTTAGGCCGGTTCTAAATTGACACTAATTAAATTTGACCCTTTGAAGGTCCTTTGTGAGGCCTGACAACTTCATGCGTGTACAGATTTGGTTATAAAAAAATACAAATTACATTTTACGCCAGTTGAATAAATAATTATAATTATAAAAATCCCAAGTTTAAAATGCTAATACATAATTTAATATACTACTATGATTTTAATTATATATTTTATTGCATAAATTAAAAAAATATTCTATAGTTATTTGACAAAAGCGGGATTATAATTTCAGTGAGGTTTTCAATCAAAATTGTTAATATGAATAAAGTAATTGATTTTGTATTTCAATGGTAAAATATACATACTATGATTTGATTTTGATATTGAAAATATGTGTCGAAGTAAACAATTATTTTTATTATATATTTTATATATATTTTATATAATTAAATATATTTTTAAGAGCTCAAATTAAATCAGTAGTTCTACACTAAAATTATAGAAACATAATCCCGCAACAAGTGCTGTTTTATCGTTACAGTAGATTGAATACAAATTTCACAGATTTACCTCTTTATATTTTTATTACTAAAACTACGGCAAACTTTTATTTAAAATTAGCTCGTAGTCAAAAAAATAACTTGTGTATTTAATAAATCTATTCTACAATGTGAAAATTCTTTGTAAGTCAAATCAGAATTTTGTTTTTTTAAAAACTACTATTAAGATATTGTTGTTTAGATCAACAAATCATGTCTTATAAAATCATCCTTATTTATTGTAGATCTACCGTTGTAACATGAGGCGTTAGTTCAATGCGTAAGATAGGGTTAAACACAATAAACAACTACAAGTAGTGAGACATCAGACTGAAATCAGTCTATAAATTAGTCTCCTAATTTTTTTAATTATTAAAGCTTACAATTTTTTAGTTATTAATGATATTTATTGGCGAGGTCTAAAAAATGTACTTGATCTTTTTAATAAAAGTGCATTTTTATAAATAAAAATTCGATGGCTCGAACCTCCGACCTCTGAGCTACCAGTCTAGATAAAACTGATTACGCTATTTCGATTTTGATGGTTGCTTAGGAATCGTTATTTATATATTTTAATAAAATAAATTAATACATAAAACAGTTTGTATTAAACAACTTTTTTTTAAAAAGGTAATAAAAAATCGTCTCACGGATTGATTGTTATAACTTTTTATATGATAAACTTTTGTTAGCTTCTATTGCATACAATCATACAGGAAATGATATCACATACTACATTCATACAAAGGATACGTACATCCGCACAAATATGTATGGCAAAAGTTTGTATTCATAACGAGCGGATTTTACGTGGGTATATTTTGCTGAATGGTTCAGTTTTTAAATATCAACTTGTACGGAGCACAACAATAACACATTTTCACAAAATTGGAGAATATCTACGAAACGGATAGGTTTACCTGAATAATCCCGGTTCGGATATAACCGAGGACCCTTTTCGATAAATATAATTACTATGATAGAAGCTCACGTGTGCCGACCGTCGTATTGTTGATCGTCTTATCCATTCACAATTGGATTATTTCTGTCAAAGCATTTGCGATTATAACCCCCCAGATAAGCCTAAGCATTAAAATATTTTTTATAACCCTTATCTTCGTAAGTACTTAAAAGTTTTTATTATTATCCTTGGGTAATAACCATTCGAATCAAACGTGACAGTCACTTTTTAAAATGCTTACACTTGAAAAACAGTCGAAAGCAAAGTTTTTTACAGAGAAAACTTGGTCCTGTCAAATAAGTCAACGTTTAGATTGTGTTTAGATTATTATCAGATTTTTTAATAGTTTGATATTGAAATCTTAAAAAATACAAAATAATTTATCATCCATAAAGGCCATTAACCCTTTGCGTAGTGAGATAATATATACATAATTGTTTATTTGTTAGTATACACTTGATAGTGAATTAATTTTACGTATTTTCCCAGAATTATTTTCTTTGTTATTTATTTATTATTATTTTATATTGCATTGTGATTCCTAACGCTTTATTGCTTTGACTTATTTAACTAAAATTTTGTTTTAGTATATTTTAATAATTTATCTTATTTTCATCACTTAAAGTTTGTTATTTATTTTATATATTTATTATATTTAATATTCAGTTTCTGTAATACGCTTTGTTTAATATAACATGCATGACAAAATGATTTATCAAATTGATAATGGAAAATAAGAAATGTGATAGTATTTTAATAACAGAGTGATGCTTTCCATTCATTGTTCGTTGATGTCATCTATCAAATTGTTTATATATTTTATGTTACAGTTTTTATATCTTTAAAAATGTGCTTATAATGTCATATAAACGATCGATGGAATTTGTTTTTTTTTCTACCCCATTGTGTCGTATATAAATCACGATGTAATAAAAATATGAATGGGCCATCATAACCTCTGTCCCTTTCCCGTTCCGCCATATAAATTATATTGAAAATGAGAAGACCGTCTTTAAAATAATGACAGTTTTTTATACTCACGACAAGAATATAATTTCCCTTCACCGTGACGAAGATATTTATGTTCTTAATCAGGCGTGAAAATACTGAAAAAGTTTCCTTCCTTCCTCGAGGCGCTTCTTGACAAGATTTTATTATATATTATTCTTAGCATCAAATAATAACGGAACGAGAAAAAGTTTGAAGCCTTATTTTAAAGTGAATTTTAAATTGGAATTTCGTGTATTTTATTGATGTTGTTAAAGAGAATATTAAGAAGTTGAAGAATTATAAAATAATTTCAAAATATTAAATCTATGCTATGCTTACAATAGTAATTTAATATTTAAAATACATTATATATGTATAAATACATTATTACTTAAAAAAATGGAATTTTTTTGTATGCAATATTTTAAGTAAAATCACATCATATTTCGCTTTTTGGTAATAACGCACGCCCCCGCTATATGCACCAGCGCTACGATATGTGCACTTCTGATTCCACCCTCAGAAAGTCATTAATAAAAAATACTCCAGTACTGATTATGGTGTCATATACAATTATAGACGTTGGTGACTATCTTGTTCAAAAGTTCAATGTATTTTACCAGGTTCTTGGCTGAAATTGGCATATATTTCGCAAGCAAGACATTTTCTATTGCGTTTCAAAAATGGTTTAATAATGTTTTAAGCTGGCATTTATATCTCTTTTCGGTTTCTTTCAGGAATGTCTTAATTATTTCAGTCAAAATAATAACCAACCTCAAAAAAATATCAAAAACGAGGTCTTCAGTGTTTATTAAAATAAAATTGTATTTAATCTGAATGCATTTTATACATGCATGTTTGTTTGCGTTGTACATAAAGTTTCTACGGTCATCCGACAAAATGCGAAAGCTCTGCTCGCCGTAAATCACCTTGTCGGACAGTTGCCTGTTCCCTTTCTATCACCCCTGCCGAGGCCAAAATTGGAGTTTCTCTGCCAAAACTTTATGACGGATGAATCAATTATACAGCCAGCTTGGGAAATACATTGCAAAGATGAAAAATAATAACAAAAATAACATCCCCCGGTGTCCGTTCACGTCATCACCTCTCGGCCGCCGAGCTTTTCGATTTACTTCATATTACAAACGGATTTTTTAACAAGCATATAAAATAACGAAACTATTAGTTTAACATCAAATGTGCACGTTTTAAACTTGCAGTAATCGCACGTATGCTAATCTCGGTTCATTTTTCATCGGTACGTGTGTCGCGAAAAATTCACAGTCTACGTTTCCACTCTTTTTAATTTTTACCTCGTAATTAAAAATTTCGTTCCCAATTAATGTTTTTTCTGCAACTGGTCTAAAATTATTAAAATTAATTTAATGCAAATTAAACTCATACATATGATTAGTACAGCCGGGCTTGGGATGTATAATTTTAACGTTGCACATATGAATGCAACATGCAGTTTATCATAGATTATATATTTTGTAATAAAATTAACATGCAAGTGTAAAACAAAATATATTCATGAATGAAATATGATTATTTTCAGAGAAACGAAATATATGTATAATAATTATTTAAATCGTCTCTATCTAGCACTTAAAAGTCCGCCCCTTTACTGTACATCGTTTACATAAGTCGCTAAATTGCAGTAATAAAGATTAAATTTAAAATATATACTCACATTTGTACAAATACCAGTTATTATATTGCCCTCGTAAACCGACTGCTCTAACCGGTTGGTTAGAACGCATTTAAAATGCATTTTCTCTTCTGAGTTTCATTACGAACTTTTAAAGTAAATCTTTTTTATTAAATAATAATATAAGATAAAAGGGAAAATTGTACTTTAATATGAATTAATAACAAATCGAAATTTAACATTCCGACCTATAAAGTTTTCGTTTCGGAAAGTATGTGTAACAAGAATCGCGAAAACAATGCTCAAAGTTTAATATTCGTTCCCGAATTTGTGCACAATGCTTACTTATTTAATATGAATGTAATATTGCGTATGAGAAATATATTAAATATTATTACAGAGAGAAATAACTGAAATTGAGTTTGTGAAATACTGCAAATGCCATGTTGTTTAATTATAACTTTTTAATATGAAAATAAGGTATTTCTTATTGTATGATATTATAAAAAAATAAAGTTAAAATAAAATATTTTTAACTCTTCCTCCAGCATATATTATTTACATGGTTATATTATTCGCAGGGCTTTTGAAAATAAACATGATCTAAATTTGTTTATTTGCCAGTAAAACTATCTATTATTTTGGTCTAAAACATCATTCACGTATGACAGCTACAGTATTTTTTAGCAGAATGAAATATTATAAGAACGGAGGATGCAAAATATATTTATGCTTTCGACTTTAATTACGGGTTTTTATATTTGTATATTATCATTCAAAGGCAGGAGTCGACAAGCTTTTTTTTGTAAAGAGTCGTAAATAGCGGGAAAATTCAACTGAGCTTAAAAAAAAAATGACATTTCTCAGAAATTTATTAACGCTATTTTTCTTTATATTATAGTTATAAATAAATTCCTAAGAATAACGCATGATAACTGCAGCAAATGCTAATTTACAAAGCTGTTTAGTATTCGATAATAATAGTTAAGGGCGGGTTATTTCGTTGAGAAAAATTTAAATTGTTCCTCTGAGTTTAAAAAATCCTAATAGAAGTGTTCATAGTGACTAAATTATTCAACTGCCGTTTGGTAGAACAAATCAGGATATTTGGCTTCAATCTCCAATAAAAAAGTCATGGAACTGATGACGGTTAAGTTTACGAGAGCGAGTAAAGTTCATAATTAGTTCAATCGCAAATAATATACCTGTACCTGTTACTGGATAATACAATGAATTATCAGAGATTTTGAACACTTTATTTTATTACAAACTTCATATTTTTTTTCAAGTAAGCTTTAATCTGTTCCGCGTATTTTAACGTTTTCTTAACTTTCAACTTGTTCTACTCTTTATGTTCACATTATCAACAGAATTAAATAACTCTTTCAGCTGAACTTCGAAAAGTGTAAACGTTAAGTATACATCTCTCAATTTATGTACTTTGTAATCAATAGAAGATTTGCTTTCAAAGCAACAAAAACTACATGTGTTTTTAGGTATAATCATCCTTGTATTTTTACACGAGTAATTTTTAATTACGTAAGATAATACTATTACCTAACTTATCAAAACAAAAATAAAAAAGCAACTTTTTTATTTGCAAAAGTTCTACAAGTTTTTCATTTCCTTCTTTTATTATTACCCTCTTCAATGTTATATGCTTAGATATTGTATAAATATGTACACAGTATAGTGACTCGAACACTCATATATTATTTCTACGACAACCATTCATTCGCTCTTTTATCCAGGCAAATCCATCAACCCCTGGCAATCCATCGAGATACGCTATACGCTGCGGCCGGAATTTTTGCAAATCCGTGTAATTGATTTTCGCAATTACACCGTCCTAATGAAAATTTGTTTCTCGCAAATTAGAAAAGTTTTCCTCGGCTCGCTTTCTTTTCTCCGGTTCGATTCCGTCCAAGCACTTGGTTAATTATGTACACCGTTTTGTTTGTGCGCTGGAGAATAATGGTCGGCCAAAACAATGGCGCTTTCGGCTAACGAGCCGTAGAAGAATTCTCTTCAGGTGAAATCTCGTGGGATGATAAAATATCGGGCCAGGGCTGGGATCGTTAAACTTATAATCCCGGATGAGCCTACTGGCGCATTAAATTTGATGGCTGCGATTCTCGTGGAGCGGTTTAATTTTAATTCGCAGTATCTGTGCCAAGACCGTCAAAAGTCTTCGACGGCACAGCTTTTGAGCTTTGAAGGCACACAGCATGCGAGGAATACCAATGAGCCATAAATCTGACGGTGATGGATATGAACGTGTGGAGAAGACATTAAACCAACATCCGTAGGTGCCAATCAAAGGTGCGCTCTGAATAAAACAGTAGTGTGCAAGCTTAAGCAGTTATTGGTAATTTTGAATTAAGGTACAAGTTGATGTTGGCGTAGCTTACATACAGAAGCTCTTGCTTTGATATGTTTTCATACAAATTATTACTGCAATAAAAATTAAATAAATATTTTTTTTTTATTATTACGCATAAATAAATCAATAACTAAAATTTTTTAAATAAATTTTGGATGCATTTTTAAATACGTTTTGTAAAATATTTACGTATAATACTATAATAAAATATTAAATTTAAAAACAACATAAAATGGTAAACCAGAATAGATTTTTTATATGTACCCGGAATAGAGACTAAATTAGTTTGCGTTTTCCCGGAAAATTTTAATCCTGGAAATCTAGTATTTTTTGTGTATTATTGGAGCTTTTTTTTAGCATTTTTAAAACATCTAACGTTTTACCTATGATATTGTAATAACAGTTTAATTTATATGTTAAATTGGCTTAATTTTCAAAACTATATGTTTTTATTAAATTAATCCATTCAATTTCATTATTATATAGACGATCAACTTTTTTGCTTTGATATTTATAATCAAATTTGTATACTCAAGAATATAGTTACACTATAAACTTTGAATTAATTTTATATAAATTTAAATTTACAAAGAAGTTTTTATCTTTAAGTATGATAAAGATGTATAAATCTATCATTATGGTGTGCTATTTTTAAAATATTTATTATCTGAAAGTCAATGAATATTTCTTATCTTAACATTGAAAACAACTTATTCTAAAAGTACAGTTGAAAAAATTTGTTTTAAAAAATATAACCATATGAAATTTATTATGTAATATATTATTTTTCAAGAAATACTCCGATTATTATGATATACGATTCTCAGAATATTAAATAGATACGTAATATGAGAACTGTAGTAAAATATTATATATGTTATTTTCTGATGACCTTTAATATATATATATTTATTTTTCTACTAAATATACTACCAACTGATACTATTATAATATTTATTCTGTAGCATTTACATTTCACGAAATTTCAGCACTTTAATTAAAGTTTGTATTTATTCCACACTGTTTATTTATACGTGATACTCGAATACATAAATGTGTATTTATCTTATGATATTTGTCGTATAATAATATGTTTTGACTCGCTTAAATTTATCATCGATGCACATATATATTTATACGATATTACAATAAATTCAACAGAAAATACCGCTTGCTCGTTGCGCTTGTTTTTAATGGGTGTGGTTGTGCTCGAATCTTAGGAAACTTTTACAATAAATAGTCAGAGGAGAGCACTCAAGAGTGATGATTCAATTCTATGGAAAGCAGATGTTGCCGTCTTTTAAAACTCACCGCATAAATCTTGCATCGAATTTTTCAAAGCTGCTGCATCGATAAAGCTGTTCGGCGAAAACTTTTTCAGGACATCACAAAGAGGCTTGGAAGCGGAACGAAATTACAACAGAACTTGTCGGGGTTTTGTACGTGCACAGCTCTATTGAATATATTATATAGTATATGTTCGAAAATAAAACGTAACAGAGCTAGTGTTGGTTAGTTTACAGCATTTACAATCAAAGGATGTGTCGAACAATGAGGCGAGCACGCGAAGCGCTGCTTAATCAACGAAGGATTTTCAAACGATTGATTTAGGACACATGAATTGGATATTATGGCTATTGTTTCACATTTGAAAGGAGCTAATCTCTAACGAGCAAACACACAAATAACTGGGATGGAGTTTAGTGGAATTATCAGCAGTACTAACCATAAGTTGTGTTATGGTTAAAATTAATAATTTTATTGGCTGGTTGATGTAAAAAATACTAATTAAGTTTTACTCCATTTATAATCTAACGACCTTTGCACAAATATTTTTTTTTAAATTCAAGCATAATATATTGTTGCTATAGTTATGTAAGCTGTAGATTCTATTAGCATACGAAATTAAAAGAATTTGTTCTTTTTATTCACTCGACTGACACTACTGCATATATTCACTTATGATAAAAATATCTATTATGATGTTCTATTATATAAATCTATATAGTTGCCGCAACGTTTATACGTAGGTAAAAAATAGTTAAGCTACTGGTGGGGATTTAAAAAAGCTCTGTGATTTTGTGATTGAATACCACTAATTTATTACTGCGTGTGTTTTTGAATACAGTTTGCAATAATACAGTTATCGAAAAACCAAATTTAAACTATCAAGTAACAGGTTTTTGCTAATAATATATTTTTAAATATGCCTCTATAGCATCATCTTTTTTTCTCATATAAAATTACCTATAGTGTATTTAAAAAGTTGTCATGTTTTATGAATCTGGGAAAGAACCAGGTATTTTTTAACAAATTTTTGCATTTAATCTTATTTTACTGTAAAATTATGTGCTATCACTCTCACTTTTTATTAGCAACATAGTTGTTAATGATCTTCATTTTTATCTCAAGATCGATATCTTTTCTTTGATTCTCTAAAATTCTAGAAAAAAAAAATTCTAAAAAAAATGTCATTTAATATCTGTTTACAAATTTAATATTGTATATAAAAATAATACATGTGTAGAATTTTTAATTGTTTTTAAATAAAATAAAGTAATAGCTTTGTACAATTTTGCAATTTTTCTATAAAGATAAAATCATGCTTTGCCAAAATAAATATAAATATTGTAATAAACATATTAGTTATTAATAAAATGTATTTTGTATTTGGTTTTTGGTAACGTAAATTTTATAATTGTTTACTTTAGATTTAGATGTAAAGGTAAACTCTGATTATTTGTGTAAAAAAATGTTATGCAAAATATCAAAGCCCAGTTACCTTAATTTAAAAAAAATAATACATACATGTATATAGTTAACGTTATAAAAAATATTATTATTGCCTAAAAAAAAGTCATATATGCTTAATACTTAAAAAATGAAAAAAAATTTAGTACTCTAAAAACTTAGATAGATCTTTATCATTAATTATGTCTGTAGTAATCTGCATTAAATGTATATAAACGTATATGGTCCTTAAAAAGACTAATATTAAATTATATTTATATTTTCGGGGTTGTGTTTAATCCAATTATTCGTCTGTGTGTCCAAATTAAATAATTCCAAGCAATTTCAACTTGAGGTACTCTTTCAATATTTATGTGTGCTTAAGGTATAATGTGTGCTTGAGATAAAAAAAAATAAAGAAAACTTGGCACTTAGCTACGATTGTTTGCGAAGAGGTACCAGCTTGAGCAAACCACGTCGCTCGGGAATTGATTCTTAAAACCTTAAAAAGAGGTCGAAATAAAGGTTTCGCTTTCTAATGCTTTATTCATTCTACTCCTTGTACCGAGCGTTTCTAACATTTATCTTACTCGCCGATCTCGGTATATAGACAACCAATGCCTTGGAATCAAAAATCCCTATATTTAAGAAGCAAATATAATTGAATATTAATTAGAATTAATACATTTTTTATCGTAATACTATTATACAATATTTACTTATGTAAGCGTTTTCGTTTAGTGTAATTGCGATTGTACAAACATTACATTTTACTTCTTGTTAATTTAACTTTAGTCGCATATATATTTACGAGGGATGTTCAAAAAGTCAAGATACAAGATTATGAATATACGATTTTATGAAACTTAAGTCACAGAAACGCTGTTTGTTAAAACATTGGCGTGATAAATTTAATGTTTATTCAGTAGACAAAAAGTAAGAGTGATGTGAACAAGCAGGAATAAAAACATTCACCGTTAAAAAAATAGTGAAATTGACACTAATGAACTCAATAAAAACAAATCGTCTTGACAGGCGTTTAAAAATCGATGTCAAATAGGTTCAAGATCTGTTTCTTAAATATAGAGTATCTAAGGATTATGCTGTACTGAAAAAAAACATAGTAAGACTTTATAACCAAATGCATTGCACTATGTCTAAATACAAAGAAAAGATTGCTCAAATGATATTTTAAGGTTAATCTAAAAATGTAATATTTTCAATATATTTTCCAGACTCTTTATCTTTATTTTACGAATATCCCTCGTATATTTATATAAAAAAAATCGAATACGCATTTCACCATTATCGAATGCGAATTGATTCGTGAGAACCCTTAAGTGTGAAGTGCTTAATGGAAGCTGTCGCTAAGCAACAACATCTCCATATTTATGTTCCATCTTTAGTGGTTGGAGTGCAGAATTGTTACATTGTAATATCGTTTCTCATAATAATGCACATACAAATCAAAATGAATAAATAAAACGATATCTGTGTTTGGCTCAGTATATACATATTGTATTTCTTCAGTTCTAATAATAATAAATCAGTGAATAAATTCGTGCTTTTCTACATTATACACAATTTCATATAATAATTTTCTGACATACACATATTTTCTTGTTCTAAGAAATACATACAAAAGTCACAAGCTTTCGATGTATTATATAGTATATATATAAATTATATAAAGACCCAATGGAAAACAAATGTTAACTGACATTTACATAGTTTGGTTGTTGTGTGAAATAAGTATTACTTCGTGTATTTTTACCTGAACGGCATTTGAATGTTGTATGTAATGAATTTTACTTTTTTATGCTATGAATTTACTATTTTCTTCGATTATAAACAATAAAACTGCAGCTAATTCTAAAATTACAAATTATACAATATGTTGTGTTATATTTATTGATGTAAAATTAATGGTAAAATAGAGTTTTTACTTTAGCGTTTATTTTTGGTATAAGACGATGTATTTTTGTTTTTAATTTGATATTGAAAAATAATTTAAATCACATTTATGTACACTCACATAGTTATGTTAAAGCAGTGAACGTCACAGCTTCCACTTTTTATCCAAAACACACGAATTCAGTTGTATCCGAAGTAGTTTTACCCTGATTTTCAGACGTCTAACTGAATCAGGGTTTGGCATGAAGAGGGAAGCGGTTGCTTCTTTGTTCAGAAACATTTTTTGGTCGAGTTTATACCAATTCAACGAGTAAAAGTCCCTGTGTATATGCATTTATACACATAGCTAAACTATTTGCTGCAACGGACAATTACGATGAACTAAGGGTATGGTATTGAATATTTTTATTCAAACATGTTGCTTTTTTATTCGCGCAGGTTAAAAAAGGTGTTTTGTTGCATATTTTTGATGCAAATTATTTGATATTTATAACCTAAAAATAATTACATTGGCACTTGCCGTTATGTTTCCGTCTATTGTCACATACAGTCTGTACTGAGCGCCAATCTCTTGTTTTATGAAGAGTGATTTAAACTTTATCGGCCGTTATGACAGAAGCCTACCAAACTGTCGTCGTATATGACTTAATTTTTAATTTTTTTTCTCACGCTCAGTACCTCAATTTCACTTAAAAGATTTTAGAATTTGCCGATGTACGCTGAATTTCCAAAGTAGTCTATTTTACAGATCTGACAAATATTTTAATTTATTCTCTGTAGATATTAAAACCACGGAGTGCAAAAATGTGTGTACTTCACTTTATTTTGTAGGATAAATACAGTGTTCTTTCGTTTATCTGCTAAAACAAAAATAAAAATTATTTACATATATACATAAACATTGTTTATGTTTTATTTGTCAGCCTGTTCTTACTTGATAATCGTAACTTAAAATTATAAAATAATATTTTTTTAATTAGCAAAGTTATTATTACAAGTAAAATTACAATTATCGTACTTTCTAATAAAAACAAAGCTTTTAACTCTAAAAATAAAACATTCAACTAAAAGATATTACAGTGTTAGCTGAAAAAATAAGGCCTTTACCAATTACGTCGTAACCCTCAGAACGATCGTATATCAAGTTAACCGCAAGGGTTCTCAGAGTCTAATTATTACTCCCCGTTTTTATCCCCATAATGTTGCACGTCAGGTTTAATATATATTATTACATGATCGTATGAATAAACATATTCATTAAAAGTCGATTTGCTCATATACTTTTACGAGTATAAAAGGAAGCGAAATTAATTAAAATTCATGGTTTCTTTAAGCAAAATAAATATAAAATATAACGTATTCATATTTTGACTATGTTAATTTTAGTATGTGTTACTTATGTAGCGTTTGAGAGTTATGCGTATTTTTTCAGTCCATTAATATATGTTTTTTGCACACGATGTGTTCTCATGATGTGTTGAGTAGATTATGCGTGAGCAAAATTCGTTGTACTTAATGGAATAGGAACGCGAAGACACTGATGAATGACATAAATACGTATTGTACATACATCGCCCGGAAATATTACGAAGCGAATCTGACGTTTTGATTGATAGCTCAAATGCGAAGTAGGAAAACATTAGAAAATCTCAAAATTGATGTGTCGTACAAAACAGTACGAGCGTCCCCAACTGTCGTCTCTCTATCAATCTTCCTATGCCACATTTGCATGACTCACTCTTGAATTGTACGACGGACTTAATCTTAATAGGATTTTATTATTTGGTTTACATCGTTTCAATTTTTAATGAAAATTAATATTGAATCAATCAATCAACGCTACCGCGACAGCAAAATAAGGGTTTTCGCTCCTTTCAAGATTCCCTTTCACCTTTATCTATCATGCGCCAGGCTCATTCAATTGTTGGCTTGGTTGTATTGGTATTTCTTTAGAGACCGACTAAACATTTAAGTTTAATATCTATCCATCATATTAACAGCTTATCGACGGGTATTTTTTGCCGAACTTTATTTGGTGGCCGGGGGATTTACTAAAACAATTATCTGTTTTAGTGAATTCAAATTAAGCTATTTTATTTAAATTTAATATGTACCTTCCTTATGATTTTTCGTATAAATATATTGAGACATACTTTTTAAAAAATTATATATTATAGTATATGACGCACCCCGAATTTGGGAATTCCATACAGATAAAAAAATGCATTTTATAATCGAAAGAATGCAGTATTTTCTGAATTATCAATTGAAACGTATCGCAAAAACTGATCTTCTCCCAGTGATTTTTTGTGATTGTGATTTTAATTAAAAAAATATTTTCAATCATTATATTTGTAATTTCAAATTATACTAAACAATAATATTTTGAAAAACAATGGAATAAACAAAAAATGTTTTTTTTTTTCCATTTATTTCAATGCGCATTGTTTTATTCGTTGTCAGTGTCTATCAAAATTTGAATAGTAACAGCCAAATTAAATTAAAAGATTTTCTTTTAAGTATAGCTAAAGGTTGCATGCAGAATCCAGTGAAATCTATCGATTCTGCAGACATTTCAACAGTTTCTATCGCATCTTGCTATGCTGTCGATCCACCAGATAGGCTTTTGGATAAGCTGAAAAATCATTAGCCAATAAAAAATAAAATGTGGAGAAATATGTGAGAAGAAAGTGTCGTGTTTGTTCTGCACGTGGAATACATGTGCAAAAGTTGTGAAATTCTTCTTCATATTGACGAATGTTTTTATACGTATCAAAAAATATTAAAATTGATAAAAAAGTGTAAATAATAAAAATAAATATAAATAGTGATATAGTGTGGTTTATAAGTGTAATGATGAAAATAAAAGTGTATGTGACAGTTGTAAGCAGAAAAAGGATGCGGAAAAATTTGGTGAGTGCAAATTATACTATATTATAAACGGATATTTTCTATAAATCGTTTTTAAATACAAAAAAATATAGTAGCATTTAAACATACATATTATTAAATTATAAATAGCTGGTTTATAACCATTACATCCATTTTAAATTTATATAAATATTAGGAATGAAAAATACATATTTATATGTTCATGATTTTATTCCTTAGAAATTCTTTTAAGTGCAATAATGTTATTTTTTTAAATTATTTTTCAATAAACTAATACGGTGATAATTTATCCAAATTGTAGCTTTCCCCCCTAATTTGTTAATCTGTGAATCATTGCGGTTTCCCAAATATCAAAATAATAAGCACACATAAAAATGTTCGTAAGTTATTAGATGATATTTTTTAAAAGTTCTTTGATTACGGTGTTATCTAATTTACCTACATATACCATAACGTTTTTACTTTTAAATTTTGCAATAATATACAGAATTACAGGTTGAAAAACTTTGTTATTTGATATACTATCAACCGCGGATGTTTCGATTTCTTTCGATTGGATTAGTTTTACGTTTACATAGCCAAACAGTTTTGACCGTGAAATCTATTTCTGTTCAAGGAGCGTAACATAAAATATTTTTTCTTAGATAAAATAAATAACTATGATATTATTTAAAAAATCTCTATGCAGTCCGAAATATTGATATTAATATTTGTAGATAATGAAATAGGTATTCCTAAAGTTACTTCTTGGTTATTTTAAATGCAAGCAAACATTTTTATACAGTAGCAATAATCCTGCTCTATTAATTTATTTTAGATACAATGTAGAATAACAATGATAACCTATCTCATGCTAGAACATTTGTTTGAAACATATTCTTGTTTGTTTTATATTCACAAATGGTTATTTAGATATTTTATATTTTAACTTGTATCAAATATATGAAATTTTGAGCTTAAGTAATCTTGTTAAAATATTTTATTACAACCACATAAGAGCCAAGTCACCGAATTGCCTTCGTTATTTAATTTTCCGTGAATTAACTGTTTTTCTAAAAGACACGCCAATTTGAGTAATTAGTTTTGTTTAAATTTCGAAGCTTTACGAAAACAAAGCTTATTAAATTTACTAATTTTTGAGTAGCTCTGTTATGCTATATTTATAAAACTTTTTCTATTGCTGCATATATTTTACTCAATGCAAAAATCAAAACACATGTTTAATTCAAATACTTAATTATTATTAATTTATTTATATAAATTAAATTAGGAATGCACAATATACAATAGCACACCATAGAAGCACATAGAAAATTTTACAGCAACGTAGTTGCCCTTTCCTCTTGCTCAGGCCACACCAAAAAGTAAATCATTCAATAATCGTTTACGTATTCCTCGTCATTCGCAATTATGCCATTTCTATTTACATTTTATTTCATCATTATCGCCAGGTAATAATTATCTTCCGGCACTAATGAATTCGCTCCTAATTACCTGTAAATTCTGTAAATTTATATATATTATATAAAATCTAATTTGCTACTAAATTTATTATTGGCACAATTTTTTGATTAAATTAAAAAATATTATTTATTAAATTAATGTTAATATTGCCGCCATCGTTCTAAGGCAAATATTAATAAATAATAAAACCATTTTTGACATTGCTGATTATTGAATGAATGATTTAATTGGTATGGATTTTAGTTAGTTGGCAAGTAAATACCATAATATCTGAAATTAAGTTCACAATATATCATAATATAAATAGATGAAAAACTTAAAAAAATCAGACCTCAGTTTCCTAAATGATTTAACTTAAAAACTCCCGATTTGAGAGATTGTCGAAATAATATTTTAATCTTTCAGGGGTTCTTTAAGGGTCTAACCTGTGCCATCTGCTCTTCTAATTATTCATTAATGATATACATATGACAGTTACAGATTCTAGTTTTTTACGTATGCATAAAACAATTTAAAATTGTTTAGATGCATTTGATCTGTTGCAGATTCTTTCTCTGTACAAAATGATTTAAATTCACTATAGAGATTGGTCAATTGTCTGTTCTTTAGTGAGGTAAAATGTCATAGTGTGTTATTTTTCTGATTTCATTCACCATTAAATTATTTTAAATTCCACTAAAGATCTAGGAATCACTTTTGAGAGCAAATACACGCAAACGACATCTGCTAAAAATATTCCAAGATGCTCGGCTTTGTTACAAGAAAAGCGTTTTACTTTTCCAATCCGTCAGATATTAGTGTCATCTATGACACTTTAGTTCGCAGAATAAATAAAATATTAGACACTATATGAAGCAAGATGTTGAACTTTTAATAAAAGGATACCCAAAAGATATTGACCTAAAACTTACTGATGAACTTTTGCACTTTCATGTGTACGTGAGACAAAGCCATAATCATACAATACTTTTATCAAAGGATATACAAAAAAAATCAGATGGCCTCCCCAATATGGAAGCAATATTGCAGCTTAATAGTCACTAACTGTTCAGGAGAAAGATATTATATTTAAGACTTAAAAATGAATTAAAAAGATTCACTGAGCATAATTCGCAATAAAAGTGACAAACTTAGACAAACAAATTTTGATAAGCTCTTGGATGATTTCGCTATGAAAAATCTAGAAAAAAATATTTTTAGTCCATTCTACTTATGTTCAATGATTAAAGCTTTTTATTTCTTAACATATATTTTTGTTACAATTTGAGATTCGATCTTAAAGTATAGCACTATTTTTGCTAGAAAGTCATAACCATTTTATTAATACACCTCAGACAAAAAATTGTAAGATCTGTTTTTTTAAATAAACCTAAAAAATATATTCTCAAAAAATCTTAATCATTTAAAAAAAAATATAAAGGTCAGCTATTATTTTTTAGTGTTAATTGTTAGTTATAATATATTTTTTGGAATCTTTAAAACACGAAATAGCGTATTGAATAATAACATATAATATTCTTTAGTATTTTGTTAATAATAATATTTCCATCACTAATATTATTATTTTCACTATAACTACTATTATTAATTTACTATATTTCTTATGTCCTTTGTATTATTTAAATTAACACCCGGGAAAATGGGGTCTTAGAGGTGCCTCATAAAAGGATTAACCTAGTTCTTTTCTTTATCTATATCCAGCTATGGCTGTCGCCAATCAAAGTATTCTCGATGAATTCCAGTTTTGGGTTCCAGAACGACTTCGAGAATCATGATCGCGTCCTCTTTTAATAGTCATTAGAGCCAGGACATCCGCACTATCGCCATCTCTCTTCTAAATACATTGCCATTTTACATTGATTTGTCCAAAGCCAGCTACAAAGAGCTGGTCCTATCCGTATAACATAAATTTATTATTTATGATTTTTTCTTACTACAAATATTTTTTTTGACCATCGTTCGCATTTGGGTCTTAAATAAATAAATCATTATAAAATATAATATAAATGTAAAATTTTCATTGCTCATTTATTAATTATATCGCCAAGAGAGAACCTTTTAAAATAACTGAGGTGTAGGAATAATAATATTCTATATTTTTCTTTGTCAACTTAGTTTAACTAACATAAAGCCACAACTGCGGGAAACCGGTATCCTAATAACCGCCGCGGTGAGGCTTCCTGTTTCGTTTTTATCCACTTTCCTGTCACCTTATCCGTTCCTGAAGATAACTCGACAAAGGCCACACCACTGCGGAAGATTCACGATGTAATTTGTCGTGAAATTGAAGTTATCCCTCAAGTTAAAATTCAAGAGAGCGCTGGAAGAGTGCAATTGTTGTAAATTACGGAAGCGTGTATCATACAATATGAAGGAATTGCATTACGGCGAAGTGCCTCCAGTTTGTTTGCATTCACCACACCTGAATCCAGCTGCTGTTAAACCTCTATTCTCTCAGTGCACTTATCATCTTCACGGCGAAATGACTCTTTCAAAGTGCCAGGGAACCACTTTTTGAAATAAACGCTGCCCGCTTTTCTACGCCAATGACCCGTGATACGAGTATATTATTATGGAGAGATATTTTTTAGCATAATATAATTTATTTCATACTGAATATGAACGACCTATCAAAAACTGCACACTTGCAGTCATGACAGGATCAGATAAAATTTTGTGAGTCAGAAAACATGACGAGCTTTTCCAATTACACGTATTATTACAAAAAATTCTGATAATTTAATTGTGCATGTGTAATTTCCTGAAACGATTTATTCTAATCTAATCTATCTTATATTCGTATTTTATTTTAGAGCACTACACCTCAATGTAGTAAAATTATTATTGATTATGAAAATATTCTCGGGTTATTTTTTCAAATTCCCGGAACACGAGACAGCAAATCTTTGAATTTCCGGGTAGTCTCGACACAGAATCTCTAATTAAAACCAAATTTAAATTTCTTGATTCGTATATTTTCTATAATTTTGATGAAAAGTTTAATATTTGTGTATCTACTGTAATTTTAATAAAAATGTAATAGTTTTTTTAAGAAGATTTTTATTAATATATTTGCAATAAATTTTGAAAGGATTTGCAGATGCTTAAATAAATTTAGTATAGGTACTTATTGCATATTGTAAATTAGTATAATCAAATAAATGAGTGTAATATAAAATAAATAGATTTTTTAATGTTACATATGATGGAATAAGGAAATCATTTGATTTAATGTAGATGAAAAAAAATGCAGATATTAATATACCTTTTTTTAAATATCATATATATATAAGGTAAATAAGCTACATAATTTTCTCTTCAAGTATTTTAAATTTGCTTTTCTGCAATCAAATTTCATAACAGTAAGCAATTGAGTTATGTTTCCACCGCGAATCTGAAAAACGTTATTATAAAACAGCTTAATGCTTGTTTGTATTTTTTCTCTCTTTCTCTCTCTTTCTCTCTCTCTCTAAACCTCAGCGCTCGTTCAATTACAAAAGTTCTCAATTGAATTACTGCCTTCGGTATATAATAGTAATACGTTATTACAATGAAGTAACGGTATAGCGAGAAATACTATATACTATTATCTAATACATCCTTATAATACGTGCGCTATTAGTGATCTCAAGACCTCTTGATGCATTGCGCAGCTTAACGCGTCGCTGAATTTTATGGAGTATGAAATCATAAAGGGAACTTTCCATTAAATATAGATTTAAACCCCCCTCGACCATGTTAAACTCTACCGGGTCGTTAGCCCGGACCGGTATTCGAAAATAATACAAAGCACTCCAAAATCGGCTATTAAATGCGAAACGGCATTGCGCAGCCCTAATGTCTCTCTTGCTCTCTATCTGCGACCAAAACCCTTTGTAAACGGCGTTTTGATTAATTGGTTAAATATCGCGATCTTGGAAGCACTCTTAAACGGCGCGGTTAACTTTAACGGAGATGTGATTAGATATTGGAATATGGGTACGACTCATTTATATGCAGTTGGAAGGGTTCATTTTATTGTAATTATTGATACATTGTGTGCGATATATTCAATTTGATTGTAATCACAATTGAGTATTATAAATTAATAATATACATACAGAACAGGGATGGCAAGAAATGTTCTTACATTTTTTGTAACGTAAATTGGATGATAATGTGCTGCTTTAACAAAAATAGTGTAATATCTTTTGTCAAAATTGCTAGACGTGAATTGAGGCTTGTGAAATTTATGTTGTTTAGTTTAGAGATAAAGTAATTACATCTTCTTTCATCTCACATTTGGCATTCAAAAAAATAAATTACGTATATACCTTTATTGTACACATATACACGTATGTATGTTTGTGATTATATTCCACAGTATCACAATTTTGCTTTGAATACATCCGACGACACTTTGTGTTCTTTGAGAGCTTGCGCTCGTAAAGATTCCGCACGCACGTGGATTCTAGACAAAAGAGTTTAGGCGAAAGTATTTTTTGCAATATTATGGTTTTATGCTGCTTTTAAAAAAAATACTAGTAAAAATTATCATTAATTCATATTATATTTATCTTCAAATATTTTTTTGTGACCTCAGAAATATTATTTTTCCTGATTTCCGATTCCACAGATTTTATTTGAATTAATAACTAGAAGAGATTAGGACTATGGTAAGACTCCAAAGTCGAGTTTGAACAAAAACATAATTAAGGTGACAGTATGGTGGTTCTTGGTTTTGACTCTGATTTTTTTAAATTAACGTGTTTTTTATGTTGTTGTTAAAATTTTTAATGGAATTTAACACGCCACTTAGCTTTATGAGATGTGAGGGCTTGCGTATCGCGCTTTATCTAACTCGCATCTCTTTTGCTCATATTATTTCAGTGGCTCATCTGTGATTTATTGTTTGTTGCTAAGGGAACAACAAATACATTCATTTTTTAATTGGTTTGTTTTAATGTCTTCGTTGAAGTGTTGAGTTATTGCTGGCTGTGATCTATCGTTATGTGTTCTTGTGATGGTACTAGACGATCAGCTGATGCGTTTCGTACTGTGACACTCTCCTGGTGCGTCACTAGCCGAATCTCTGGAGCGTCTTCCTACGTCTGACTTTGCCCCCTTGGTTCCATGTCTCGTATATTTTTTATTGCTGCAGAATTGCAGATGGGGATGTTGGCGGCTCAATTTCACCTTTTCTTGGACAAACCCTGGAAACGGGTTAGATGGCAAGTCTGGCGATCGTTAATAAAGGGGTGAAAGAACAATAATATTTTGCGCAAAGTAAAGTGCATTATTTTTCGCGCATCCTATCTACTTGAAATAATATATATGATATATCGCGATTTCGATATTTATGAGTGATTACGAGTGATTAACAATTCGGGACTGATGTGCTTATAAGTGATCCGTGACATATTAACAAATATTACTGCAATTGCTTAGTCCCAAGATCTCTCTTTCATATGTTGACTTCTCTTTTTATTAAAATGACCTCTAAATTGTAACGAATTGTGAAGGTGGTAGAAACTGACACTGTGGTATTCTAGATGAATTATTCATAGATCGTTTTTTAACCAGTCAGGACTATTTCAACGGAATCATATTATTATTTTAAAGTATTATTTAATTAATATTAGACCTGCATATACATTATAGTTTATTAATAATTGAGTTCTAAGTGCGAAAAACTAAATTACAAGTGTAAAGCACAAAATTAGGAATATTTTGCACGAAACAGCCAAGGGCAGTTTGATATACAATACTTTTAAATATCTAGTTAAATTATAAATATAATACTAAGTATCTAATCTTATAAAGCTTATATGTTTTAATTAAATATAAAATAATAATTAGAATGGTTATAACATAATTCTACTAAACGAGTTTTTGTGCGCTTTTATTTAACAAGAAAAAATCAATTTTAATCAGACTTTTGTTGTCACATAAGTCGGATTCATTACGGTTTTAGAAATGCCGTGCACAGAGACGACCCTCTTCAAAGTCAGCCACTCATTTCCTCCCTGTCACCAGCTACTTTATAATGCAATGATTATATCCAAGAGGGCTAAAATTTGGCTTTTGTTCGGATTACGAAACCAGACTAGTCTCCTCAATATGATCTTGTCAAACGCCCTCCTATTACACACACAATTAATTCATTTCACGCACATGAATTATGAATAATGTTGTAACACAGAGGGTTTTCTATGCAAAATATAATCTCAAATAATAAAACGTTAGGTATAAATTAGTATCCCAATAGTTGTGAAATCCTAATAGTTTCTCTAATAATGAAATATTTCAGCTTATAGATAATAGTATATTGTATATAAAATAAATAAACAAAGATATTTATGTCAAAAAAGCAATTTAATATCTAAATCATACACATTATAATTTAAAAACTTTATTAAAAATCAATAGCAAAATATACTGGAAAACTAACTAAATATACCTACTGAGAATTTTTTATTTTAATCAATTAGGACTACTATATGTCATTGTCCAAAAGCATGTATTTTAAGAACCAATAGGATTTATATATATAGATTATAAACAATTATTAGGGTTTTAACAATTATCCAGAAAAGTCAGGGTTTTTTTAAATTAAATATTTTGTGACATATCACTTCAGCCAAATTTTTAGATTTTCGATGTCAACTGGAAAGACACTCTTACAGCATATATAACCTCTTATTTTATACTAGAAGTAAGTTTTTGACAGTGTTTTTGACAATTATAATACTTCAATCGAGAATATATAAAAAATATAGTACTTTATTATAAGTCGGAAGATATATAATATTAGTGTTGCTGCGTTATCACTCATCTATGTCACGTGGAAGTAAGGTGATAAAGATAAATATTAGTAAAACTTAAGCCAATATACTAAACCAAGAACTGCACAGCAAAAAGTTTGTGCTTATGGTTCGGAAACTCTTTATATTCTCCTAAAATTTCTTAAGCCAATTATTACATTTTTATTTAGTCGATAAATAGTCATTAAAAATAAAGCCCATAAGAAAACAATTTATAAAAACGGATCTCTTTGAAAAATTGTCATGAGATGTTTGGAATATTAAAATTATTTTAGCTACTTTTATGGCAAAATAAATAATTTAACTAGTACATTTCTAAGATGTGTATATTGATAAAAAATATCCAAAACTATCAAGATTCGATGCAAACTTTGGTATTCTCAATGTATCTCTACATGTCTAATATACGAACACATCTGACGTTCGTGTGCTTTATTTACATTTTTTTTATTTTACTCAAAATCTTAGTTTTAATTTATTAATAAAAAATCTAAGATTTATACTAAATATATACATTATATATTCTAGAGGCAAACAATTTGTGCTTGAAAAAATAACACCACACTGAATTTTCAGCACAATAGAAAGTTCCTTGGGATCTAATTAATGGGTCAAACTTTGATACGCAGATTATTTATAACTCTCGGACTCGGGGAAAAGTTTAACCGTTGAACAATTTATTTCCCTAGTTCGGTAGCACTCCCGTAGAAAAAAGCGTGAAAAGCTTCACCGTTACGTTTTTTTTCCATCTGTTGAAATATAACTGGATAAAATTTTATTTCATTCATACTTCGAAACAGTCACGTTTTCATGAAACTACACACACATGACAATGCAACTCAACGAAACGGATCAAAGCGAAATAAGCAAAAAAATAATAAAATAGGTAGTCGTCGCTGGAAATAAAAATGTATACCTGAGAAATGTTGTAGAATATATGTTTTCGCGCATATATATACCAATGTATGTAGAAATATGTATAAGTCTACGTTGATACGTTCTCTGAAGATGCTTACAAATCCCGAGAAATTCCTTCGTGATTTCAAAAGGTCGAGATGCCTAATAGAGGCATAGCGTGTACAAGAGATTCTCAAAAGCCCATTGAACTATATAAACATAGCTAATCGATATGCATTACATCAATATATTCATTGTATGCTGCTTCTATACTTTAGCTTTCGTTAAACGATAAACGATTTCTAAAATATTTTTGAGAACATATTAAACTTTTCTTTGTAACAAACGATACGCTCTTTGACCTGTAAATAAAATATATATATATGTATATATATATATTTTCAACTTCCCATTATTTCCTTCGAAGAACAATATGTGTACATAACAAACTCGATATCATTTTTGTAAGCGACCTATTTGTCATAAGCACATAAATTTTAGTTACTACAATACAATAGCTAGTTATATATAAAATAGCAATTAATAAAATAAATAAATTTGTTGCTTTTTAAAACCTCTCGCTCCTGTTACAAATCTCATTCTCACTTTCGGCTGTAATATAAATAAAAAATACTAACGTACATATACGTTTTGAGCCGGCAATAACACAGTGGATAAATTATCTTCTTAATGTTCAAAATGTCCTTGGTTAACTCTCGTAGAAAAAAATATTTTTCTCTACTACATTTTTTATTATTTTTTATAAACAAAATACCTTATTATATTTTTAAGTATGAACATATAATTTTTTTCCTCTTAATGTATCTTACCTCCGTGGAGTACCTTTAATATTACATTAACTAACTCCTCCTTAAAAAATCATTAAGCCATATATATTTTCTTATACATTAAATATATTTATTTTTAATACTAGATATACCTTATTAACATATATTACTTTATAAGTACATAAAAATACAGAAATAATATTTGTTCATTTTTCTCTTACTTCTAAGCATTCCAATATTATTTTATCTATTATTAAATATATATTAATTTAAAACTGCTTTTTACGCATTATTTAATATT
The DNA here is from genome assembly GCF_051122295.1 of Plectrocnemia conspersa. Taxonomy (NCBI): domain Eukaryota; kingdom Metazoa; phylum Arthropoda; class Insecta; order Trichoptera; family Polycentropodidae; genus Plectrocnemia; species Plectrocnemia conspersa. The sequence continues at coordinate 9,871,910 of NW_028277174.1, read as the reverse complement.
ATTGTTTTTTTATTTATTAATTCAATAATTTACAGGTATCCAGTGATTATTAAAAAATAATTGAAATATTACATACACATACCAGAACGATTGACCAGCAGTATAAGTTAGTGAATAATATACTAAAAACCTGAGCTAGAATCCTATATGAACTACCATTTTTATCGTGCCTGGAAGATCAAAATTAATTTTAAATAATCCTACCTAGAACGATTATCGCAGAAAAGGTTTTTCTAGATTTTCCTAATCTCACGAGTGTTAGTGATAAATATTGTAATAATACAAATCATTAATTAATGAACTGATTTCAGTCTCACTACGTACGTAAGTGTCGATTGTATTTATGTTTTTGTAATGCATTGGACTAACGGTTGTCATGTTACAACTAAAGACAATAAATAATAAATAAATATGTATGCATTCTAACACACATATTTTTATTAAAAATACTTACACCATCCACTTTAAATTGTTCTAGTTTCTCGTAACTATTATCAAAAACATTATCGTGTCTGACAAACACGTTGAGAAGTTGGATGGATTGTTTAAGGGAGGCGTTTTCAGGCGCTGTCTTTCTGGCTGCGACGCTGAAGAATATGGGATGTAATCGCAATTCTTAGGCTTTTTTAGTTTGGCACTCTAAGCTATTATAAAAATAGCTGATATAATGACCCTATTTTAATATAAATAGATAATAATCACATTTATAATTATTATAAAAAATGCTAAAAAAAATTGAATTTGAATATTGTGTGTTGTCATAGATTTTTTTATAGAATGAGTTATTTTTTCTTTAATTAATATATACGCAAAATTTTCCTATCTGTGTCTGCGTTTGAATAATCCAGTCTGTAAAGTGGGTTAAACTCTGGATTCTCGACTTCGAGCTGGACCAGAGTTGGCGCGTAGAGAGAAGCGGCTGCTTTTTTGATCTCGTCAATTAATGATCCGCTTATCCTTGTGGTTTGAGTTTGTACGAACCCTTGTGTGTCCAAATTGGGGAGTTCAAGTTCTTAAATGATATTTATTAATTTTGGCGCCGTACGAATTTACTCAGCTTTATGCAGGTGCTCATTTTGTTTTTGCTGGTATGAGCAATTACGACGAACTGGCAGTGTAATAAAATTAGTTGGTTATTTTACTAGAATTGTATGACTGTTGCTTTGGATTTTTAAAGGTTGTTATCTGTCACCTGAACATATTTGCAACGATAGTTTAATATTTTAATCACATGTGACATCTGGAAATTTTGCGACCAATTGTTCTGAATTTCAATATGTTGCCATTTAATATATTATATTAACACTTGCAAAAATTAGCAAATAGCTATTTTACTGCCTAAAGTTTATTCCGTCTATTGTCACATATGGTTTGCACTATCCGGCATGACAAAGTGATAAATCGTTTTATGGAACTCTTAATGCGTAAGAGGTGTTTTTCATACGATCAGTTCGTTGATTTCAATAAAAGCTTTTCTTTTACAAGTGGTCACTGTGGACCCTACATTTTTTTTTAATATTAACAATTAATATTACCAATCGGTAATCAACGAAAAAAAATAGTTAAATCTTAAATTATTTGCAGTTGGAAAAATAAGTTAACTGAATAATTGCATCGCTATAGTCTGAGCTTTTAATGAATTTGCTATTTATTAAGGCAAAAATTTAAAAAAAGGCAATAAAAATATAACGAAACATTTTATCAAACACAATAATTGTAAATATATTTAAAAAATCCGAGGACCACCACTGGTCCACGGATCACCGTTAGGCAATTTCTGCATTAAAACACTCAACAACCAACAAGTTTTGTTCCAACTAATGTCAAGAATACAATAAATTATATTCCAACGCTTCTATCAAAAAGGCACTGGCATACAAATATTTATATATGCTACGATCTGTGCTCTCCCTCTTGTAGAGATGTCTGATAATTTTTCTCTTAATCCTCTCTAAAAACAATAATAAGTATTTCGCTTTGATGTGGCTTAGAGAACAACACAAACTAGCATATCGTACAAAACGCTAATCGCTTATAAATTTTTAATGGAACACGAGCTCCCATTTCGAAGCCGAACATCTTTGATGTCTTATCACAAAAATTAGTGATATTCATACTATATCTCTATCAATGATTAAACATTACTCCCAACTTTGGTTTGCTATCTCGATTTTAGTATCGAGGAATTTGTCTTTGCATTCGAGAAGCATAAGAGAATAGCGATAAAACCGCGCTGCTGGTCCACTAAAGTCTGTCAACATCATTGCACCATAGTTAACATTAAGCAATATAATTTGTTTTAATCGATTTTATTTACACTATATATTTTTTATTATTATTTATCTTTGTATATTGTAGTAAAATCTTATAAAAGTTTATACATTATGAAAAATATTTAAAAAATTATAATACAAACATTTTTTACAATGTAAGAAATATAAGTACCTAAACATTTGTAGATTCAAGTTTAGAGCTTTCCCGGCAGGATGCATTGTTTAGAGGCATCCTCATACTTTCAAAGCCCGCGGATGTTCGCCGGGGAGGAGGGATTGGATAAAAAACACTGAATAATAAAGAAGTGCTCGTCGGGCGCATAGCCGCACAATAAATTATCCAAAGCGGTGCCAGAAAGAAATTTTGAAAATTGTAGTAGGTAAAGAATATGCCTTTGTGCAGAGCGAGGATTCACTTTATATATTGCGTGCCTCATAAATTGGTACAAATCGGATCTCAACGGTGGCGGCGCAGGTTAAGCGTTATAAAAATGGCCCAATTAAATTTCTGACAGTTGAGTATCGCATTAGTCACAGAAATGGGTAATTGAAGAATTTAATCATGTTCAAATATTCATCTCAAATGTTTAGATGAATAATTGGTTGAAATTTGTTTAAGTTGTATGAATTAGATCGATATGACTGGATAACGTTAGCAACGTATAACTTTTATAATTTAAACTTTATTTTTCTTTGTTATTAAATATACATGAACTCTTACACTCTCTTGTGAAAACATTTATGTCTAGATGCAAAGTTTTGGTCATAAATATTTTATTTCGACCTTATTGTTCCTAATGTGTTTGGAAGTTGTGAATAGTACCACAATAAGCCAAGGACCATACAACATGCTGGCAAAGATTTTTTCAAAACTATTCTTAAACTTAAGTTGTTTGAATAACTAAATATAATATATTAATTTCGGCGGTTAAAAACATTGATACTACCTTGTCAAAATAACAGTGAAAGAAGTTGAACTCAGAATTCATGTATGAAAAAATCTATCGGGTGATTTATATTCCTACAACGAAACAAGATAAAACTTCTTTTAAACTTGACAATTTAAAAGATTATCTTTTAATGCAAATTTATATGAAAACTCTGAAAGATAACTGAATTTTACAAGTGGTTATGTTTTAAATTTACAGCTACTAAATTCGATTTGGAATATATTAAAAAGGCTTTTCAATAAACATTTTTTAGTGTTTGCTAATTCAAAAGAAATAAACTATATTATAAATATACTATAAAAATTTTCTTAACAATTTGTGGAGTTAATTATTTTATATACGTCGTTTGTATGATTCGACTATATAGTTAATTTAATAGTTTTACAGCTTATTGATGTGGTACAAAATTTAATCAAATAATTAAGAGGATATTTTATAATACTGTTTTTGAAATATTTTGTAGTGGTAACTTTACGTTGTGTTAAAAATTTCTCTACTTTATTTTTTACAACTTGTTTATTCATTTAAAAAATCACCTTTTCAATGTCAAATGTAAAAACATTAAACCTCAATACCACCACACAAGTATCTTAACGTCTTCGGGTAGAATATCCATTGTTTTTTCCACCTAATTCTCCAGCAAACTTCCCCAGTCTCGCGTATTACGTAGACGACCCCAAAACAATACAAGCTTCCCTTTGGCGAGCCCTGGTCTAAAACTGGAACAATTTTCGCGTTACGTGCACCGCATTCCGCATATTATCTTGCGGGCATTTCCAAACGAGCGAGTCACCATTAGGGCCGGCGAATTTGCCCTCAAAGCTTTCCACGGAATGCGTTCCAGTCGTATGTACCTAATACGGCTCGTGTTTCACACGGTTATGTGTATGTGTCTGTACATATCGTGTGTCTGAAATGTCCCATAAATTTAATCCTGTTCGAGCCTTTCATCTTTGAGTCCAAGAACGCATAATGATCAAAGCGGTATATTTCACCTACTGATTGTTCTCGACTCATCCGGCGATAATGATGGCAGCGTGATTGGATAATGTAATAATGACGCAAATATGTACACAAATATACTAATTTAGTTACGTATGTAACTTGATTATCACCACAGGAGCTAATGTGCGTAATTGGCTGATATGTTTTTTGTTGCTGCTAATAAAAAAAATTGCTTGCAATAATTCTTTAGGGGGCGTAGCCCTAAGGGTGGTTAACCTCGCGGTCAATGAGACTCTTCGGTGATTGTTTATTAAGTTATAATTACAATTTTGACTATGGACGATTACAGCGTGACGTTTCTCGCGATGAAGGTGTACACGGCGCAGGTGGTGATGGCCGTAGATAATTCTCAGGGTTCTTAAGCTGCGTGCGACGAGTGTCAGGTGTGATCTTCAGGTCTGTCGGTGAGGGCGCGTGGCTGGTTCCTCCGGTTGGCTGCTGGTAGATCTTGGCTCTCTGGTCGTCTGCGTCGCTGGCTCTGCTGTCTGGGCCGTCTCTTGTCTCGTGCCTCAGCCGTCTCGTATCTCGGATCGTCTCTTGACTGTCTGCCCTCTCCTCGTCGGAGTCCGGGCTTATATCCTTTAGGGGGATGCACGCTAGCTGGCCAATTGCTGCAGTGGCTTCTTAGAATTTGAGAAATCGGATGTTGTGTTTCCGAAAGCAAGTTTTTTGCTTAGCTCCAGACTTTTGAATTCTTCGGAAAGGATTTGCATTGTGGTGATCGATTACGTCCGTACCGTTTTGTCACAAAAGAAATTCTCTTAACGACCCGTATTGTGTGGTCAAAAGAAATCCCTCTTGTTCCATGATGTTTGTTTGATTGTTAATGAATGAACGTTTTTGGTCACGGTCATTAACAATGAGACAAGCGCCCTTTTAAATGTGCCTATATGTGTGGTCACCACAATTCAATAAATGGTCTTGCGTAATTTCGCATTACAATGCATTAATATTAATAAAGTCGCTTTAGTAATACACCATTCGAGGAATTTTTCATTTAAACAAACGCAACACGAAGACCCATAGTAGTGGAAATCGCCACAAACTTAATATTCGTATACATAAATAAAAGACGTTTAAGGGGATCTTCCAAAGACGTAAAACCTGTTTATTTTGCAATATTACAAATTAAATGTAATGCTTTTTTATTCGTATCAAGATATTTTGTGAAAATATGATTTACAATTATGTATTAGAATGTATTATTGCTCGGAAGCACTGCTTATTTAATTTTAAATATGTTTATATGATTTAGTAATAGTAATAGGAACTACATATTTTTATTAAGCCATTGCTGTTGCAATTAGAGATTGCCTCATTAGATTCTGGTTGTTTACTTTTGTATAGTAAATTAATACTCTATAAAAATAAAGCATCGCTAATCGTGTATATTGGAAAACGGATTTGAGCACGTTTTACAGCTAAAGAGCATGTCTAACGACTTGTTTAACACCATTATGAATACCCAATTAGTTATTAGTGATATTTTATAAGTTTATGGTAAATTTATTAAGTTAAGTTATATTTTATTTTTACATAAAATTTTAAAACTTTACCATTTACATTATAAACTATTAAAAAACTTATTTTCAATATATTGAAAAAAATTGTAGGTATTTATTATAGAAAACACTTATTGACAACAATATATTTAATTTTTTTTTTATCTAAATAAGGTTAAAAGCAGCTGATCCTAAAATTCAGACTATAGTTGTATTTTGCTGGAATGTGAATACTTTTCCTATTGAATCTAATTATGTTATATAAAATTAGTGGAAAAACATCAATAAATATGTCATTTACATACATTACAGCAATGTTTATCTCTCTATGCCGCAATTCATCAACATTCAGACACGTAGTTCTCGGTTCATTACTCTTCGGCACAAAGCCGCCATTTTTAATATAGCTTTATATTATATATATATTTTTTCTCTCTTGCTTCGAACTTTCGATGAAATATGAATGTCAGTTATTTTGTTTTCGTGTTGTTGGGCGAAAAGCCAAGGGTGGGGTCGAAAAAGAGGTGTTAAAGGTAAGGGTCTTTGCAAATTGGTTTTGAAATCGGCGTTTGTTAATTTAACGACGTCGTAGGTTGGCAATAACGGCCGTTAGCTCGAAAATATACAGATTGTACAATAATATTAAATAAATAAATTAATAAATTCAATACAAAAATAATCAATTATATTTTGTGCTTTAGTATGAATCTAAAATGTGCTTCAAGGTATTTAATGCTTGATGTTTAATAAGCTTTCGATACGATAGATTTGTATATAAACTATTTAATTATAAAATCTATTTTGCTTAATTTTCTCAGAGCTGGAAGATAAAATCTATTTTGTTTCGCTAAATAACGAGCTTTAGGTTCTACGTAAAATTTAAACTAGAATTTCTCAGGAATACTTCAGTCCATTTTCTTCATTTAATATACAAATTGTATTTCTGAAAAAACACTTACGATACAAAAACGGATCAAAACCAATTGCAATTAAATAAGTTTAATATTATTTTATAAACATTCTTTAATTTTATTAGCAAGTGTAATATGAGTTATTATATGTAAGCTCGTACGTGAAAAATATTCGAATATATGATATATGTAAGATGTTCAATGAATTTTTTTCTGAGAGATCATAGAGAACATCATATATGTATTAAAAATCCAGCGAAGTAGTATTTTGGTATATATAACATATCATGGACTAGAGTTTCCAAATTTATAATTTTTAGCTATTCGTATATCGAAATGTAAACGATATAATATTTGAACATATTCATAAAGCTGTAAAGATTCAGGAAATACGGTATTAGTAATAAATACTGATTTACACATATAAGTAGTATTATAAAAAAAATTGAAAAGTATTAATACTAATAATTTTAATCTAAAAAATAATCAATAATTAAGTGTTGAAACTTTAAAAGTTTAATTTTAATTATTTCTGCTGCTGAAAAATACAACTCGATATGCTAAAAAATATAACTAATATGAAAAACTTTGGACTAAATTAAAATTAAATATAACTCGCAGTGATTTAATTAAAATATATTTTTTATAGTAGTCATTAAGAAAGTCTTTAGTTGTACAATATTATTTTTAACATTTGTCTAATTTCTGGAATTTTGACAAATTAAAATTTGTTTCTTCTAGTTTTATATGTGTGTCAGCTATTTTTTGTTTTAGCTATGCTTAATATAATTACCAAAAAATATACTAAGATGAATTTCACATAATAAAAAGAGCACAATTGTGCTATAGATACTGCATCGGTACGTTGGTGAAAAAAATTGACTACCTACGTTGTTTAGATAATCATAAATAATACAAAACTAATTTTTTGTATTTTAATAGAAAAATGTTATATTTCACTGTAAATATAAACGAATATTCAAATTACGATTATTAAAAAAATGATATTCTAATATTATAATATTTATATTAAAATCTCTAGTACGTACTATTACAATGCGTTTCTATATCTCGTTAGAGAATTTTCACAGCATCGATTCCAAATTCGTTAACCGTGTTGTAAATATTGTATTATTAAATAATATTTTTTACTTCAAAATTTTCATATCTACTATATACTATATTATACATAAATATTATTTTATATTTATTATATTTTTATACGCTCTGTATAAAATAATATTATTTAAATACACAAAGACGCCAGCAAAAGCGCGTTAATCATAAGAATCGTTTGCGTTTAATTAAAATATGTTTACGATGCAGTTAATTTTTTAAGTTGTTTTTTTACGACCTTTTAAATTAATTAAATTTGTGTAAAAAATACGAAAATGGAGAGCGGAGCTTCTATTCTTTTGATCTGCGCATATCAGCAATAATGTATAATTACGTATAAAAAACAAATATTATCTCAGTATTATTGACTAAGCTTAAATTAAAAGCAAGTTGATTATTTAATAATTGGTTCGGTTTACTTATTTAATTTAATTCGAGGAATAAATACAATCATATTTTTAAAATGTCACATACTATTTTTTTCAAGGATTGTATCAGGAAAAAAAGCTTTAAACATATCAGCACATTTAAGAAACGTGCATTTAACATTTATTGCTTGTGTACATAAACATATATACAAGTAATATTGCGTCGTTACTTGTACCACAAAAATTAATGATTCGAAGAATAAAGCCTTTTTCAGGGCATATTAAAAGCTATTTACGGCACAGCCTATTTCTATTAATAATACCTTACAAAATACATATATTTTATAATTAAATATAATTACTAATGTAGCGCCCCAAACAAATGGTTAACTTATTTATGCTTTTTATCACAATAATACAAATTTACAATTATTTTCGCAATGTAATCATTCGCGTGACATTTTTATTTAGCAAATTACAGTATTGTTAACAGCATATTGTCACAATATTTATCGTTTGAATTAAAAACGAACGAATGGGACACGCTTAAGTGGGGTAGACCCGCGGGGTTGTACACAGTTGGCAATTAACAGGTTGCGAATCTATTTTTAATCGTCCCTAACGCGTTTTGAGGTTACCGGAAAATTCGTTGCGTTGTTAAAATTGTATTTCCCCCGAGGGCTTTGGAGGGCTTGCGAAAGAACGACGGTTTTCAGTAGCGCACAATAGTAAACACTTACCCGTACACACACACACACACATACGCAAACAAAGGGTGAGCATTAACTTATGTATATATGAATGTGTACTGATACAAAGAATCGAGTTTCAATCCCGAGGGCACGGCGAAAATCTTCGAAATCCTTGTATCGCATGTGCGCTGCTTTGAAATAGTTAATTTTTAATTTATATTTTTTGTACTTTTGTAAAAGAGTACGTTGTGTGAATCAGGTAAATGTTTTATAAATATGTATCAAGATTAGGTTTTATACATTTTTTATGTAGTCTCTATGACGTTCAATACAAAATTTTTAGAGCTTAGAAAGTGCATGGTACTCGAGAAAATGTATTTTCGCTAAGTGCGCAGTCACTCGTTTGCCGCCTGCTTCTCCTTTTCATCGGACTTTAACTCCTTTTATCCTATCGCCTCTTTGATCGGTCCAAAGATATAAAAATCACTGAGGCTGGGAATTATGGGGTCGAGTATTGTCAAAAGTTCACATCGTTTTGATTTGATTGCAGGTCAAAGATGATCTTAAATAGATCAATGATACCTTTGGGCATGTAGTGCTCAAAATAAATACAATTATTTAAGCATACTTAAGCTATGTTTTTATTAAATAAAAAAAATATTTATTAAATTTTTTTTTTATATCCAAATTGCTATTATCTACGTTTAAGCTTATTTATAACACTTATTATAAGTTCTTTGTGGTCAACATTGATCATTATCAACAACTAATTTATACTTTGTGTATCTTGGTTAAAAAATAAGTACGACTCGATAATATTGTATGGATGCGTAGGCTTGTACAATAATATCTTTCAATAACATTTTTTGTTGTACTTTACAATTAGCTTTTAATTAATATACATTAATAAATGTGTATGTATGTATAGCATATTTTTTACGATAAACCCAATTTACCAAAACCTATGTCAAGATTATTGATTTTTTCACACAGTATCTGCGGCTATTCATTTTTTGTATTCTGTAGAATTCAGTAAGAAAATGTTTTGTACCTATGTAAATATCATAATCCAAATTTTCAATCACAACATTTGAATGTACGAGGGGTACATAAAAGATTCGATTCGATAACATAATGTATTTTCGTTTCGCATAATATTTCGTTAAAAAGAAAACGTGAGAATGTGAAAAGCGGAAAACGTTCTCGTTCGCCCTCGAGCCCAAGAACGCGTATGCTTTCGTACGTGAAGTAATATTCGCCTCAGGACGAGGGGAAAGCCCTTCAAAACACGCCTCCAGGTCCTTATTCATATTTATCGCGAATTTTCAAAAACACCCACCGAGATGCCCATAATATATCCAATTTAAGTTTGAGAAAAGTTGCTCCCTCGTAACGTATAAACAAACCCGTTTTTACCATTTTTCGTAACGGTGTTCAATAATGCAAAAGTTATAGCGTGGAATAATTTTATTAGTCAATCCGCAATGAGACTTGTTTGAGGTTGCGATGAGAAAAGTTCGATGGCACCTGAATATAAGCTTGCTTTATCTTTTGAAATATTAAAGTAATACACGTAGATGCGTTGTATTCTTATTAATATATCTTTTTTAATAAATATTTGTGGGTAACCGTCTGGTTACTGAGCGATTTTTCTTGAGAATATTCTAGATACATACTACGTCTAGCTATATTTAAAATACGTCTGAGACTTTTTAGTTTCTATTTAAGGGTATAAAGAAATTTATTTTTTATTTTTTTAATAATTTATTGTAGTTTTATGATATGCATACATACATCACAAGTGTGAAAGTAGACCGTCGCAAAGATTTTTAAATGATTCAACAAAAAATATTATTGATCACGTGCTTTGTCAAATTCGACTTTAGAACGTTCAGTTTGAATGGTCGCCTCGGTGGATTCGGCATAACTAATTGGGCAACGTCACAAATGAGCGCGGACAAATAAGCGTGCGTCAAAAGAGCGCTGCTTTATAAGCGCTGCGTCATAAGAGTGTGTTTGTAACAAAATAGCGTATGTCAAATGCGCAGACAGTCATATGAGCGCTTGAAAAAAGAGAGCACGTCATAATAGCGCAAAAATACTTTAAGAAAATCAAGTAATAAATATTTTAGGAATTAGGTACACAAAATATAAGTGAATTGTAAGAAATTTACAAAGGCGGTAAAATTAGTATTTAATGTACCAGAGCGTAATGACGATTAAAATGATTAGCTAATGCAAACATTATTATTTATTAATTATTATGTACATACGAAAGTATACTCCCCTCCCCATTCCTGATTTTGAATTTATCAATAAATTTGTTCTATAATGTTTCATTAAATTGACAAATAATTATCGGCTCGACTTGAAATGAATGCGTAAAGTTATAGGGCAGGTATATGGCCCGCCAGACTTTTTTTCATTTATTTTAGACTACTAGACTTTTTCGTGAATGGCGAAAACAAGCGCAATATAAATTTTAAGCGCAAAGTGTAAGATAAATAAAATCATCAATGTGATTGCAAAGGGTTAAAACATTAATTTTGCCGAATTAATTTTAATCATATTGTATAATTATCAAAAAAAGAGTTACCTTTGATTTTTTAAATACCTAATTGTAACCCTTTTCAAAAAAGTTTTACCGCTTTTCAGGTGCATACCAATGCATGACATTGGTTAATGCGTATTTGACGTACGCTATTTTGTTACAGCGCTACTTTGGTAAACGCTCTTATGACGCAGCGTATGACGGCGCTCATTTGACGCACGCTCTTTTTAGTAGTTAATTTAATAAAATCAATTTTTACCATACCGGCGACAAGTGCTTCTGTAGAAAGATCATTTTCGACAATGAAAAGAATTAAAACATTCAATAGAAATAGTCAAAGTGAGAATAGATTGTCAGCTCTTGCATTAATATGAATCGAAAAAAATTTTTAGACAAATTAAAGAAAGACAATATATTATATGATGCGGTTATTGTTGACTTTCGTAAGGAGGATTTCCATATTATCATTATGTAATCATTTTTTTTTTCACTATTTTCTACGGTAGAACGTCATTTTAAAATGTTGTAAATTTGGCACATATAAATTAGTTTATTAAATAATATTTTATATAAATAAACTTGAAATCATCGACATGATACCTTTAGAAGGTCAACATTATTACAAAGGTGACCTTCGTGTCACTCTCGCATTAAAATAAATCGAATGAGAGATAGATATTTTAAAAATAAGCAAACAACTTGCATTAAAATAATTCGAATTAGAGATAAATAATTTAAAACTAGACAAATGTAATCTGAGGTGCATGACATATTGTATTTTTAATCCATATGGTTTATTATCCATGAAGCATAACTTTGACCTCTTTTGGGTTCATCTAGAAATATTTAAAAAAAAAATCAGTAGCTATCGACATCGGGCGCGTAAACTGTTTCGTTACATTTTTCTCGAATAAGTGTTTTCGTTAATATTTTTTATAATAATATCCCTTTCGATGTTTTTAATTATAAAGTGATAGTGTAATTTAGTGTATGTGTTAGAATTAAGCAGTGTATAATTCAAATTAGTGTTTATAATAGTGTGTATGCAAGGCGTTGCACCAGTGTTTTTCCAGCGCGGGCCTCGCGGGAGGCGGGGGGAGTGACGCCGCGCCGTGGCCCGCGAGGATATTTACAATTCTAGGCATTGACAAGGTAATGTCTTTCTAATTTTCTGTGTAACCTTTTGTGCTAGTAACTCGACAATTGGTCGACATGGTATTCCAAGCGTTGCACTCAAAACTTTCAATGCATTTATTGGCTTTGTGCTCGGATTAATTTAGCCAATTTCAATTTATTAATGGTAAAAAAACTTGTGGTAAACACATTTTAGTAATATTTAATTTTTAACTTATGCAAATAACTCAATAATCTACAATTTACGAGTGTAAGTTTATTGTAAATTTTTTCATCGGGACACATGGCCGAACCGAGCGGTCTTAAGACCAAATAACGCTTACTTGACAGTTTTACGTTATCAATTATTCCTCTAAAACTGATTTTTTCCTTCAATGGGTATCTATATTTTTATGATATGGGATGAAACGGGATCATATGCTCTAATTGTGCATAATTGTAACTTTATATTGTGTGTCTGTTATGAAATAAAAAGATTATAAAATTTAGTAAGACGGAAAAAAAAGAGCGAGATGCAAGCAGAGCTCGCTATTTCGCTCTTTCTTAAAATCAGCGATTGAAAGCGTGACGATATTTTATTTTTACTGTTTTTTCATTAAAAAATAAGAAAAAGGGCAAAGAATTTGGAAACACGACATAAATAAAACTCGGGAAGACTATGGAGAGTATCATAGGCTCCATAATTGAATCTTATGAAGACCGATTTTACACTTATTTTCGTATGTCTAACGAATAGTTTGTAAACAATCACAACCGGCACGCTTCGCCGCGAAAACGCCTCGGAACGCTTCGCATTCGCTTTCTGTGTGACGAGACTCGAAGGACTCGGTGTATTACAAAATAAAAACGCCTCGCCACGCCTTCGCTTCGCCTTCGCTTCGCCTTCGCTTCGCCTTCGCTTCGCCTTCGCTTCGCCTTCGCTTCGCCTTCGCTTCGCCTTTGCTTCGCTCTCTGTTTGGAAAGGCCTTAATTGTATAAAAGTTCGGCTAAACTATATGTCAGAAGCAAAGAAGTAGTTGAAGTAAAATTAAAATTTAGAAGAGGAAGTTATGAATATAAATTTCGAATGAAGGTTAAGTTCTGAGGCATTCTGGCTTAAATATATTAAAATTAAAAAAAGGGGAAGAGACTAACATTTTAAATATTTTTTTCTACTGTACCCATTTAAATGATTTGGGTCGAACCTTGACATCTTTCTTTGTAAATTATAAACTATAAACAAAAATATGTGTGATGGTGATCATATATTTTAAAAGTGCATCATAACTTTTTGTGCGTTTTTGAATTACTTTTTCAAATGTTTTTTTATTGTTTATATATTTGCCATCATGGAAAAACCTGTCAAGTTATGATGATCAGATTTGTATTAAAAAGTAACAAGCATCTTATTTTCTACATGTGTCTAATGGCATACTTGACCTTCAGTGTTAAAATTCGAAAAAAATTATTGCTACCTGCCGGCTAGTTGACGATATTTGAACGTGTCACGACTAGACCACATATATGGTTGTTAAGACCAAAAATATTCACTGACACGGATAGTATTTTTCATGGTCACATTTTAATTATTTTGACCCGCAGCCAAAAAAGGTTGATGAGACCTGATCTAGTAGGTGGTATTATATATTTATATATCTTAGATAAATAAGTATCAATATAAATAAGCAATGATAGATGTTTTTTCTTGATTAACGAACGGTGATTAACGAACCACACATAAAGATTAATTGCTTAATATTAAGTAAATAGTTAGGAGTTAGAATACACACAATAACTTATCAATATATCGCAACTTTCAAAATTTAGTATCAATGCAATAGCACCTATTTAATTCCAATAAACTATATAAATTTCCACTTATTTCTTTTCAGAAAGGCAAACAAATAAAAGTGCTAAAAATAAATTCGACTTTACAAAATTTATCACTAAAAAATGGCATCAAGATCGTACTTAAAAAATCGGAATATAAAGTAGTTAAAATTACGGACGAAAATGTTTTGGTGGTGCGAAAGTACTAATATTTAATATATAGGGGTAATATTTTTGATAAAAATGCTACCGAGCTTTTGATTGGTAGCATTTTTGTCAAAAATATTACAACATTTTATAAAATGAAAAAAAATCAGAGCCTATAGAACAATTATTATGTTTCTTATATAATAATTTCTTATATAATAAAATGTATATGTTTAATAATTATGAATATTTTAAAAACCTCTGTTTAAAAATTTTATGTTGTGAATTTTTTAAGTTGACAATTATCAGATAAATTATATACGTATTAGGTAAGTCGCTGTTAATATTTGAAATTATTTACATTTCAATATATATTATATATTTTCACTCTGGCGTATTTTTTTACCATATTTAGTAATATTTTAACGTTCTTTTATATACCGCCTTCAACGCTGTGCTTTTTTTCCATTTAACAATTGCCTGTACAACACTAGCAATTTCGTTTAGATTTACTTTCTGTCGATAAATGACATTTGCCGATTCCCTTACGTAATCGCAAATTTCCCTTAGCAATAAAATACATTTAAACTAATGGCCAAAAAAATACTTTTTTGCTAGTAAAAAATCGACGCGTGATTCAATTATTGTTACCGATTTGCTTTATGTTATGCTTTAATTTATACCTTTCAGTTCAACCAATGCTAAAAACGAGTTATTCACAACAAAAAATATCGATCAATCAAAATTCGTAGGTCTAAAATTGCTGATATTAATTTAACGAATGTTTGCTTTGAACCGTTGTTTCAATTTATCGCATGAATAATTATAATCCGAAGTCCGAGAAAATATTTCCATTTTCGTTTTATATTTTCGCCAATAGCCGTAATATATTCACAGCAACAATAAGCTACTAAAACGTGCTTGTGAAGAAATATTTTTTTTAATAAATAATTCAAAGTCGACCTTCCACTGAGCTTTCCTCGAAAACTTTCAGGCAAATCTTTTCTCGTAACTTCGGCAAACAAACACAATGAAGCAATAATGAAATGAATTACTCGCCATTTATGTTTTTATTTAATAACCAAATATTTTAACTTTGGTTTACACTTCATAATAGAAACCTCAAAAATATGGTTTCATGAAAATGGAAATATAGTAGAAATTAATTGCATTTCCAAACGCAGAATCGGTTGTAATTGAAAAGCCCCAAAGAGGCCTTTGTCCGCGAGTGGACTAATCAATTTGTCGACAAGGATATCTGTGTTTTCTCGGCTTTTCGGTCAACGATAAATTCTCCCTTCGTATTCAAATAATAATATTGTTTGTTTTACATTTTATTATTACTATTTATGTTTTATAATATTATATTTAAATAAAATCACACATAGACCACTTTATATTAGATTTTCCAAATTTATGTAAATACGAATTAATTAATTAGTATATAAGGCATCTCAAATACTTTCCAAATTCACTATGAAGATTTACTTAGTAACGGTAAGCGTACTAGAAAATTCTTTGCGATGAGTGGTTTCCCGTTTTGCTACGCGGAAAATAATGAATAATTGATTTTGCATAGAGTCAAATGTGTGTTGTAAAATGAGACGCAATTTAAACCCATAGGAGTTTTGGGAAACAGAATTATTTTCATCTCTTATTTTAGTGTTTGGGAACCCTAGAGTTGATTGGTCTCGTGGCCAATGAGACTCAATGTGGAATCTAGTAAGAGATTTTTATTAAAATATTTACATATAATCTGTACGACGGTAGATTAATGGCTAGACGTATTCTCAAGCGGTGGTAAATCTGGCGCAGGGATGATGTCCGTGGACGATCCTCAGAGTTCTTGTAACTATCTGCAGCGAGTGTAAGAAAGCAGTTTCTCTTACTCCGATGATCGTTCGGGAATTCTAGGTCATCTCATATGAGTATCATTATTGTCACGCCTTTTACAGTTTAATTACATTTTTATAAATAAGTATATCGACTGCGCAGGCTGGTCGTTACATAATCCAGAAATAATATACAAATATCACCCTTACTATTGTATTTATATTTAGTTGTACGTACTTTTTGATATCCCACGTAAATTTGTCAAGATTTGCTTTGTAATTTATAATTAGTGCACGTATGCATTATTAATGTAACACAATAGATATCGTAGCGCATACTTTTGAGGTGTAATATTATTTCTCCTAATTCTTATTATATTTTATATATTGTTAGTTGACGGAAAAATAATCTGCCTGAAGGAACTAATTATGTGTCTTCTTTAGTGTCTTTATATTTCAATTAGTACCTAACAATCGTTTCAATTCAATCTAATCAACCGTCTCCTCATTGTATTAGCCAGCCAATGTGTGCCGCAAATGTCAGGCACACAACTTCGTAAATTTTCCATTTGCTCAGGTTCTCATTGTGAAGATTGTCGGAAAATCGTAGAGAGGGCGCTAGGCAATCTCGCGGCTTGTGAGAAATTTTCATATGATTAAGCGTTATTGTGCGATTAAGGTTTAAGGTTGGCACACGCGGCTGTCTCTTGATGAGAAAACTTTTACAAGACCCCATCCGAACAGTTACCTGACGAAAATTAGCACTCTCCGCAGATGACGACCTCTCCTCTTTAGAACACTCACCCCAAGAGGCAATTTTACCCCCGAGAAAGCGGTAATAATTGACGATTACGAGGAAGTATCCGATGCCCGAAAAGGGGTAGAAAAAATATATACCGGTAATTTGCATTGCAATTAATTCCAAAGGAAAACGATGAATATTCAAGGGCGAATTAATGCAAATCTCATTGTAAATATTTGTAAAATAATTTGAGCCAAACTTATTATATTTTACTATATATAAACATACTTTATCACGTACATAAATTTCATAGACGTGGTGTGCTAGCATAGTTTACAAACACATATACTTACCCTTTCTAGTAGCTCTTATCTAGACTTTCATCCTATATACACTTGTAGCCTTTATCATTATTAAGGAAGAGCTGTAAAGCCATACATCCTTATCTACTGTCGACAAATACAAGTTGGTAAAGTTTTTTTCTATATCAAGAACGATATACTTAGTCAAGAAATAAAAGACCGACATATATATTTGCAATATAAAAAAAATAATAAAAATTAATACACACTTTATTATATTAAAATTATTAGATGTGGTTATGTCCATACTTTTGATCATTGATTTATTTTATTTTTAGCTAAGAGGATTCTATCCATAAATAAATTAATATTAAAATATGCACAAGCGTTATAAAATACCTATTTTTTATAATTACAAATTGTACTTACTATATAGTAATTAACATAATTAGTTTTTTTACTATTCTTAAAAACTCTCAGCTGTTGCATTATATGCTAATTGTATGTATTTGAATAATTATGATCCAATGAACCTTACAAAAAAATCATTGCTGAAGTGGTTGCAGCAATTGAAACCAATTATATGATTATTGAACACAGCTGTCAGTTGAAAAAAATATTTTTCACAAGAATTTGAATTTATTTTTGTTTAAATTTAATTTGAGCTCTGCCCAAAATTTATTGAAAATATTTTTTTTACAAACTTTTATATTTGGTTCAATTACTGCTGAAGTTTACAAAACACCGTTAATCTTAGGCCCTTATTTCGCTGCTTATTATTTAATAAATACGGTTAATGTAAGCAAGGCGTTTGGGAACAATTACTTCCACCTTCATTTT
Organism: Plectrocnemia conspersa; assembly: GCF_051122295.1. Taxonomy (NCBI): domain Eukaryota; kingdom Metazoa; phylum Arthropoda; class Insecta; order Trichoptera; family Polycentropodidae; genus Plectrocnemia; species Plectrocnemia conspersa. The sequence goes on along the minus strand of NW_028277174.1, from coordinate 9,853,736 downwards.
TGTTAATTTTTGACAAACGAGAAAAAACTTCTTATTTAATGATCACAGCTTAACCATGCAAATGTGATACTTTAAATTAATTAAACTATGAATAAATAAAAACTAGTAATGATGTATATTTTCACTAAAATGTCAGTAGTTTTCGCAAAAAATTGATAAATTAACAAGTTTTTTCTTAAATATTACATTTTATATAGAAGATCTAAATAAAACACATTTTTTTTAGAAAAATTGTTTATTATCATCGTTAATTACACATATTATACATTTATTTAATCAACAACTATGCGTTTTTACTATGATAATATTATATATATACTATAATTTCAATAAAATATTTGACACATACTAACAATGAGCGATCTCTACTTAATATTGCAATAATTTTAGTATTATATACATATATTAAAATAATAAATTTAACTATTCCTAAAAGTCTTCATCTTAGTGATGAATATATAGTTTTACCAATATTAGTATATTTATTTAATAATACACATTTATTAAAGTGATACATCAAAAAGCGTAAAAATATTACATCGATGCACATACGGTTGTAGCTAAAAAAATATGATTAAAATTTAGTTTGTATTTTAACGGAATGCAAGCGATATTAAACGTTCTTGATATAAACGTGGAGCTTAGAAAAGTTTTTACTTTGCAATTTTTTACCACAAAAACTCTCAGTTTTGTTCGAGTTTTCCGGCCCGAGATTTTCAGAACGAAGGGAAAACTTTAGCACACGTCGTGAATCTTCTAACAATAATACATCTCTCGAATTTTGAGAGCCTCTTTCTATTAGTCATAATTTACATTTTTCTTTAGGAAAAAACTTTCCTCTCTCTTACGCGTTGGTCCCGACTGTTCGAGAACTTTTCACTACGACACTCACTTACTTTCAACATAAAAATATTATATAAATATTAATATTAATATTCTATATTTTTATATACAATATGCCAAAACTATTTTACTTTTCATAAGCACATTGAATCAGCTATTCATATTTTTGTGACATCAACTATGAAATAAAAATCAAAGCACATATTTATGTAGCTATGCAAAAAATAACGTAATATCAATAAACATTGTATAATATTAACATCATAGTAAAAATAACAGAATATATTTTCTTTATATGTCTCTACTCAACATTTTAGAACGTGTATTACGCATACCAAATAGTGAATAGATATGTAATTAAATGTATTTACAATAAATTATTATATAAGTATTACTTATTATTATATAAATATTTTACTGTGCGTATGTAAATATATTTATTAATTAAATTATCAAATTATACAATTAATCTAATCCAATTAACGAAACTCTTAACGAACCAATCAGTGCGATTTTAATTTTATCAATTAAAACTTTTCGCATAAGAAACGTTCCGCTCGTATTTATTGTTATGCGTACTTTTTCAATTTCTAATTTACGCTGCGTGAACTTTGAAAATTATGGAGATTTTATATAATTTCAAAAATACAATTTTGATGCACCCTTTCATCTGATACGCAAACGTCTGATTGAGAGGTGAGATAAAAGGATTTTATACATGAATATATCGTGGAAAAAAATAATAAAAGGGTTTCACATCGTAAACACGATGTTTACCCGCGTGAAATTTGTTAAAATACCTTACTAGAAGAAGGCTCTTTGTGTTATACACATGTGCATGTAGCATATAAATATTCTACTTTTTTATTTTTATTTACACGTAATCTCATATGAATAACACTGTACAACAAGTTTTCTGCAGAGATAAAATTATTAAGAAGTGTTTCTTTTGCTACATAAAATATAATATAGAAGCCTTACTTTTGCGTATCAACTAAAGTATTTATTAAAGATTGAACGTCTTTGTTACTTTCTGCAAGAATAGTCTTGTCGTCTGCGTATCAAATGTTATTTATGATTTTTTCCTCCAATGTTTGAGCTTCAAGCACTTCATTGAATATAAGCTCAGTGTGCAAATATTATATCATCGACGACAATGCGCATAAGATGTTATATTTGGTTAATATCAAAACTCTTCAAAAATAGGCACGATTTCACAGATCTAACATGTACCTAAATTATTTATATATTATATTAAATTTAAATCAATATATTTATAATATAATTGATCACAATTTCTAGCATATATAAACTAGATATATTTTCATACACTCAACTTTGATAAAAATAAACATATCTACATTTTTACACAGTGTTTGCTTTTAAATGCGCGATATTTGTTTCCATCTACATTTTTCAATAGTATACGAACGAGTTTTGTTGGCCTCACTGCAGGTAAATTCATCTCGAGAATTTGTATACAATTTTCCACGTAACAATATTAAATAAATATAAATTGTGCACGGTATGTTTGTTATGTAGCTCAAATACAAATCACCAGGGCCGAGCGGATAGCGCATACCACACACAGTACTTGGCAGCCCCTGACCGTATATAATCCCTTACTAATTGATTTACAATGACCGCCGTTTTAGTAGCAGCTCTATGAATTGTTTAGTAGTCGAATACGCGTTTTACACGCCTGTATTAATATTGTTTAATATGGAAAGACTTGATGGTGTATTTCCTAAGATAGAAACTTTAAACTTTTATATTTATTGATGGGAAATTTTATTTAAACAATTATTAACAGCACAGATAATGGCGGATTATTAATATTGTATCGAATGTTTGCTATAGATAACAACGATTTCTTAGAACTAAATGTTAAACTGCTTTTTAAAGTATCACTTAAAAGCTGATTTTTAAAAAATATAAAATTGCGTAATTAAAGCTTTTTAAAGAACACTACAATGAGCTAAGACTCTACTTTGCCCGGCCAGGTCTTTAATAATTCCGCCAAAGAACTTTTAAAGCCCTCGTTGATGCCCCTTAAGTCTGCATTCCTCGGAGCTGCGTCCGCGGAGCAATACCCTCTTTAGAGAGTTGATACTTTACTTTACAAAGTAAGTAATACTCTTTTAAAAATTAGTCAAAACTCTACGCCACATTATCTTTCTGATGACAACGTCCTCGTCTACGCTCCCAGCTGACCAGCAGCACCTATATGGCGCGTCGCCGATGGTCTGTGCTCTCAGATACTGTGTTTTATAAATCGTGTCAATAGTTGCGTTTATCCGTGTTTAGCCAAAGCTTTATTTTAGCGTAATTCTAAAAAAGCAAATAATAAATTGTTTTGTTGAAATTTGATACTATAAAACAATTTTGTTCTTGTATTCGTATTACTTAATAAATAAAAAAAATAGTAAATATATACTGATTTTATTAAAATGGATAATTATTTAATAAATACTTAAATTCAATCATTCCTTTTTTAATTATTAGTTAAATTACTATTTTTCTTGATTTAAGCACACAAAAGTACATTTTAAATGCTGATACCTAACGAACCATTATTGCTTATAAAAATATATTAAGCCCAATTGTACCATAAATTATTGAATTATAGTTGTCCTGTTCGATTAGTTATTCACCTACATGAATTTTAATGATTATCATGATGAAAAGATAGATTCAGAAAAATAATTTTGTAAGGATTCAGCCAAAGTCTGTGGAAGTTCAATATAACTTATTTTATTATTTTTATCCAAATATTTTTTTTCTGAAATATTGTCCTAAGTACATAAACCACTTTTGTATTGTAGTTCTATAATAATAAATTCATGTTTGTTTTATATACTTCAATAGATATAAATAGCTAATTATTTAATACTGTAAACATAATAATATATTATGATCCTTTTAAATAATTTATTATAAAAATGCTTGTCTTTTTATTATTCAGTCTCTGATTAACCCACAATCAACATTAATTTTATTATGCATTCCTCTAGAGAAATTAACAAGACGCGGATTTTATAAATAAAAAGATCAAATATTTATTATGAAATCTCTTCTAATAAATGATTAAATATGCTTAATTTTTTTTAATATAAATTACATTTTTAACATAAATTAAATTCTGTGTTTTATATGCTTTGATTATGCATTACAAACAGAAAAAAAATCATATCTTTTTCACATATGATATTTTCATTGTGAAAATTCGCCTTTTCATTCCCTTGAAAGCGTCAAGTTTCATTGTTTTAACAACTCGTTTTGACCGTCGAAAAATCGCCAAAAGGTCGTAAAAAATTACAGCAAAAGTCCGTTTATAAAATAATGTTCACGCACGCATCCGACGAATTGAAAATAATAACGATGATGACAACGATATTATCTCTCTTTCTCTCTCTCGTTCCGATATCGCGTTTATTATCGCGACATTGGCTTTTTACAGCTTTTTTGTTAAGGTCTGTCGTAAAACCCTCGCGGGGTGACGACGGGGTGGATTTTACCCACCTACCTACACCCGACAATTGTCCGCGAACAATTCGCCCAAATTGACTACAAAAAGATAGCAACTACACCAGGTGTATTGTTTCACTTTCAATGAATTTTGTAATGCATAATATCTACATAAAACACATCAAATAATTAATTATATGTGTCATTGTATTGACTCAATTAATAATTAATAACTTTAGTATCACCTCAGTCAAATCAAGAACTCAAAATGATTTATTTAGAGAAAAGAGACTCAACACTGTGTTTGTTGGGTTCTGCTCTAAACTTTAATATTGCGGCCAAACGTGTATACACATAAATGGGATCGTATGCAAAAACACGAAGGCCAATTAATTCAGTTCTTAGTTCCAGCAGCTCTATGGCCATAAATGGACGTTTAAAGTTACAAATTAATGTAAAAGCATCTCGGTTACGCCTGTAGTAAATCGCAATAGTTTCAAATTGGCAATTATGGTAAAGATCCGACCGCTAATTGGGAACACTTGGTATAATTTGAGTGGATTTAATATTCTATCTAGAGCGCGAAATACGCTTGTTATACTGTTGTAGAACTATAATAACAGTGTGCTTGATCTTAAATTAAATTGTTTATAATGTAACAATGAAAAACATTGTTTCTTAGATTGAATAAATTAATTGTTTATATTGTATTTTTAAGGATAAAAATATTTTTAATAATGAAACACATGCTAAATTATGTTAAACATTAAACTGTTTTGTGCTTTGTCGCATTATCATTGAAAATGTAAAACAAGTAATTAATTTTTTTGTTGAAAAATTGCTCTTTTAAGTAACACGCTTATAATGTTTTAACCCTTTAAGCAGTATCGCCGTACATGTACGGCAGTCGATCTTTCAGTGCTTTAAGGTACCCTATATATTTATTTATGAAAATTTTTTTGAAAAAAATTGCTACATTAATTTCATAAAAAATATTAAGAGCCTCTGAATTGATATAAAAATTCCACACAAGCCGAAAAATATATAAAATTTATGTTAAATAATTTAATATTAGAAAAGTGTTAAAATAAATTATTAAAACACACAAAATACAAAATAGTAAACATTCAAAGTAGAGATGTTACGGTATACTTTGACTGTATAAGGGCAAAATTGAATACCTAATTTTTGATTGACAATAAAGTAGAATGCAAGCTCTCTAGCTTACGAAAGACGCGTGTAACTTACGAAGTTTTTCTTCTTCATAAATTTTCTTTTTGCAAAATCAATCCTTACTTTAAATTTACCATCAGAAGTATTATAACATTGCTATTTATCTTTTCACTAAAATTTTCGTTATTGACAAACATTTAGTATATGTATTTATAAAATGCACCTTAATCTTATATAGATAAATAATTGCATAAAATATGCTATTTAAGTAGCACATACTGTATATAATTTTTTCATGGTAATTAAAATATAATATATTCTAACAAACGGTTTATGTAATTAAGACAATTTTCCTTCAGTAATCATTCGAGTCTATAATAACCCCTCAAATGTCTGAATTATCAATCTCGGTAGCTGTAGCTTAACTCAAAATTTAATTAATTGAAGTATCAGCTGCGTTATACGCATGCGTTTTACTACGTGAACATACTGTTACAATTTGATGTAGATGTATACATATATATGTTTTTATACGCAACTTAGCCCTGCCGTAAAATTCCCGAAATCATATCAAAGACGAAAGAATTCCCTATAGTTTTCCCTCAAACAAATGACGGCATTCCAACGGTCCTAGAATTCGCGTTATGGCATCCAGAACTTCGTGCCATTATTTCGCATATCTTGACGTTCCAAACATAAAATATTTGTCGTCCTTTAAAATTGAAACGTAAAAATGTTTTCACTCGGTCACACCCCCAACGGGTTGTGCTGCAAAGTTATTTCATAATCATAATAATAATAATAATATAAAAGAAGATTTGCTCGGGGAAAAGTTAAATTGAAAAAGACACCGTTGAAGTAAAAAGAAAGTTGTTGAAAGAAACGAAAAAAAAACGCCGAATAAATTGAATCATCTCGAGCTTCGAACCAAACTCAATTACAAGCAACTCTTAATAAAAGAGCTGTTGCCGTTAATAACGCTCAATTTTAAAATAAAATCACTAACATTAATTATATATATTTTATAGTTATTTTATTATAATACAATACTCATTGAATCAGTGTATTATTTCCCCATAAATATTAAATCACAATAATTAAATAATTAATAAATACCAGTCTTATAAATGCATTTTTTTTCATAAATTGATTGCATTTTCACAGATCAATATAAATTTTATTTTAATTTTTTTTACTAAGAGTCCACAGTACCTAAACATGTTCGCCAATACACATAACATATGTCTTAGAACACATTCGGTGATTCGAGAGTCCTTTCGAACGTGCGATAATCCTCACCTGATGTGTGAGGATAATTTAATACTAAAAAAGGTCTTGACTGGTGCAGTTGAAAGCTGCAGCGGGCCTTGGCTGCAAAACGTCTTCGTAAGGCTGTATCTGAGCCAAAGCTTGCTCGTCTCTTATCCTTTCGACTTCTTCCAGAACTCTTAGAAAATTCAGACCTGCTAGTTTTTTAAGCTCTTCGGTAGACCAGCCGGCGGCTAAAAGCTCTGCGAAGAGGAGCGGATATGTCGAGACATCTTCGAGTCCTTTTGGCGTACTGTAAAAAAAATATGTGTATTAGTTATGTAATATAGTAATATAATAATAAGAGAGATAATTGGGCAGTAAAAATACATAGCTAGCATCATTTGGTAATATTGTTAAGAACCACAACAATTTTTCATTAAAAAAGTACCAAAATATTTAATTAGCGTAAAGAAAAGCAGACGCAACAGACTAATTAATAAATCCCCCTAGGTTCAATGCATTGAGGTTTATGGTTATTATATAGCCAAATAAATAAAGAGGGTGTATTGAAAGTAAAGGTCACTCCAAAAATAGAAGGCTTTATAAATATTTCCTGAACTTTGTATCTTTACTTTGCAAATATCTCGTATATTAAAATTTAATTGGCAACGAATAATTAATACTAATTATATTAATTATAATACTTAATTAAAAATTTTATTTAATAAAAATAATGTACTTTAATAATGGAACAATTTAAATACTGGTATTGCTTTATTTAAAATACCAATATTTAGGTATTTTTGATTCATTTTTTCAACGTGTTCTTATTTTTATCCTTATAAACGACAGCAAAAATAATAATGTTTTTATTACCACTGTATTGTTCGCCTTTTAAGACTATTTTGTATTCCAGTAGTACTTTAAATATAAATTTTATTTTGAACTACATTTCTACAGTTCTTGACCCATATAAGCAACAATTAATAGCTAAATAGCTGGTGATATCATTTTAGATGGTTTCCTATACATGAACTTTTATTTATCCTTTCAAAAAGGAAGAGTAAATAAAACTTTTTTGTAATCATAAATATTGTAATAATTTAATATACTATTAGTTTTCTTACATTAATTAAAAAAAAATTAAAAGCATTTTGTGTAATACTTTAATACATGTCCACAACATCTAAACTTTATTCTAGTACTTTTTAACTGAAAAATCAGGTATTCTAAAATAAATATAATTTAAAAATTTACTACTAATAAATCTTTCTATTGACTTCTATGCTTTTTAAGCTCTCTGTCGATTATGCTACGTTATAATATTATGTTTACATATTTTAATAAACCAGACATTATAAAATTAATGATTTTCAAAATGATTTCTATATTTAAAAAAAATAAAGCGTTGTTTAAAAATTAGAAGTCAATCAAAAACTAATTAATCTAGCCGTAAAATATTACATACATATATATGATATATACATACACAATTTTAGGTATAACTAACTCCTTGATATGATATATGTATTATATGTATATATAGCAGAAATTATTTTACTAGAAATGATACTAGGTATTTGTACAGTTGAATCTTAAAATAATTCACCGGCTAAGAATGTTGTGATTAATTTCTTTACAAATTCTTTCTGAACCAAAATTAGAGACTATCATGTAATATAATTATGTTACACACAATATAGCTGTATTAATGTGTGTAAACTACTATTGTTAAAAAATATTCCTGCTTCATTGTATATTTAATGGTATTTTCAATTCACTCCTTAATATCATATATTTATGAAAGAAAAACATACGTTTTATACAAACAAAAACAAGAATTGTACTACGGTTATGATTCCCATATCGCTGCGTTCTCATCGAATAATGAACTTCCGGGCTGTGCCTATTGATTAGAATACGTTTCGATTTCGGGAGTTTAGATAGACGGAGAAAATGGTTATTTCTTGTTTATACTTTTCTCATTTCGAAAACATCCTGTTAAGCCTGTTAAGCTCGCCGATAAAGCACATCGCCGGCTTCTTCTTTACGACAGTTTCTCTTCTCAATTTTTTCCTTGTCGCGAATTTCTACCCTCGCTGCCAGCTATGAAAGTAATGAAATTTATATTTATGTTTACTCTCTCAACCAGGATACGATCGAACGCGTGGGCCCGTTGAGATTCGACTCTCGTGCGTGTGCTATGTATATATTTTATGTTTTATTATTGGGCTTTACGTCGAAGGCGACGTTTCGATAGGTATTGATTGGAGAAAAGCGCGTTTTTAAGGTTTAAGCTGAAAGAAAAAGTTCAAGGCGTGTGTTTATTATTATAAAAATGAAAAGAAAGTTGAATGTCGGGATATATTCAACGGATGCTAAAGTTTGTTTTTAAAGCTCATTGTAAAAGTTGGAAGTGTCGTATAAATTTTATTTTATTTTTTTAGTAATAATAGCATGGTCAATTAATATTTTTAATGGTTTGGGCTAAAATATTTTGATACCAATATTCCAGTATTATATCTTTTTATATTAACACAAAAAAAAATACTTTATTTTATAGTATTTAAAATAGGGTTAATTGCTTAGACCGTGTTCTATGTAATGAGTCGTCATTTATTTATTCCGAAATTAATGTCGTTGATTGGTTGAATAAAAAGTTAGTTTTGACAGCAGCTTTGGAATTGGTTGAAATAATTCTCCGCGAATCATATGCAGAACAGAAATTTCTTATTGCCAATAAAGTTTGCCAAAATATGTGAATACGTATTAGCAAAATTGGCATTTATATTAAATAAGTAAACAAGTCACAGTTAAGTTATTATAATTCATATCCTAAAAATCTGTATTCAAGTCACTGGCGAAAGTTAAACTTTAGTTACACATTATTTACATAACACCAATATATTTAATTTAAAATGTTTACTTTCTATCTTATACACATTCTATGGATATTTTATCCAATGTTCAACTGAGAAGTTTAAAATTAAACGCTCGAGTCGAAAACTTACTAAGCTCTTAACACATATGCTCGTTATTTGCTCCATGTTGATTGTGAATTACATTAAGCACTTCTTTATCGAGAAACGATAGCAAGTAAAATATTAAAAGTATAAGAAAGAAAAATACTATATGTACTATGTGGACGTATTTGAAGATGGATCGCTATGTTGTTAGCACCGATCGGAGTAAAATTGATGCGATGCGGGGGGTGTGAAGGTGTTACCGAGGGCGAGCTTCCTGTACATACGGAACGTTCGATATTGAAATTAAGTACCTAAAATGGATCGTAGAGTGGATAGAATTTGGACGAAATTATTTCGTAGAAAAATTGCCGGGACGGGAATATCGGGAGAATTCTCAAGAGACGCGGAAAGACCGTGCCGAGGCCTAAATTAAGGTTTGGAAATTTGCAAGTGAAAAATGCGCATTTTGTGAAAGCCTCGAGTAAAGTAATTATTGAATTAGAATAAAGAAGTTTACTTAATGTTGTAAATATACTTCTACCGATTAATCAATCTCTTTGAAGTGTAAAAATTGTGTATTTTTATTATAATCGTATTACGTAAACGTTAAGTATATAATTTTATCTACTGGACATTTTGTAAAGTTTTACACAATAGGTAAATTAAAATTCATCAAAGTTAAAATGTATAGAATAAAGCGTCAAACCTGATAAGAGGATTTTCTTTTTTGTATTTACATAAGTTATCAAACTCTTGATAACTTCATTATTATAATATTTCTTATTCAAAACATGTACGAGCTATTATTTTTAACAAAATAAGCTTTTTGTTTTTTAATGTAATTATTTGTATTAGGAATTATTTTTATTTTTATCTTAATATTGAGTTTTTATATTTTTAATATATATTTTTGTGGCGACCGTTCGTTAAACAATATATTGTTTCCCGGAACTTAATTTTTTACGGCCTTTGTACAATTCATGGAACCACTTTACGATTACAATTACATCACAAAAAAATAAACATCGTGAAAAATAGAAACGGTTATATTAACACATATTTCTGAGTTCTTTCTAGAAACTTACTTTTTTCTTTGTATCATAATATGTTGCTCTTCGCCACCGTCATATCATTGGTACTATTGTACCGGCCCCCTACATTTTCATTTCCTTCTCTAGTTTATCTTTTATTTTCAATATATAATAAATAGAGCATCAATACTAATTGTATTGATGGCCCCAGTCGTCGATCGTGACGGCTCGTAACGCAGACGTCGATCTTGATTAGTCGAGAAAGGTATTGGAGAAGTCTACAATATGTTATAAGCTAAGAGTTGCTAATAGGCTAGTAGATAAGGGCCTATGCTCAACAGTAAAGAGCGGGTGGCCACATACAAACAGCCTTTCTGTCCCTATAAGGTCAAAGATATTGACAACAGCCCCTAGTTAGAGCATCGCTGAAGGTCTGCGCCCCCAGATAATGTGCTCAGAAACTGTGTACTGAGTGACATACTCACTTAGTGTATTTGTATGTTTTTAATTATTTATTTACTTAAGTTTGATCCAGCAACATCTACAAGCCCGAAATTTTCCTTTTGAATTACGGTTTTGTCAAAATAATAATAAGTAATTTTTAATGTTCAGTGTTTTTTTTTTATAGTTTGAAAATCGTTGTCATTGTTTTTATTGCTATCAATGGCTGATTTTATTATTTATATTTAAAAGAGTTGTATTCGGTTAATTCCGTAACAACTGCAAGATAGTTTTATTTATCCCTAATATTTTTAATATATTTTTCCCTATTACATAAGCTATTAAAAAATCACATTTCTAATATTAAAAATAATCATTAAATAAATAAATAAATAAAATTCGATTTTATTAGCGAAAAACTCATTATTGCTAAATTTGTGGCGGCCAACATGTGTTACACCGACAAAAAAAATAGAATTCTAATGGCCTACATGACTGGTAAAGAAATACTTTGCCGATAATTTGGCAAGATAAGAAATGACGTACGGATTTAAATCATTATCAAAAGTCTCTTCTTCAACCTTCCACTAAAGAGTCGCATATGATTCAGGCCCACCGCTAAGGTTTGTTCTTACCGAGGTGGTCCCACCTAAATCCAGTGACCAACCTTCAGATGCAGCGTCTGTTCCCATCCCCAGATATTTTTTATCTACGATTTAAAATATATTTTTTGAGGCATGAATTGTGTCCCCAACAATATTTGTTTTAGCTAACTATAATTTTATTTATTATTTTTTTTACATATTAGCTAAAAAATACTATACCTCTGAGCTAATATTTTATATGCAAATTTTAATCTCGGCAAAATAATGCATATACATAGTTACACGTTACACCAAAAAATGAATTACGTTAAAAATAATACAAATATTTTGTATTAAAAATGCATTATTTTAATACCAAACATGTATTATATTTTATTTAATAATTACAATTTGTTTTAGCGATTTTTATAGAAATCTTTTAAATATCTTTTTTCACTGTAAAATATATAAATTATTTAAAACTAAAATTTAAGCTTTACGTGAAACTAAAATGTATTACAAATCATACCCTAAAATAATAATTATTAAATATGCAATTAAAAAGTATTTTTAATAAATTTTGTCAAAGCAAAAATATTCATACACCCTAAAATTAGCACGTGTTTTTACATATAAAGTTAATTATTTTATTGTATGGTAAAATAAATAAAATAAGAGATTATAACATCACGTAACAAAAAAAGCAAAATATCAATCAATTTTCATCGAATACCTCTGACCAAATTCAATCAATCACGTCAGTATGTTTGCTTCGCGGGTGCGAAATAATATTATTATATTTTGAACCCGCGAAAACGGTAAATCAATTCTCGCTTTATCTCAATCCTCATGAAGAGTTTCCATGCAAATTATTCTACAAGGGGATGAGTGCGTGTGGGGGTCGAAAGAGCCAACGGAATGAGGAAAAAATTGGAAATCCGACTACGTAACCGTAACGCACGTAGTATCGGAGACACGTAAACGTTTGTTTGCTGATCCGTCAGGATATAGTTTCCCATTTCCGTGGAATCCACCCAGGAATTGTGGATATCCAGAACATCGTAAAGCTAACTTCGATTGAAACGTAAACGAGTAAAGTCGTTTTTTTATTCCTCTTTCTATGCTAGCAATGTTACGTGCTCAGGGTGAATTTTTAATTTTATTTTTCAGTCGCGCGTTCGATTAAAAAGCTCCAGAGCGAAAGCTCTCCTTAGTGTATGTTCGATATTAACTCCCTATTTTCGTATTTCACATTTAAGTAGAAATGTTTGTGTGAGGAGATAATATTATGCCTGAATTTTCATCTGCGTTTTCATATAATTTAAAATTGCTATAACAATATAAATTATTAATAATAAAATAATACAATATCAATTACTATAATGTAAATAAATCTTATAATATAACATATTCACTCACATTTATGCAAGTGGATTATAATATCTACTAGAATAAGTTTTCTGTGCTTTTATAAATTAATATGATGTTATTGAAAAGCATATTTATTTATAAAAAATGTAAAATCTCGAAAATGTAAAACTAGTGAAGAAGGAACATGCTTGCTTTACTCTTTTATTAGAGTAAAACATATTACTTACAGCAAGAATGTATGTCTTATTTGATAAATAAAAATACCAAAAAATGTCAGAATGTTAAATATAAAGGGTAGCATTTTAAATTCGTCCTTATTATAAGTGTATGTATGTTTTTTATAACCATCTGTTTTATTTCAACTTTCATACGATATTTTTATATTTTATAAATAGGTTAGATTTATTTGAAAATGAAATTTTTGATTCGTTACTTATAATTTTATTTTTAGTATTGCTTCTCCGTAATTTTAGGTCGGATAAAATCTATACGTGACTGATATATCTGGATCAGATCATACAGTAAAAAAAGGCATCTGCTTTTCTCATTATTTTAAGGGACGTCTTGGTCTATTCATTGCAGCTCCGCTTAGTGCGAATTTCACTAAGCTCTCATTAATTCTAAATCAGTAGCAAAATGGTAATTTTGAATTTAGTGGCTAGAGAAAATGTCTTAGCTAGCTTATAAACTACTAAGAATTGAGGGTAAATTTAATGTCAATTCCAGACCTTGATCCTCTGACCAATATTGATGATTCAAGGTGAAACTCTTTGATATTGTCTAATATAGATATGATCAGACTTTTTATTAGGTTTAAAATCTGTAAATTAAAAACGTCATCATTGTATGAAAGGCATAACAAAATTTTTCTGTTTTTAATACTTGTTTAGTGGAGGCATGCACCGACCCTTGTCTTTGTTAAAGTGAGGTCCGCGATTTTTATACAAGTGCTTTGGAACTGTCAATCAGTATTTGCATCATTTATTAATAAAAAAATATACCTTGTTGAGTTTGCTTCAAAGTTTGCTACAGGCTTTATATACTGTACTAATAATCTGATAAATTTAATATCATATAAGTTACGACTTAATTAGATTATTTTTAATCATCTTAATATTCTGCTAGGAAAATCAAATCTAAAGAGATCGATCATAATTAAAATTATTAACCTTGATTTTTTTCACACCATAAAAATTGTGAAATCGTGTGGATTCGAACCCACGATCTGCAATTTATAAGCAATGACTCTCACAACCGTTTTGCCACTCTGGTTTAACATAATAGGAGAGTGGCATTATCTGCTTTGAAAAAAACGTTTGGAGTGTGCCCAAATACAAACAAAACATTTTTGTTTTAATATTGCACGTATTTTATAATACTAACATAAATAATTATTTCATAACCCTTCCATTCGTCAGAAAAAAAATGTTAATATGTATATTAACATTACGGTGAAAATTTTTCTTTTGCCATTATGATATGTATGGTATATTATACTTTTTAAGTATTATTAAAATTATTATTAAAAATAAACTTTATTATTATGTTTACTAAAATTTAAAATGATAATAATTGAAAGAAAGTGTCAATAACAAAAAATGGAAAAAAGATATTAACGATCGGTTGTTATTGTTTGGGTTTTCTAATAACTAGTTAGTGCGAATCGATTAGGAAATATAAAATATAGTCCTATGGAATGTAAATTTGTGACTTTTTTTATAGAACATCAAACATGGAATTGAGTCTATATTTTTATATCAAAAATATAAATGCAAAAAAATATTTTTTTATTAACAATATAATTTGTATATAAATAATAATAAGAAAAACAATTTTTAGCGCGTTATCGATAATTCCGGATCAACGTTTAACTGTCTACCTTATATCTAATACGTCTAAGGGAGCTTTCACGTTGTTGTTGCTATAATTAAATTTACGTCGATGAAAACTTAATACATTAACGAATCGAAATATTAAACATGGTATGAAATTTGAAGCATGACCACATCCGCCAAACAATATGTATATTGATGCTTTATGATGTCTCGCTGAACCGCGTAAAACTTGCTCCTGAAATTGATCCATCATAATTATGTTGGATAATGAATTTTGACAGAAGCTACCTCGTGCTTATAACGAAAAGTTCTAAGCCCTCTAGTAGTTTTCGACATTGCATAATTATATCAGGTTATATAGCATAATTGTATAATGATTTCTATTGCATAATTGTATCACGTTATTTATTGTATAATTATACATTTTAATATTTATTTTTTTCTAATATTTTTTTATAAAATTTGCGCCCAACAAATATAAACACACTTTGAAAATGTAGTAAAATAAAATAAAAAGTGAATCGCAACGATACACTGTCGAAAATTAAATGAAAGCTGTCACGAAACTCTGTTTTACAGAAGAGAGAAAAACTACGTTTTAAATACAAACAAAAAAAACAGCACTATAGCATGTTAACATTTGTATGTTTTATATAGCGTTGTTTTCGGATATAAGTTAAATATTTATTTGGTCCTGTTATTAAATTCTATTAATTTTTTTAACAGGTAAATTGTAAGTGTTGATATATTTAAAAATAAAATCTAGATTTTATGATTAGTTGCAAATTACCCTCAAAAGTTTGTCGCGTTGAACAAAAATTCTGCCGTAAATCTTTTTCACCAATCTTTTTTATCCAATTGTACCGATTGCTGCTCTCCTGTTTATGGGGTTGTTTGTTCCTTGAAATTGATGTAGGTATGCTTCTTCAAGGAATTTGTCGTGTTCTCGTAGAATTTTTTTATATTTATATATATATATATATATATATATATATATATATATATATATATATATATATATATATATATATATATATATATATATATATATATATATATATATATATATATATATATATATATATATATATATATATATATATATATATGTATATATATATAAATATATATATTTTTTTAAATCACGGGTTTCATCGCGATTTATGCTTACTTGTATTCTATATTTCGGCCGTGATTTTCCGGCCATGATCACGAATTTCTTGCGACTGCAAGCAAGCATACAAGTCGCAAGCAATTCGTGATCATGGCCGGAAAATCACGGCCGAAATATTGAATACAAGTAAGCATAAATCGCGATGAATCCCGAGATTTAAAAAATAATTATACTCGCGAAAATCTAAAAATTCATATATATACAAATATATATATATATATATATATATATATATATATATATATATATATATATATATATATATATATATATATATATATATCTTCATTTCTCATTTAAACATATATACTTTTAAAGTAGATTAATTTTCAGAAAACAGGAATTGCATTTCAGTATATTAGCTACATACTTTTAGATTACATTGACACGTTGCCTGCGAACTTGCAAATATAATAAATAGATTTGAAATTAGATATGATTTTTTAAGAAATATTTGTTCGAGTGTCTTTATTGAACTTCAGTAAGTTTATAATTGCATAATGATAAAAACCCTTTATGAATATTCTCTGATAATGAATCTTTTATAGAGTGCAATTATTTACTCTCCAATGAAGCATACAGAACGTAAATTTTTTTTAAAATTAGCCGAGCACCTTTAAAATACTCTGCATCACCAGATATTGATTCATGATATCAAAAAACAAGCTTTATATTCCCATTAAGAATAATATACTTACCAGAGGTAAAAAATGAAAATCAACCAGAATAAAACAGTCCATTATAAATATTAACGAAACATAAAACTTTATAACGGCCTTTTCAAAGTGAAAAGGGTAGTAAAGTTACATAAAAATGTAACGATAAATACCTGAGCTTATACCTAGACTCCAAAATTAAATTTAATAAACATATTTTGAAGTTTTTCAACAGCAAAAATGCCAAAACACATATTGATGTTGAAAATCCCATATCAATGGTTTCATATATTCATGTTAAATATACTAAAATTAAGTTTTTTTTTGTTTTCTTCCTTAAGTTATAACTACCAACGTTTGATTATATAATCTTATTTATATATTAACGTACGTAACGTAACGAAAGTGGTTGTAAATAGTAACATGTATTGTATTTTTTACAACGGTATAGGTGGCGTGTCGTCCATACATGCGGTAGATTCAAAACGTCAACCGGCATGCACGGTTGATCGACTATAAACACGAGCACGTGTAACGGCTGAGTCACTCGCCATCAGTCTTACATGCGGTTGACGTTTTGAATCTACCGCATGTATGAACGACACGCCACTGAACGGTATGTTTGTAAAATACTATTGTTTTTGTGCAGAAAGTAAAGTTTTTATCGATATTGCTTATTTAGTTACATTGTAGTAAAAAATAAATAAAATATTATATATGCGGCCCCTGAAAAAAAATTTTAGGTGATGCAGCCAAGGAAATCCAAAGTTTAGACACGCATGTATAAGACTTTTTGAGTTTATGAACTCTGAAATTAAAATTAAACCGGAAAAATTTATTGATTTTAGTTATGCTTATTTTGGTTGAATCAGTATTTAATTAATTAGTTATTTATTAGCTTATATAATTGTATTTTAATCTAAATATTATAAACCGCAATTATTTTCTTAGCTACTGAATATTATAGAATATTTAATAATTTAATTTATGAAACGTTACACCAATTTAACAATTATCGTTAAATATCTGTTCAATTAGACTGCCTGTTTTCATTTCCAACCGCAAACGTTTTGAACTAAATCCACAGTATTGGATATGCCGCAATCACACAAATTGGTTAAAAACATACACAAAATATATGGTATACTCACAAATTTATTCCATCGTATCCCGCTCCCAGGCCTACGCTGTCGATTCCTGCCATTTCTCTGATGTGGTTAATGTGGGCTGCACCGTGCCATAGAGTGTACCGAAAAATAGAGCAAACAAACAATATTTTTTACATCTCTGCTTCTGGGAAACAAAATTTTAATCTCGACCAAAAAAAACACATATACATACGTACATACAAAAAGAGGGTTGGTGAGGTTGTAGTGGTTGTTCGTGCGCTCAAATATTCATTTATATTTTTTATAATAGATAGCATCTCGTGCGTAATAATTTGGCTTTGTTCGGATTTCGTTTGCGAAAGTGTTTTTTTTCGCCGTTTTGTACTTGCAAAATACCTGTATTGCAAAGTACATGTTAAATGTATTCTTTGAAAGAAACGTACGTGTGTTTATGCTTCTTTTAAAATATATTAATTGTTAGCCGCATGAATAAGTTTAAATAATATTGTTATTTATTAACAAAAACAACAATATTAGATAACACGTGATTTTTATATTTATTCATATATAATAATTGATTTTTTACCAGACTTTTTTTGTTTTTATGGACTATTTAAGGTGTATTTGGTTTTCTTTATGGGAACCAACAAAATCACATTAGTATTTTTATAAATACAAATTAACTCTTTATTAAACTTACAAATACCGACAAAATGACACTTATTTTTTCTCTAACTTCAGGATACTATTTCGCTTGCTCATAGCGTCTTTTCCATAAACACCAACAAGTTTCTGACGAATTTAACAGTTTTTGCACAGAAGAGACAGATGTAACAAACTTGCTGGATTAAGCATACGAGCTTTTGAACACACTGGTGTTAAGCCTGGTTAATTCTGCAGCATCAAACAAATCCTAGCGAAAACGGCGATGTTGCCAGTCAAATAAAAATCGCAAATTATTTTTCTAGTCCTGTATATTCACTTTTCAAATATACATTAAATAATTCATATATGTACTATAAAGATTTATGAAACTCGTAATTCTAAGCGAATTTTCTTATAAGAAACAATGATAAAAATATATTTGTAAAATAAATTTGTTTTTAATTTAGAATTATACAAAGAATATAATTACCTTTTAATACATAAATTATTTTTTGTTTGTGAATAAAAGTACATAAAAATTCGTATTTTTAAACTAACTTTTAAAAAGATTATCGATTTTTTATAATATAGAAGTTAAATGGCCCGCAATATTATACAAAATAATTAAACTTTTTGAATCGAAGGTCGCTCTTTATAAGCAAAATACTCTTAGATCCCAAATGACAGAGACTTTTTTATTCGCAAATGCGCATTATTCGGCTTCCAATTTTATTATCCTTTGGGTCACCCATTTGTTTATACGCGATCCTTTCAAGCATACGCGAATATATTTTAAAATATCCCCCAGGGATTCTACGGATTCGTCGTAAATACACTTTCGTCGGTGCCCATAAGTAATGCGATCATTACTTATCGAAACCGTCGATCCCAGATGGGATTTGCGCGTCCTGGAAGAGCAAAGGCGACGAGGACCGTGGCAGGTTAATGCCCATTAATATTCACTCAACGGACGGTAGGGGCAGTGCATTAACAGGATGGTTACAAAATTCAATATTTTATCTATTTATTTACACACTAATGGGAAGAATAAATATATCTATGTATTTTATGTGTTTAAAGGAAAAATTACTTTACCAGCTTATGATAAGGTTTTTCATTATTGATTTAGTATAATAAATACCACTATCCCAATATTCAGAGCAAAATAATAATATTTCAACGATATAAGTAAAATATCATCTATTTGGGATGGTTATAACTGTGTTCTATAATTTGTCCTTATGTATTTATTAAATATCGACAGATTTGTATAATATGATCATTTAATTGTTCGTTTCTATGTTTTTCTTTAGTAATTCATTATATATTTATTGCTATATTCAAGAGCATAGGTGTAGGTTCTACATATATTTAAACCTATAAATGTGAACTCAAATTAATTATTTTTTTTATAAATGTATTAAAAGCATTTTCTCAAGTAGAACACAAATTCGCTAAAAGATAACGTCATATTCGACAAAAAATGACTAACCGACCAAAACATCTCACAAATTGCTAAAGCATTAACCAAAAAATTAGGATATAAAAAAATCTGAAATTTTATATAAAAATTACATTTAAAAATATATTAATAAATATATACAATTTTTCATAGACTTATTGTATCATTTTTGTCTTTCGATTTTAAATTTATTTAAAATGAAAAAAAATATGTAATTTCAATTATCTACCTAATAAGAAATATAAATGGCATAGTTTTCAAAACTATGCCATTTATATTTTTAATATTTATTTAATATACTTATTTTTAGTAAAACTTATGACATAATATTTGTCAATATTATATTTCATCTTATTATTTGTGAACTAATAATTTATATACTTTTATAAAATAAACAATCATGTCACATTATATTAGGTAGCAAATTTTAAATCTTGAACAAAAGCAAATTTTTACATTGTAATTCATCTGTTCAAACATCATTATGGTATTCTAATATGTTTACTTTTACAACTTAGCTTCTACTTAAAATGTATTATTATAGCTGTTTGTAAATGTTTATTAATACAAGGGTTGGGAGAATTACTACCAAAATTAAAATATATATTAAAAATACTTTTTATAGTAGATCATTTCCATGTATCCATTAGGAATGTTAAGATGATCCGATTCGTATAATTTCATCATCAAATTGAATTTGTCAATTAAACAATACTTAGTCTGACCGTTAATTCCACGTGGGAGTTGCACGTACTCCAATATAGCAAACGAAAACGTTATTATGCATTAATATTCATTCGGCATATGGGAGGAAAGGTGCATTAACAGGGCGGTTACAATATTGCGCAAATTTCTCTCTCAGGGTATAGAGTGCATAAGCTATTTCGAATTTAATTATACACACATGTGTGTGTCGACGTTTTGTTGTTAATGGACGCAGTAATTCAAAAAGGATCCGCCTGGGACGAATTGTAAAATTTAATTATATAGGATGGAAAGGCCTTCGCAGAAATAAATAAATGAAAGTATGGTTCAGTGATTTTATGTAAATATACTAAAGCTAACTTTTATTTATATATGCCTTCACGCGTATAGATAATCTAGTTTAATTTTAGAAGTGTTAAAACGATGAATAAATACCTAGTAATTTGTTTATGTATTCCAATGACCTAAATAAATAATCCTACTAATGTATTCATATGCATCAGTCGCTGTCGTTCAAAGTCGTTAATAATTACTATCATATTTTGCGTTTCGTATAATTTGTTACATCAAATACGTGTAAGAACGTATATACTAGAGACTTTTAAATCTTATAGCATATATCATAATGAGATATTACATTCGAAAGATATAATTACCTATTATATTTAAAACTTTTGCGTACTTTCGCTATTTGTGATATTATAAAATGTGCAGACTTTATAAACTTGCTTAAATAACTCCTATCCAGACAATCATCTAAATTCGCGTCGCCAACTTTCTGCAAGAGTAATATTAAAAAATGTTAAATAAGTACATTCAAGAAGATATTCCCGGGATAGAAAGTCGTGGAGATTTTAAGCGAGGAAAATTTTCTTCTCCCTCGCAGCCATCACGTTTTATTACAAGCGCACACGTTTTTCTGCGGAATCATACTTTATTATATAGTTCACTTTGAGGCTGAATATAAAATACATACATGGCGCTCATAAAAATGCAGCAACTACAACAATATCAATAACTTAAACGCTAAAAGTTAACGGGGTCGTATCGCGCCAACATACACACAGACATAAAGTAGGTATTGAAATACGACTGAGAAAATCCCGTGCGATTTCTTCATGGAATATGTTTTCGACTTTTGATGTGCGAAATAAACATATTCCATCTACGTATTAGTACCTTTAATTCAGAATTTCCTATTCATTGTTGTTGATTATTGCATTATTACAATTTATAAGCACCTGAATTATATTGGCTTCCGCGAAAATCACTTAATAGTTTGACAAAGCATAATTGCGTATTAACTTGATAGTTTGCGACAACACATCAACTTAATAATTTGACAAAGCAGAAATGCGCAAATTTTATTATGAAAATAATGCGGTCATTTTCATAATACATATAGAAAAAGCTTTCGGCATTATATGGCATCCGGTTTGATTTACAAACTGAACAAAAATAAAACCGCTGACTGTCTGCTAAACTTAGTACACGCATACCTGAGAAGAAGCTATGCTATTTCAATGAACACTCGATATCGCGTAAAATTCCAGCTAGATTTTGTCATGGGAAGTTTGCTCTTGCCGTTTCTCTTTATTTTGTATAAAAATGATATTCCAAAATACGCATACAATTTATGTACGCTGAAAATACAGCTATTTTAACGAGTGCATATAAATTTTGAATAATAAAAAAAGTACTAGATATTATATATATATAGTCATTGTTTTTGGGTACCTACTCCCCAACCATCTGGAAACCGCTAGAATTCATTCGATAAAAAAATCCGATAAGAATCCTAGAAACCCAATTAGTTATCGCACCATCAGCTTATTACCGTCATTCCTTTTTTCATTTCTACCATTATTGTTTGTTTTTAATATAATTAATAGTTTTTTATTATTTTCTTTTTATAAAACATACTTCAGAAAAAGTTGAATAGTTTATATTTATTTTTTATTATTTATTCATTGTAGAGATACGCATTTTAAAAATATAACTCAAAAAACTGTTGCGTTTGACTCCCCTGGCACTCGCAAAATCAAGAACGTTCTTCGCGCGTGTGTCGCAATAAGAACATAAGGCACGTGCTCTTGTTTACAAACTAAATACAAGGTCAGTTAATACATAAAAATAGGGAAAAAAATGATTTGTTGATTTTGTTAAATTCATAAAATACAGTTGAAAGAACCTAGCCTCAAATTTTGTATGTAGTATTCCTATAACGAAGTCCCAATATCTACGCTATAGAGGGGGTCGACTGTACTCAATTTAGCATTTAATTTCTTGTTTTTTTTTTGCTAAAATTGTAAAGGGTTTTGTATTTTTCTCCCCCTAAATAATAACCACAAACGTTTTGTTTTATATTATTCTTTTTTTATTTATTAAATTTAGCTAATAAATAATTGTAAACATAAATATATATATATATAAGCCAGTAACATGTATATTATATATGTATATTTATATTATTGAAATTAATGTATTTAAAAAAAACGAGTGCAGTATTAACGCAATGACAGAAATATTTTTAAACTCAAATAAATATTTAAAGACATTTAACGAGTCAATTATATTCACAAAACGTGGAAAAATTTGCAACCTCCTTCCATTGACCAGACATATACCATAAAATGGATATTTAGCGTTTTATACCTAAGCTTACACATGATCTCCAAGGTTAAATATACATTTTTATACTTTGCTATAATATACTTTGCTATAAAGAGCTAGCTGTTATTGCGGCTCAAAGACCAATATTCAATATAAAGAGCGCGCTTACTACAAAAAATATAATTCAAATAAATAAACAATTAATCAGACGCATTTTAACATATTTTTCCCGGTGAGAAGTAACACCAGTAATACTTATTCATACTGTCATTTTTATATCTAAAAATACTTAGTATTTTCCTATTAAAAAATATTTTGCGTAACCGCACTTACCCACTAATATCATATTTTGCGAATTAAGATAGAAACAACCTTTAATTTAAATATGAGCACAAAATTCCATAGCATATATTTCATCAACTTATAAAGCTTGGAGAATTCATGTCATAGTTTCGGATATTTAACTAAATTTAATTGAATCAGCACTTAATCCTTTATTTTATTCTTTTCCGTTTTATTTTCTTAATTGTAAAAGGTTTTTTAATTTATTCCCCTTAAATCTGTGATTCAAATATACGTGTACATTTTATAAGCTATTATTTTTAAGGTTAATCAAAGTGTGCGTTTTACTTCTGATAATTTTAAAATGTGTCAAAAATAATAATTACTATTTAGTGCTTTTGATTGCTAATTTTCGCCTTCAACTGTAAAGATGTATACTTGTTTTTTTATTAGGAAAAAATAATCGACTTCAACTGGCATTTTCTTTTTAATAAATAATTTTCTCTCGTCAATTTATACATAAGTTAGCGCAATTATTCATTGTGTTTCAGCTTATATTGTTGGTATATAAAAAAACTAATAATAAAATGTGTGTTTGGAAAACCGGTTACTTAATACATATTTAAATATTTTTATTACATTTTTTTATAAAACAGTCATAAGAATATATTGATTTTATACTTTTATTTACTTTACGATATATGTATATTTATGGATATTGACAAACTAAATTTTAATTGTTAATTAAAAATATGTATTTATTTACCAATAGCATCAGCCACAGTCGATGTGCTTTTACACGTGAGAAATTGCGAGTAAAAGTTGACCATGACTATTCCCCTGTTCTCGGCCACCATTCTTAGTACAGAGTCAGGAACATTCCTGGAAGAATTGCACAGAGCCAGAGCGGAAGAATGCGAAAAGACAATCGGCGCCTCTGTCACGTTCAAAGCCGCTTTCATTGTACTCTGCGAAACGTGTGATAGATCAACCACCATCCCCAGACGATTCATCTCCTTGATAACCATCTGCGAACGAAAGGAAAAATATATATTAAAATATCGTAAATGTTACGTAAGTAAGCTCATTTATGGAAAAGTATTTTTCATTGTCCAAAATTCGATTATCCATTCGATTTGCGTTATATTCATTTATTTTTTTATAAAAAATATAAATTCTAACAACAAAGAACAGATTGAAAAAAAATCGTTTTGTTTGGGAAAATTAAAAAATATTTGTTTTGATATACCTCAAAATATTTTTTTTCATAATTATACGAAAATGTAAAAGGAGAATTAGATTATATATATATATATATATATATATATATATATATATATATATATATATATATATATATATATATATATATATATATATACACATAAATACATATGTATGTATATGCATATAGTAGATATAAATTTAATGTTGCTACGTCATAATCGTGCGATTCTAGGTCACGTATTTACGTGTCATTGCACAGAATTTTAATGTCACACAGTCCCCTTTTTGTTTTTAGGTATGTTAATATATGTATAACACATGCTTATTAATATCCGTAAAAAATATGTATATTTTTATTTCAAAAACAAGTAAGTGCGTTGAATATTTAAGTTTGATTGACTCTTATCATTTTTAACATATATATACATATACTCATTATTATTTTTGTATAATATATTGTAGTTTTTAATTTAATATAAATAATAAAGAGGGCAATAAAGCAACTGATATATATAATAATTGTACACTTTTTTTATAAATAGAGTGGAGTACGGTTATTTATACATGTGGATAACCAAAATACGTTTCTTTTGTATGCTGTACATGTGTATTGTTATTAGTATAAAATCTTTGCAGTGTTCTTTGTAAAAATGTTAACAAATATATCTATCCGCAATTTAAAAAAACGGAGCACGCGCGGTCAAGACATTAGCGTTGAGCGTCTAAATGTCGGCCGGCGATAAATTACTCTGTACATCAGCCAATTAAATCTAGCTGTATGTTGTACTTTCGCTGTTAGATTATTAACTAATTTCTGTTTATCGTCTTGTTGATTCAACGTCTTGGAGCTCTAGAGATATTTTTCTATAATATCACCGTCAATATTTGAATATTTTATTGATTTGATTTTAATGTCAATAAAAAAAAAATTATATTTTTCTGGTGTTCGCTTAATTTTAGACAGAGATGTTTTAAGCTAAAATAATTTCGTCGATGACTTGGGAGTGACGTTCAAGTAGGAATAGAGATTTTGTGATGAGATGATAAGGCATCGAGGATGCACAATTTTGTCATGCGAAGCGCGTGCCACTTTAATAATTTATTGCCTATTCGGGTTTCTACAATACGCTAGTTCGTAGCGTCTTCAATGTATCTAACTAAAAAAAGTACTCCTTGTTGTTAGAGATAATTCAAAGAAAATTTCTCAGTATCGATCTAGTACCTTAGTGCCTCTTTTATGAGAGCGCTAAGATAAGAAGCACTTTTTGAAGTTGCTAATGCTTAGTGACTTTCGGCTTTAAGCTTTCGAATGCCCTAGAGAGTTGCAATCCCGTCCCTTATTCTGACCCAATGTGGTCGCTTAAAAACGCTCTTCTTGCACGAATAATTTAGCTTCTCAACGAGCTTGCCAAACACAAAGGTGTTCTCAACGATAGCTATGAGGAGCTTAAAAATTGTATATAGGATGGTGTTCGTATATTTTATGTGTGCACTATTAGTGATTTAGCCAATATAATTTGTGATAAAAAATCAAATAAAATATTTTTTAGTATTAAATTACTAGTCTTTGTTTCTAACCAAAATTATTAGTTTAAAAATATTTTAATTATTTCTAATATATATTTCTGAGACAGAAAAACATAGTATATATTAGATATATTTAGGGTTTAATTTAAGGCATTTAAATCAAATATTACAGAATAGTTTTTAAGTAAAAAATAAGTAAAATCTATTTTAACTAAAATAATTGTCAATATTTTTTTATGATATAAAATTATAGTGAAGTATTTAGATTTTTTTAGGCGTTTGTATTTTTTATCATTTTTATCATTCTATTTATAAACATAATTTCTCAATAAAATAAAAACAGTTTAAATTTCAATTCATCGAGCGTCAAAAGTAATTGAAAATCTTTTTGAAGATGTTGTTTCGTAGTATGATTTTTAATTAAAGATATTGTTTGGATAAATAAATATTTCTATTTTGTATACATAATTTTACTTAAAACAGCGAAACGAATTTTCATATATACTGGATTTTATATATGAGCTTTTCTAAAGACATGGCATTTAGCAGATTGTATTACATATTATGAGTTTTATTATTCATTATATTTTCTGTAAAATCATTGATATGCATTAAAAATTTAAATTAAATTTTTTTAACATACTTTATAACGCTGTGATGAGATTTATATTAAGACTTATAGCTAAAATCAAAATGGACTTTAATATCTTAAATAGTTTAAGGGATTAAAAAAATATTTTTTTAAATTAAAAATTCGTTTAATCTATAATTTTGACTAAAGTTTTCAATAAAAATATATTTTAAAATCCGAATTTTTATTTTATGAAATGTATTTTAAAAATATAATGATATTGCTTTAAAATCTTACATAGGTAATATTAGAACAAATTTATCCAACCATAACCAAACTCAAATATATTAGACCAACAATAAACATAAAGGGTCGTCCTTGAGGAAATTTATACAAGTTCACTATTTTATTTATGATCGCCAACGTTTTCGCTAAGTGTGTGCCGCAAAACTCTCGACAAAACTAAAGCTTTTTGCGTCTGAGAGCAAACACTCGTTTGAGATAGAAATTTACGGAGAAAGTATTTACTGACACTAATATTATATTTTTTCAAACGCTGAAATGTATTTTAATTTTGGAGAGAATTTCGCTTCAGCTTATCAGACTACATAAATGTTTAAATAAATATTTTGCTAGGAGAATCGAATTTTCTACCATGTATATATGGCCAATTTGCTTTGAAGTGTTCGATGTTTGACAAGACCCTTCATTACTACCACTTCAACAATTTGACGCGTTCGTCCCTTCGCATCCATACCTTTACGAGTTTATTGCTTATAAAACGCCACAAATCATTCCGCGCTCTTGTCCTTTATTCTCCTTCGCCTTTAAAAGGGTCCCAATTTTGAATTATGCCCCCAATCGGTAGCTCAGCCTTCTCACTTTTACCTTCCTGTGCCCAAAATTCACATCGTAAAGTAGCTTAAATTGATTTCCGGCGATCTTGCCTCAGTCTTATATAAATATCAAATAAAATAGAAAGGACGACAACTCTAAATAGTTTACCGGAAAATTTTCCCAAGCGGACAAAGAACACCTTTGATAAACTGAATTGTGTATATAAGTAGAGCTTTATTCGCAGAAATATCACACGTATGAATTATCAAATTTCAAATTCAATATTTAGAATAGGGATAAAGTTTCAAAGTCACACTTGCCCTATGCAAAGTGAGCTGAGTTATTGGTTGAAGGGGTACAGAAATATGAACTGCTTATGATACAGTATACGTGAGCTGTTCAAAATGTTCCTGAAACATCATATTTTAATTTTATTTAAGCAGTTATTGATAATACATTAAACTAATAAGCTTATATTATGATTTAAGTCGTTGATTCTATAAAAGACAACAGTGTTTTTTCTGTTGCATAAACATGACCAATAGGGAGAAAAATACATAAAAAAATTATAATTTTTAATATTTTTTTGTGAAGATCACTTTCTTGATATTGGTAGTTTATAGAGAAGAATTTAAAAATGTTATTTTATAAAATGCTTTTATTAGCAGTGTCTGATTTATCTCATGTTACTTAATTTTAATAAATAGGCAAGTTCAAATCGAATCTATATTACGTCACCTATCAAAATTTGGGTATATTATGAAATAAAATTAAGTAAGTCTCCAATATTCTCAACGCCTCATTTCATAATAATGATTCATATGAATATTTTCATAAGCCTACATGTGTGTTTTTGCGCCCATTCTATATATCACATTCCACAAGTGTCCAATACACCGCAACTTAAGTGTCTCTTATCTAGATATTCCCCAGACATATTCTTCAACAAACCGCAAAACGTGGTCCATTTTCCTCAGTAATGAAACTATTTGTCTTTCCATCCCGTAAAGAGTTTTACGCACGATTGCACACGCCTGTATTGTGAATTCAAAGAATTTAAAATGCTTTGCCTCTTCAACTTATACACCTAGGTATCTATTTACATTTACATCAACTTTGATATTATTCAACTGGGTTTGACAGCACTTAACAAAAAGTACACAAAATCCTGTCATTTCAATATGTCTCTGTAAAATCACTTAGATTAAAATACAGAGACGACGTTTATGTCGACATTAACGTCGAACATTCATTCGTCAAGCCTTAGCATTAATATAAATTATTGCTAAAACAATTCACTGTCGTGTATTTAATATTATCTTATATTATACTGTAATAATCCAATATATTTACAATATATGTCTGAAAATAAAATTTGTCAAATTGGTTTTATTTTTTAATGAAACATTATATTATTGCTATAATATTATTTTATAATATAATAAATAGTAAACTAATATAATCTATATTTTTATATTTATATAAATATCAAACCCAACAATCAAAAACTATAAAACATCTTTTCGTTTGGTTTTGGAAAGTGTGCCAAATATTTTAGGCCTCTTTATTATATATTTTAAATGGATAAAAAATAAGGTAATATTTTCTATATACATTACAATAATGCAGTATTATTAGTAATTTAAACTACTTTTCAGAGATGAGATCTAAAAAAACGAGACATTATAGAAAAAAAGAAACAACTAAAATTAAATAAAAATTACATAAAAATCAAGCTATTTTGTGAAAAATCTGTAAATATTTGCTTTATAAATATTATATGATTGCCTTTAAATATTGTTTGTGGATATACATTTTTATTATAAAGTGATTTTGAAAATTATGTATACACAAATAGCATATTAAATTAGAAATACTAATTATAATAGCACTACGATAAAAAATAGCGATGTAGTTTTTTTTTAAATATGGCATATATTTATTTTTTAACACATTTTTCTTAAACTCTTTTTTTCAGTAAAAACTTTCCTAACAAACTCCCGTACTTTTCATAATGAATCATAATTGTTTTATATATAATTCTATGTCTTTAAGTGTTAATTGTCTAACTTTACTTGTAGGTAAAAATGTCATTTTGCTAGCAATATTTTTCAAATCAAATAATCCATATTTTTTGTAAATTAATTTAATAATTTCTCGTAAATTGTTAGTAAATAAAGTTAAAAAAATACACATAAATAAAGATAATTGTTACCTTATTTTTAATGATTAATAAACCACACTTTATCTTTGCTGAAAAGTAGAAAATTATGAAGTTAGTCAACGTTCAATATATTAAACTTGTTGCGTTTTTGAAAATAATTTTCATATATAGCCTTACGATATTTTCTGCGGATATTATTTTTGCATTGAAACTTTTTTTATCATCCCGCGCAGACAAACGCAAAAAAGCGTCGCCATTTGTTTACATAATCATGCGTTAAAGGGTCAATGTGTCTCTATAAATGACCGCACGACCCCTAAGATCTCTGCGAAAGAGGGATGACGGGTAGATTGTGGGGGATAAGATGGAAAATTTTATTTTTCCCCACATTAGCCCACTTTTCACGGAGCACACGCGTAGCTCGTTTCAGAGAGACGGAAATAGTTGCCGGCAGTACGTGCCGGGCACGCAGAGGATGTGCTTTGAATATGTATTATTCAACGCTCAGGTGCTGGCTGCATTGTTTTTCAAGAGTACTATAATCAGGACAGGGATGTGGGCCGTGAAAAATTAAGGACGGCGTGTAACGTGATAGGGATGGGCATTCACGCGAGGGAGCGTTTTTACGTACGTAAATATTTCAAGGAGCTACCACGTACATGTTAAAAGCTTGGAATGAACACGTGTCGCTGTGGATATGTATGTGTTTTTCAACTAATGCAATGATACATATTTCCATCAGCTGAGTTTTCATGATTAAATTCACAAGTGGTTTTGTAAAACGATGCCTAAATGCAGAAAAGTTTTTTTTTATATAGCTTAAGTATACCTACTTAAGTACATGTACATATACATACATAGTAAATGTATATACAGTATAAATCAGCATGATATACCAGCGGTATTATTCAGGGAATAATACCTGAAAAACTTGGGTTCGAATCCAAAATAGACCCTAGTGTCGGGGAAAATCGGAATTAGTGATTATTAAGTAATTATGTTTTTGATAGAAAGGGTTAAGGGATAAAGATATAAGATTTTTTAGATTTTTCTAATTTATCGTAATAAGTAATTAAAATAAAATCGAGCTATGTCGTACATAGTGACAAGTGTATATTGATTGTTAGTTCTAATAATAGTTTATAGTTAATAAAATATATGTCAAGATATTTACAATAAAAAAAAATATTCCACTCTTCTTTAAATATTTTTTTAGCTCTTCTTATACTTCAATAAAATTAGATGTTGACTAGAACATATCGATTTTTTCCTTTGTAAATTTTATTATTTGCATCGTTAGATCTTATTTTTTATTAAGAATTCATATTACACGAAAGAAAAAAATGTCTAATCAAAACATTATTAAAAATAATTGCAATTTTGTTGAAGTAAAAATGTCTCTTAATACAATATGCTTCATATGATTTAAAAGTCCAATCTTGTTATTATATATCATATCAACAAATACGATTATGAAAATAATGACTAACGAGTTCTTAAATTTTATTTTCCTAAGAAAATAAATCAAAAACATGATAAATTTACCACATATTAAAAGTTAATTATAATGTACCCAACTTAATAGCATTGAAGTAATTTTTATTTTTATTTATGACGACTTGTACTTTTCTTACAACTAAATCATCTATTCATAAAATATAGAAGTATTGAGTATTTTTTATTTATTTAGTATTAAATTAAACCTTTTTAATTTTAATTAAATAAATAGTCAAAAATCTCTCGGTTAATAAATTTAACTTGTATTTTCATTTCAGTATGAAACTATAACTCTAAACTTTAAGAGTTTCTAATAATAACGTTTTTGTGGTATGTAAGTTAGTTTTTTCAATTTTTATGTGCATTATTTGACATACATACATACATGCATATACATATTATACATAGTTATTTCTCGAGAAAAATACAAATAAGTACAAATATTTTTTAATGTTTTACAACCGCTAAATTTTTATACCACTGCATAAAAAAAGTGTGTCCGTGCCGGATGTTTGAAAATATTTATGCTTTTTGGAAACTTGTGAAAAGACAACAAAAAAACAGTGTTGTTCAAATCACGTCGGGGATCACCACTCTTTTGCCTTAACTCCAGTGGCGCAGGGGGATGCTATGAAAAAAATACGAGTATATCTAGTTTTAGCAACTGATTAGCGACTCCTAAGTGACTGGTTTTATTTACTTAATCACTCATATTGATAGTAAAAATATAATTCGATACGATAATTACATATTAATGCGCTACACGTGTAAGTAATTAAATACAATATGATTAATGTGTAACACGTATAATTAATGATTGATTATTTTTTTGTGTATATACATTTTATTTAATTAATTCACGTATAATAATTATTTGTTGCTATGAGAATTTATTTTTTAATAAAATAATGTGAGGGTTAGCGGTAGTTTATTGCTGATCTCAACAATGGTTTTATAAACCACTATAATCAGTCTTATCTTTGATTTAGTAATCTAAAAAATACAATTAAAATCAGCTGGAAAGAAACAACTTTGAGTTAAAATTGGCAGATTTCAAAAATGTATGGGGGCTTTCCACAGAATTACATCATAAAATTTGCCTATCGGCGAACTTAAATCTCGTTTTTCCGATAATCAAAAAAAGTATTACATCTTTATCTTATTTAAAATATGTAAAGTAGCAACAGTTGTTAATGACAATTTTCTTTACTTTTACGGTATAAATATGAAACCCTGAATCGAAGTAATTCATTATTACTAATCATCATCCTTTTAAAGTTTATTTACTGTAACGATCATTCAGTTCTCTGTTTATTAATAATATAATGCTATCTACAATAATATACTGTATTATTATAATTGCAATTTGTATACATATAAGAATAATAAAAATGTAATCAGGTTAACAATGAATATTAGGATGAATTATTAAGCATAATACATTGTTAGAAATTATTTAATATAGTCTAAAAGTTTAATTTAATGTATGTATTACCTAGTATGTATATTTTGGGTCTATTTGATCGTATATAATATATATTTTAATATGTGCAAGTAACTTTAGACCCCAGAGACTAACTTACTTAATTATCGTGTTAACTGACAGCTCGCTATATACGAGACAATTGAAAATTTATCACAATTATTAGTTTGCGAGATAAATCATTTTGTATTATTTGTGTTTAAAATTCATCGTTAAGGTCGAGTTACAAAACAGTCTATAAATGTGACCATTTTGTTATCTTATTGCTTATTGAAAATATTACGTAACATAAAATATACAAAATGCTTTATTTTACGACTGTGTCAATATAACAAACTTCAACATTTGACGTATGAAAAAAATATATAGAACATCAAAAACATGACATAAACGATCAAAGTGATTTATGAAATCGGCGCCTTTAGTCAAAAAGGCAGATTTGAGGCCTGAAAATACTTTCACAACATCTTATTTTATTGTGATTGAAGATATATCATATATGTACATATAGTGTCCTATATAAATATTGTATATAAAAAAACATGAATTTTAAATCGAAAAGTTATTTTTAATATTGTGTTTGTAAATTTTTTTGTAAATATTTTATCCTATGTTACATCATAACTCACTAAGTTATTATAGAGTCCTGAAATAATAGGCCAACAATGTTGTCAAAGCACTTGAAATTGGATCGTTAGTTAAACTTTGCACATGAACATTATAAAAATTATATGAATAAAATATGTGTGATACAGAATATCATATAATACATATTCTATACTAATTTCATAAAGGCTTTCCACGAAGTGAATCATGATATATATTATAAATTAACAAGCTTATCAGCATGGCTTCTTGTAAAATTTACACAATATACACGATACTATTATATGTTTAATATTATCCAAGTAGCACAGAGTTACTGCTTTAGAAGATAAAAAAATGATTATAAGTTTATTGATTAGTCTTGATTAGTTAAAGGAAGCCTGTTTTTTTTTAATTTTATTTATTTTAATTAAATATGCGTAATAGTTGATTCAAATATATTTAAAATATTAATTTTACTTGTATTGTGTAAAGTTGCGGCTCTAATTAAATTAAAAATAAAGCAGAAAATGAGTTCCTGGGATCGAAAACTAGTCAACTGAAATATTTGCATTTATAACATATTTATTTTATTATTACATTTAAGCCAATTATTCTCACTAAAATTTTAATGAAGGCAACAAAGCACATATTTTTTGAGTCGCATTTTTACACGGGTGGAATGAGCACAAGTATTTTCATGAAAATCGGTCCACTTCCCACAGTAGTTGAAAACATTTTCCTGCTAATAAGCGGCTAATTGAGTTTAATTTTAACTAACTTTAACTTTTTAACTTTGTTCACGTGTATAATAATACACGTGAACAAATAAAATATATTTAATTATAATAATAAAAATAAAAATTGAATTTACTTCATTGCTTTCCGAGGCACCGGTAATGCATTCTGTTGTTTCGACTAATGAAAAATAAGCATTCAAATATAAAACAAAATGGCTGACAGTACCATGACAACAGTTTTAAATAATTATTATTTAATAATAAAATTTTGCTACTCGACAATAATTTTCATTAATTCGTCATTTGACTGAATATAAATAATCGGATTGCAAATTAACTAGGTGTGTTATAACCATGAAAATTAATGGAGGATTAAAAGAATACATTGATCAAACTAGATAAACAATCATAAAACAATCTTTGCAATGAAATCTTCAAATTTTGAATTCCCGGCGACGGGCTCCGAGGTCGAAAAGTGAGTTTTTCCTCTTATAAATAATCGGATTGCAAATTAACTAGGTGTGTTATAACTATGAAAATTAAATGTATTCATAATGTGTTTAGAATAAGAAGAATACAGTGATTAAATTAGATAAACAATCATAAAACAATCTTCGTAATGAAATCTTCAAATTTTGAATTCCCGTCGCCGGGCTCCGAGGCCGAAAAGTGAGTTTTTATTTTTATATTATATAAACATTATCATTGCTTCCGATTTAATGCACATATTTGTTAGATTTTAAGAATTGTAAATAAACCAGGTACATTTTAAACGTGAACGTGTAATATATCCTTAGTATGTATGAGGATTGAAAGTTAATGTCGATCAAATTGACGCTGTCGCAGTGGGAACGCTATATATTATATATTAGCCAACGCACAGCTTATAAATGTGTATAGTTAGTCTTTTAAATGATACAAAATGTCACGTTTTAATATTATTTTTTATGTTGAAAACATTTTGGTATTTTTTTGGTTTATTAATATTAAGTTGACTTACAAACCTATTTTAAAATTTAATACAGCGAAATATATTTGTAACGAATACCAAAATAACGAAATTTCCAGTATAACGCATCTTCAATTTGTCCACAAAAAACTTTCATACAAAATGTTTTCATTGTAACGAATACTGATCTCAGTATAACGAATTATTTTGATCTGAATTTAATGACGTTGCAACTTGACACAATATTTCTCCGAATTCAGTTCGTCTTTGACTTGGCGCGTGTCAGATGTGTTCAAAAGCGACATTACATGTGTTTCGCTGACCCTCAAAGTTTTTTTATAAAACATTTTTTCACAAATTTTATTGTTTTGTGAAAAAAAAAATTTCACAAACTTTATTGTGAAATGGTTTGTTTATTAGTTTTAATAATTCAAAAACTTTTTAATAAAAATATTAAGTGTTAAAAAAATCCCAACTGTATCACTTTAATGCCAAAAAAAATTAAATTTTGTTTATGTAAAAGAAACTTTTTTCTTAATTCTATTCTTATTGTTATAAGCAACTCGCATTCAATAAAAAATAGGAATAAAAAACTTATATTTCTAGTTTTTATTGAATGCGAGTTGAATATTTTTGCCTTATTTTTTTGTGAGAATAGTGGTTTTACGATTTTTTTAACGGAGCATGTAGGGAATGCCCAGCACTACGCATTTCGATAATAACACAAATTTCGAAAAAAGTGGATATTAACACTTTTTGATATAAGGTCTTAAATTAAAATTGCTAGAGAAAAATTTGATAACCTTAGTCTAAATTTTTTCAATAAATTACTTGTCGATAATGATAAAGATATTAATAATATAAATTTATATATGGCCAAAGAACCAGAAAACGATAATGAAGCGGATTAAAATCCAGTACCGTTCGCTATGATTCTAGAAGGTCTTCAACTTGAAAGTAAATTGAAAAATCATGTTCTTCTTAATGACACGAATACTAAATTAAATATAAAAGTGATTTTTTTAGAGCGAAAAATACTTTTAAAAAAGCATACTAACAATAAACAATATTATTTTTGCAAACATATAATAATATTCATGCCACATAAATAATTCGAGCCAAATTTAATATATTGCACCTATCTTAAATTTATTATTATTATTTTTTTCTAAATACGTGTAGATTTTTGTGAGAAACAATTTTAATAAAAGACCAAACTTAGAACACAAAAAATAATATTTAAATTATGGATAATTTCACTTATAAATATTTGTAGCAATCAATAGTAAACTTTACATAAAATATTATTTTAACATGATATAACTTTATGTAAAAAATCTTTAAAAACATTAATAGAAATATTGGCAAATTTAATTTTAATATCGTATCTAATTAATTAAAATGATACTTATATTTAATAAATTATTATTCTTCATATTTTTTAATAAATTAATCAAAATAAATCTAGTATTACTATTTGTTGAACTTAAATATCTGATTTCGCTTAAAAAGATCATTGTTAATCATTAAAACAAATCATTTAACAATGCGTCTCCTAAATAAGTTTCCGTCAATCGTACACAATATATAGTAAGGGAAAAGGTCCATACCCTTCCGAAAGGCGCCAACCCTTCGTAGCCCGGTGCAGCTGTCCCCATAGCGTCGGCAAGGGCGCATTCCGCCCATGGCGTGTCACAAGTGGACGTAAGGGTTAGATATCGTACTCCAAGGATGTAAAGGGCTCGAAGGACCCCCAAAGAGCCGCCCAAAGCGTGTCCACCCTCTACGCCCAACATCGAGCAAACCCGCCCTGCAGCGTGGGCCAATTTGATCTCTGCAACAAGCAAAACCGAAACTCAATTTTCGTATTAAATTACAAACACAAACACAACTTATTTTAGTATGAGGTTTCTATATGTGTCCTAGAAAATACTGAAACAGGAATACATATGTACATATATGAGACTCTTGTTAATATAATACATTCAATCATTTCTCTATTGCTTCATACAAACGAGTTTATGACATAAATTGTTGAATTTACTCAGCATCAATGATAAAATACAGCTTTTAACATTTTTCGTTAAATACAATAAACACATATATGTAAAAAAAAAACATTATAAAAATACATTTTATAAAACAATAAAAAATTAATGAGTTTTTTACACCATTCTTTCTTTATTTCCCACTTACGTAAAATGGTTTTGTATTTGTTAAAATTGTGTTAAATGGTGTTGGTTCGGAAAGTGTTAATGCCAGTTTTGAA
The DNA here is from genome assembly GCF_051122295.1 of Plectrocnemia conspersa. Classification (NCBI taxonomy): domain Eukaryota; kingdom Metazoa; phylum Arthropoda; class Insecta; order Trichoptera; family Polycentropodidae; genus Plectrocnemia; species Plectrocnemia conspersa. The sequence goes on along the minus strand of NW_028277174.1, from coordinate 9,816,278 downwards.
ACTGAACGACTCGTATATATGTTAGCGTATACATAAAACTTGTCTGAGCTTAATTAAATTATCGCGCAACTTTATCGCTACACAACGCATACATATATGGTATATATGTACGTATTTATACATATAAATAAATACAAATTTGAACAAAAATGAGAAAAGCTAAATTAGTTATTTCTTATTGGCTTCATTCATGTATTCATTTGTAGTCATAATATTTGATTTATATCAATGTGTGTTGATTTAACAAGTGTATCTTTGAAATGTTTGTTATGTCATGTAAAGTTACGTTAATTATTATACGTCAATGATAAATTAGATTTTCTGTTCCTTTTCTGTTAATATTTACATGAAATATGTGCGCAGATATGGATACAAAACAATTAACAATCAATTAAAGTAGTGAACAGAATAATTATTTTTTATGTGTATAAAATAAATTAATACAGTGTCGTGTTTGCCATAATATATTTTTACAGATCTTTCTCTGAATAATTATATAAAAAAAATTCTAATATATAAACCAAAACTGTTTTTAAAATATATGTAGACATAGGGTGATAAACAAATAATTTAAAGTTATGGATTTTTGTAAATAAATAAACATGTAAGCTTGATTAATTGTTCAGTAAATATTTTATTTATATTTTACTAATATTTATTAAAAAAATAAGAGAACTTGAATGTAAATTCTATATAAATACACTCTTTATATTTTCAATATCTTAAGCTCTATTAGCTCATGAAACTTTCATACTTGCTTATTAAGTTGCTTGTATCAAATACTTTAAATAAGCTTTTTTTAATTTTTTGGTATCATATTAATTGGATTAAGACCAAAATTCACTACATTAAATATCATACATCAATATTTACAGAATAAAGATTTATGCCAAAAAAATTAATGATTTTATAATAATATTGTCCCTAAATATATCTAAGAAATCTATTGTCTATTCATATTTAACTGCTAATATTATAATTTAAGTTGCTTAATATCTTACTGTCAATAAAGTACTCTTAAAACAATTTTTAATGATTTTCTGCCTATCGTTAGTATTAAATATTTTTCTTTTGAATTGATATAATACTATGTGTTGTTTTTTTCACCATCGTAGGGGAGCATTGGAGTAACCTATTAGGTCAAAATGGTTTAAATTTAATTAAAATGTTTTAATAAATATTTTTAGATATTTTTTCAATAGCGATATTTGAGATTTTACAAACATATTCGTCTTTAGGGCTAACTATCTATTATGATCTAAATATGTGATTCTGTATTGCAGCTGTTTCATCGTAAGTTTAATCAGATTTATACAATTTCATACATCCGTTCAAAAAAAAATCACGCCTTTCGACCCAATAAAATATCACAATGCTAACCCAAAAGATTTTGCTAGTCCTAAGTCTCAAACAACACGGACCAGCTAATAGAATATATTTATTTACCCTCAACACATTTTCCCCTCGATCCGAGTCAGCATACATTTATTTTTTAGCCTCTAACATATATATTTTTTCATATATAAGTATGTATGCACGAATACAAGTCCTCCAACGTAACACCTCCATATATGTACATATATTTTTTTCTGCTTCGCCTTGAAAATATATTTATATATGTAAACCTGCAGAATGCCAGCGCCCTTGTAAGACTCACATCTCAAATAAATGGCCGTTAAACGTCTTTGGAGAAGACATTCTCCATATCCGGAAAAGGCAAAGTTCCACATCGAAAAGTTTCACGTCTTCCCCTTAAACCGTCTGTATTTATCAAACGCGATTTTTCTCCTCAAAACGATCTTTCTTTCTCAAAAAAAACATAGGCGGACGTTATTGGAGACCGCAAGAATCACACTAAAAATAGACATTTGAACCGAAGTTTTTTATCCATTCCAATCAAAATACAAAGGCAATTCCGGAACAGCAATACGGACAGTATAAATTGTACCCTTTTCATGTATATGTTACTATACATAACGTGAATAAATAATTTATATCGCTATAAGGGACATTGAAATTAGGAATCATTTTTTTGTATAATTTATATAATTCTTAAAGGTATATTTTAACATATAAAAGTGATTTCATTTATTAATTTTGTATCGAAATCTAAATCACAATATTTAACATCCCGTTTTAAATAAAATTGTAAAGCAAATTTTACTTGAATTTGCTTTACTTTCAAGCACTGAATATTTAAACGGTTAACTTTTTAATTTCCTTAATTTTAGCAAGTTGTCTGTGCAAAAAACGAATGAAATGCTTTACAAAATATTTATAAAGCTTTCCCTATCTGAAATATAGTCAAACGAAACGTTTGCCACAAAATCACAACTGTAGTAAAAAGTAATGTTTTAATAAACATTAATATAATCATCAAGATTGTTAATTTTTTGTTATGTTTTTCTTTTTCATCCCAAATAGAATATTAATTGCAATTATATTTTAAAACTTAAATGATTAGACTTTTATAAATATTTATACTTATCATCATACAACTAAATAAATCATGTTTTATCTGTACTGATTCAATAATATTTATATTAAAACAATAAATTATTACAGCAGTGAATTTCTTGGCATAAATATTCGACAGTTTTTTTTCTACTTTTAGATATAAATAAGGTATATTTATAATTAATATCCCAGGAAAATTTTTTTAGCACCAGTCTTTATTTAATAATATTTTGTATGACTAAAGAAACTCATATATTTAAACGATTTTTTTATATATTTCAATATTAGTATTACACATTTATATATATATTTACACATATCAAAATAAACCCAACCGCGACTCGTTGACTCGACCGGTGACAAAATTGTTTCAAAGAATATTATAACAATGATTTTTAATTATGATTCTTATTATTTTCACTCTAATGTTATATTTCTATGGAGAATAAATACTTTTAGTTAATTTATATCATTGATGTGTATCGACCGTTCATTTTTCAACATGCGAAAACATATTTTCCAATAACGTAACATGTCGAGGGAAAAGTGATCAAAAGGGATTATGGAAGTATTTGAGAAGCATTAGAAAAATATTACATTGAAGCTTATTTCCCAAACTAATTTATGAAGAAAAGTAAAAAATATCATAATTTTAATAAAATTCTGTTTTATTTATCTTCTGACAAAATACAAAATTAATTAAAATATTTATTAGTAAGACCCCAATAAAATGAACCGAAAGCATTAAATAAACTACATATATTACGTTTTTGATCTTTTCCAGTTAGGTATTGGCTTTTTTATTTATGTGGTATGATTTAATAATCCTTAATTAGTATATAAATAAATGCAACGGTCGTTTTTATATTATTATTATAATATAGAAATCGGATACGTGTAAACGTATCCGATTCTCTTCTATTTCTATATATATACTATTTTATTTGCCTCGAAAATTAATCATCACACGTGTGCCTTGTTTAAATTTTCATTATCATCATCATCGCAAAATTGAATGTGAAGCTGTAGGCAATTATTCATATACCCAACATGTCTGCACATACCTGGGTGCGGATGTTTAATACGTAGGACCAATCAATTCGCGAGTTACGCGCTCGTAATTCAGCTAATACGTTTACGTACGAATGCTTTTAACAACTAATCTATGCTGAATTGTATTGTCACGTTGTTAATAGACATCTAGACAACGATATCCTATTGTTATTGTTCTATTATATATTACGATAAGAAAATATATATAAATAATTTATATGACATTTATCAGAAGAAAAAACAAATATAAAAATTATTTTTAATTTCTTTTGTTGACTTTTAAAAACTAACACAAAAGAGTAACTTATTTTTTTATAATATTCTCAATACCATATATTTATATTTAAATTTGTCTCTTCTATGTTTAAAGTTTATCTTTTGATCTTAAATATATATTACATCATACTTAATATTAACAATTTATAATCCTCAGGATTGTATCCGCCCAATCGAAGGGTTATCTTTTCAACAGCCTCTTATCGCCATAATTGTCCTTTCATACACTTTCACCCTGTGAGCCGTTAGTCCACCTGAAGGGCTGTTATGTAAAGGGTCCTTCCAATACAAATAGCAAATCCTCTCTCAAGAGCTAATCCTTTGCGGCGGTAAACTTTGCACGAGCAAAGTGTAAACACGTCGCTTTCATAGTACCTCGTACATCCTAAGTCATCCCTTTGGACGAATATGTGCTAAGTTTTTACAATAATTTAATTTCGGCCCAACTTGATAAAATTTGCATTTATTTCGCACGAGTCACGCGCCATTTATCCACGTTAAAACTTTAGTTTTGCAAATCTAAACTGCACAATGGTACGTGAGTTGCCTTCACATGCCAAATTATAGACGCGGACTTTAAAAGTAAATTTTAGAAATGTATCTCTTTGGGGAAATAATTTATTTTTGGAATAATAATTTATTATTTTAAAAATGCTGATAATGTGAAAAAACATAATGCAAGACTTTGCAAAAACGCTCGATTAATTTAAGACGTCAAAATGTCTCTGTAATGGCGACAAATTTTATAAAAATATATTCTACCTTAATACGCTATATTTTTCTCATTAATTTTATGAAGATAATGTATAATGCAATGAATTATTTAAATTTATTTATTATTATTTCATAGTCAAAGATAAGTTACAGATGACCATAAAGATTCTGATTCTTACTCATATTTTAAAATTAATCGGTTTCAGAATTAAATGATTTTTTAAATATCAATGCAACATTTAATTATATTTGTATATTTTAAAGCAAACATTGCAATATGTTAGACGCTAGCCCAATGCGTTACAACAGGATAAACGCAATCAGTAGTAAGACACCAAACTAAAATCAAACTCTTTAAAGTAGTGAGATCTAAGTGTATTATATATTATTAATTATAAAGTAGACATTATTGCAGCTTACAATCAATAAATATCACTATGCACTATTTTTTTACAATATATATTTAATATGCAATGATTATGCTAATATAATAATCACTAATTCCAATCTCCCTGACACGATAGAAATTTAAATACTAGATTCTAAATAAGATTCGAAGCTAGGTCTTTCAAGTTATAGTCACCGACTTATACCACTGGTCTATCTGGTTAGTAAAATTAAGAAATTTAATATTACATTTACTAAGAAAAAGTTCATTCTACGAATACTATATTAATATTATATACAGCAAAAATTTTAAATAAATATACAATTAGATTTTTCATCCACAATGTGTTTATATTATTTATTAATATTTGAGCTGAAAAATAGCCAATACTTTTGGCAAACTTTGAAATATATAATAATGCCAGGAAAATTAAAAAATAAAATATGTAACACGTAAATATGTAAAATAACACAGAAATTATAATAAATATTATATCAAAGGCAATAGCTTTTTTATTTTTAGACCTTAAATATTAATACTTATTACAACAAATTATTAATAATAATAACTACTGAAATAATTCTTTGAATAGCTATCTCCTGTCAATTATTTTATAATAAAGATGTTTTAAATATGAATTTATCTTTAAATAAAAATGTTTCTTAAATTATCATTGATGTATTATAAAATTAGGTATTTGCATTTTTAACCTATTCAGTACACTTATTTCTTATATATAATATACATACCTTCTTTCGCTAGCTAAGTCACTTAGATTAGAGCTCGAGCTTAAGTGCTGCGCTCTAGCAACATTTATTAGTTTCGACTCCGTTTCATGTAATAATATTAAGTCTTAAAGCATTTAACAGTTCCTTTGAATATTTTTGTGCCACCTTATCTGATATGAGAAATCCTTCTTGAAGTAAATTATTTATATCCTACGGATATTATCATCTTAATGTCTTAATTTTGTTCCTGAAAGTAATACAATTTTATATACTAAAATACTTGCATATGGCTTATAATATATTTTAAAAAATCTAAGACATATTAAGTTAATGATAAATTATTATAATAACCTGTTATAATAATCATATCAATATTTTTTTCATAAAAAAAAATAATAAAGCAAAATTCACAACCCAATTTTGATGCGTGTTATTTGTACAACAAATTGTAACGGAGCGTTGAGTTAAATTTGCGGTTTCAACTTAGCCCTAAATTATACATAATTTTTTAACGATAAGTTTAAATGACCTCTCTCACACTTGATCCTTAGATTTGCTTTGATAGTGTTCGCACGTCCGCCCACAGGAAATATTTATCGTTTATTTATTATTCTCTTTTTCGAGCTTTTTTAAAAGCAAAACCCTTAAGAAATAATCGGCCAATTTAGCCGCGGAGGATAAATCGTGAAAGAATTTTTTGCGAGTGTCTTTACTAAATGTGTATTTTTTATCTTGAAAAACTTTCTGTGAGAAATGAACCATCTGGCATCTAAGAAAAGTTGTTTTATGAACGTCTTATGTTTCGAATTACATCGCTAATTACAGGGTATCTCAAATAGCCATATATGTATTTATATGGTGTAGATGAAAGAGAAATTGAGAAGTCATAGATAACTTATATTAAATTGCTCGTTCATATTTTTTAGTCTCTTTTTTTTCGCACAATAAGCACAGAAAGTGAGACGCGTGAAAGCGCTGACTCTAAAAGGGCATTAGGGATAATCCTCAACGGCAATTTTTCCCACGAACAATTCCCTTGTTTTGTGCGAAATAAAGAAAATTTTCACTTATGCCACTCAGACCACAGACGCGTGTTTATTTACGTTTGTACTATATAAGCAAACAAATATTCATGGCGCCTTGATAAACTAAAAAAAATGTAAAATATATTTTTGATGTTTAATTAAAATAAGATTTATGAGCACATAATAAATATCTTAAATAGATACTTAAAAAACTATCGCTATAGTGTTGTTAAACTTATTTTTTATATGCGTATTATTTTATATATAATTCAGTACAAAATAAAGATGCTTAACTATAAACGGAATTATGTTTTATATAAACTTCCACATTTTCTGCTTTACATTAACGGGTTCTTTATATAACTTTTCCTTGACACATTTTTCTATACCACTAAAATATTTTCTTTAATATTCATTGTCTTCTATTCAAAGGGCTTTTTCTTTTATTGTTTAAATAAATTAAATGTATTCAAGCCTGATATAATTTACTTTATAGAGTCAAAAATTCGTAAAAAAAACAAATCACCCTTTTTGATAAATATCCTTTCCAAAGTATCGATGCGTCGGATCAATGTTATAGAGCTGGAGGTTGGTAAACCGTAAATTTATTTATAAAATGGTTAGGTTTCCGAGCCGCTAGTCCTTTTTACCTATATGTATGTATACATACATAGGTCAACAAATTTTGCGAAGAGTCTGTGCGGGTATTCGTCTGCCGGTGCCTTAATCTTTGCCGCAAGTTTGCCGAAGATAAGGCACCCTTAATTCCAAAGTCAATGGGATTTACGGGTAAAACCCGCGGCATTTCCTAACAGCAGAGCGATAAAAGCAAATACTTGACGTTCTTCACGTTTCTATGTTTTACGCATCGGCTTCAATAAAGTTACGTGTGCGCTCTTCGTTCGTTTTTAATTAGTTTTCCGTTCGTATTTAGAATTAAAATAAACACAAATCCAATTTTAAAAAGTTTATTTCAGTAAAAATACTACAAAAGCGGCGATTTCAAATGACTGCTTAATTGAAATAATTTAAAGCCACTGATGTGGTTTAATTTATATACATTTACTTTACAGCAAATAACTGTGATTTTCCTTCAGTGCAATTCATATACAGTAGTACAAAAGTCAAGATCATAATGTTTATACATACCAGCTGATTATTCAATGCCACGATAATGGCCTGCTTTTTATTAAAATACAATTATTTCTAAATAAAAAATGTGGCAAACTATATAATGAGCTAATAATTTCATTTATCATATTTGTAAAAAAAAATCAAAACCTTATCTGTGTCTGCCGGAGTCTGCGAGTGACTACTTGTGACTCTTTCTCTTAATCTTAAAAACTAAGGGCTACAAAGCTTGCTGAAAAATCTCAATCATGCAGTTCTCGTACAATCAATAGATGTACTCGTTTCTTAGAACAGCGAAATAGGTATACGCCTTTAGAAAGTGACATTTGCTTGATGGGCATTGTCCAAGGTCGTATACTGCAACAGGAATCTTGTAGATCTGTTGATTTATTGTTTCGCAAAAAATAAATATTCTTTTAATGACGGAGAATATTTACAGTACGTGTTATTTATGTGATTCTTTCTGGTCGTACAGAGGGCTTTTGTGTGATCACATTCTTTACGCTATTGTCTTGTTTTCTTGTTAATGTAATGTTTTCTTGTTAATGTAAAATACATTGTCATTACCATACGTCTAAGCACTCAAAACGGCATTCACAACTCACAGAAAAACAACGATCAGAAAAGTTGTAAAGTTTAAAATGGAATTTTCTGTGTAGTTCATTTATTAATTAATACTGGATATCCATTTAGCAATGCTAAGTTAATTAGGTCATATTTGATTGATCCAGCCGAAAAAATATATTTATTACAATTTATAAGATTTTCGGCGAGAACAGTTCCTAGATAGGTTGAGCACATTGTGAGTAACATCAATAGTCAATTTTTTTGTGGGTGAAATCTCAATAAATTATATGTTATTGAACCAGTTTTGTCAGAACTTTATTTGATCTCGTTAATTTAACCGTCGTTTTATCAGAAATAAAAACTGAATATCCTAATTTGCTCTACCACACAGCAGTTAGATAGCTTAGTTGAGTTGAGATTTTTTGAACTAAGAAAAGCTATTAAAATTTTTCTCAACAAAAATCAGACAACAGTTGCTAATATAAAATAAATTAATCTTTACTGCAGATATCATGAGATTTCTTAATCAACTCATTTTAAATGTGCTTATAGATAAAACTTACAATGAATTCAAAAATTAAAAAAAAAATCTTTTTATTCGAAATATACTTCAATTTTGCTTCCTGACCCGCCGAGCTTATAATATTTACGATCTGGCCCTTTACAAAATAAGTTTGGCGACCCCTGTACTAAGCAGTGACGAATCTCATATTTACGTTTTGCTTTATTAAAACTTTTATTCCATGAAAGTTGTTCCAAAACCAACATAATTTAGCTTTACAACTTTATTTGAGAGAAATTTAAACAATTTGTTTTTATAATTATTTATAGCTTTTTGTAAATATTTTTACATTTCACGATTATACATATGTAGAAGTTTTTGCTAGTTTGAAAACCTAACTTATTATAGTAAGCTCTCATGATGAATACCAACAATTAATTATATTGAGCTATTTCACCGAGTCTTTTGTATGTTTGCAAAATATTATGTCCCACGTTGTAATTACAAAGAACATTTTCACATAAAAAATACAATCTGAATCTATGAGCTAAGCTTTCATGACTTTCCTAATAGGTTAAAACGTAAACAAATTGATACGAGAATTCTTATCACTATATTATTGCTTTTTTTGACAGAGTTTTTTACTTCTATGTTATAAAAAACCGAGAGGCATTATGAAAGTGGTATATCCTTCAAGGATCTTTTGTAAGACTTTTTTTCAGTTCGTTATTTTAGCATATCTTCTTCAAACGCTATCATAGCTTACAAAATTATTCTGCAGCCTTTGATCCGATTTATAATTAAACATTTTTGAATCATCTTCGGTTCGGTAGACATTTTAAAATTTAAATTAAAATCACAAATTAAAAGTTTTATGATAAATATTAAAACATGAGCCTGGCGGGTTCCAAAAAATTGTAATAAGTCACTGTATTAAACTTGAACAAAAACCACACGATTTTTTTTGTAACGCAATAATAATTTATCATAATATTTATTTTTACGTAAATTTCTTGTAATTAATAATCATCGATTTCTTTCATCATTATTTACGCCCTAGTCTAGCATACCGTGTATTTATTTCTAAACTCGCTGATACTTATTGACGAAAGTTTAAAATCCATTTACCATTCGACGAATGTTTCAAGTAAACTTTTAACTAAATTTCATTAACTTGGAATTAGGGGTTCTTAACGTTTTCAAGTAGAAAAGTTGTTCTTTTTGATTTTTGATTTGAAATGTTACAAATAAGTACAATTTCTATTTACAGCGAATTTTAAATATAATCTGTTTTACTTTGATTAAAATTAAGATTTTATTATAAAATTTAGATTTAACAAAATTTATTGACAAGAATATTTTTAAAATATTCTACATATTTATTTAATTGTATAATATACATTTCTACATATGTGTATCCACTGCAAAATTCCTAAGTATTAATTTGCGCGTTTTCACTAAAAATCCAGAGACGAATATATTTTTTCCCCGGGCGTAATCTGCGCCATCAAACAAATACTTGGCTGGTCCATTAAACAGAACGCCCACGTTTCCGCTTCTGCCTCCCAAGTCTGTACCTGGACGAGATGCCCGACACGCTCGTGTCAAATGGGTTAACAAATGTGCCATTTCGAGAAAAGGGCTGTTTATATTACACTGTATAAATACTGTACAAAACTCAATGGCTCATTGCACCGGACAGGGAAAGAGATATAAACTAATGAACAGGGTGTTGTAAACGATGCGGGTGTCATTTGAGGCGATAGAAGACAACTTTTTGTGTAAAAATCTAAACAATGAATTAAATTTTAGCGAAATTTAGACAGCAGCGAATTTTAAAATAAAATTACGTCTCCTTGTTTATTCGCATTTTTTATTAATATAATGTTATAAATAGAGATGCCTTCTTTGTTATTATGTACATCATATTATAGCAGTACTATACTGTACGTCAAGACACAAGTAATATCGATCTTCACCCGAGTCGCAGCTAACTCGTAGCAATAGAAATTACTGTTTGGTGTGTTAATAAATTTTATCAAAAAAACTAGAATCAAGAGTTACCTAGAGTTTAATTGTAAGACCACAGACCTTATTCAAAACCTTCTTCGATAAACTAAAATCTAAAAACTATGAAGAGTCGTCGAATTTATTGAATATTTCAGACCTTCCACGAAACCTTCACAACCACAAATTTCATTAACGACACCCAATGTGACGAGCCTTAAATCATATATATTAAGTCATGCAAACTGAAGCATCCAAAGCAAAACCTGCAGCTTCCTTATGTTAATGCACCGGCTTACACCACATATTTTTTCATCTGTTTTTTTAAATCCCCTAATTCAAATATTATTGAAAAATAAAATTTGAATCAGTGAAGTTTTTTTGTTTAAACCATGTTTTAAGTCTAAAAGACAGTACCAATCTTTTGAACAAAGATGTAATAATAGTGAAATATATAAGTAATAAAATAACTATAAGTGTATGTTAGTTATGTTTAGAGTAAAAATGAACGCTTAGACATAATTATATGATATTTCTTAATCTTTAAAAATATCATACATATTAATATATGAATTTTAGGAATAATTTACTTGAAAATTATATAAAAATATTAAGTTGCGTTTCTAATTAATAGTATATCTTTAGATATTATTTATAATATATATGTATATGTATTATATATCTAGAATAAATAAAATATAATAGAAAAGTTAAATTGTCTTGGCATTATTATAATGCAATCAAAAACACAAAGACATTATATCATTGTTTTATATTCCTTTGAAGACAAAATAAACTTAAACGTATTTCACAATACCTACTCCTGAATCATAAATTCGAAATGTGCAAAAGCTTTTGTCTCCGAATTAGAAGTTAAGCTCTATGAATTAATATTATATGTAAATAAAAACTTAAGTGACTTTAAATAACAAAGTTGAATATTCCCACGCACGATAAATAGAAAAATAATCGTTTTAAATCAACATTTTGATATAAATAATGATATCGTATTTTTCTTGTATAAATGACTCCAGGGAGATTGAATAAAAATAAAGGGTAAGGAAATACATTGCTCTCAGAGGCGAAGAAAATTTACATAGCTGATAACGATATATTTTCAACAATGTTTAATTAAACTATACACAGAAAAGGTGAGAAAACCACAATCACAAGAACGTGTAGGGTGATGTTATTTTGAATGGATTAGGAAATTAGATGTGACTCTTGAAGATGAAGAGGGTCAAAGAAGTCTCGCTTTTGTTGACAATGACGAATTGAAAGTTTTCGTCAAAGGAAACAAGAATGAAATGCTTATATCGATTTCACAAACGTTTGAAGCGAAATAAAATACATTTATAACAATATTAAACAGATAAATCAATATTATATATTTAAGGTCTTTGTTCAATATAATATTTATTTTTAACTCATCCAAAAGCTACCCAAATAGCTTTTACATTAATTGAATGCTCAATTGCCTTTAAGGATCCTTTATTGTCTCGACCCTTTAAAATTGTAATCCAAATCAATCTTGAACGAGTGCTTCAATTTAATATCATAGCATTATATGTACAAACAAATATTAATTTATAAAGACCACTGTAATTATACAATAAAAAAAATATAAGAAATAAGTTGATATAAGCAAATAAAACAGAATTAATAATGCTGCAGAATTCGGTAAAGGGAGTTGTATTTAATATAATATGAATTTATTATATATACTAATTGTTAATGTATCCTCAAAACAGAGATGTGAGAAAATATGTTATTAAGTATTAGGACATAAATACTAAATTTAAAAGTGAAAATAATACTAATAATATTATACGTATGTGTTGTGCCTTAATACATATGTGGTGTAATAATGGTATCACACACAAATTGAATTTTTATATTTTATTTGATACTATATTTTTTATTTACATACGTTTGGTAAAGTAGCTAATATCAATCGATAAATAAATATAATATATGTATATAATTTTTCAACCATAACGAAACGCTATCTTTATATTACATGGTATTAACTGTCAAAAAAATACGATATGCCAACAAAACAATCTGACGACGGAAAGGAGACATAAAATTAAGTAATTACATATTTTCTCCTCCGTGGAATAATAATTGTTTTCGCTTCTTTTATCGTCCGAACCGTTAAATTGGTTTTGAAAAGATCTTTATGACTGTCATAAAATTACTTGCGACAAGATGCAGAATTTACGCGCTACAACAGCACGTGACATGTCAGTTTAATTTCCTCGTCAATTTCCCCCTTGGCATCCTTCTCAAGTGTCACGTGAAAGAGTTCACGTGCACAATGTCATCTCGGAGACCTTGAGTCTGACCCATAATCGCAGATCTGACGTTAGCCATGACCCATGTTAACGGACAAAAGGGGAGGCGTGTCGAATATTAAATAGAAAAAATGTAACAAATATAACATGAAGGGTAAGATAAAAAAATATGTTCGTATACTTTTTTTATGTAAAAAAATCATAATAAAACTTTTATACTTTCTTACTAATGTTGCAGTCATTACTTGGTTAATCCAACATAGCGGGTTTTAAGACTGAACGGGTGTGACTTTTCGGTGACCATATGTCTTTCATTTTATAATGCTGGTTTAAGACAGCTCTGACAAAACACAGATGTAAATGTTTGCGAACCAATTGCGTCGTTTTTTGGACAAACCCACGAAATGTTCACGCTTTAAAATAGAAACGGTTCAAATGGCCACTCAGGCGATCGGTAACCGAAGGGTAGAAGAACGATAGTTTTATTCGCAGAGTAGAATATATTGTCTAGCGCGCGTTCTTTCCAAACAAAGGGTATTTTTTCGGCGGTAATTATGGGTGATTAACATTTTTTTTTCCTTTTCTTTTCAACAATTCTCTACGAGACATAAAGCCAAAGAACTGCTTTTTACACATAGCCAAAAGTCATTCGCTATGAAAATATATGCGCATCTCTCAATCTTCAATATTCTCAACATCCATCACCAATACCATACTTTAAGACGTCTAATCTCCTTTGATCTAAAATGTATAGATAAATATAAATAATATACGCCTTACTAAAATTATTATTATATTTTTCTTTATTGAAGGCCGACATCGAGCTTCTGTCTATTAGGATTAACCCTTTCGCTACGAAATTCTCATACAAAAGTACGTATTCTCATATATAAAATAATTTGGTATAACTAGTACAACAAATTACAATATAAAACATACTTAAGCTATGGCAAACAAAAAATATACCCGTAGAAGTCGATAAAAAAGTTCTGAAACGCAATCGCGTACGATTTAAAAACTCACAAAAAGCCAGATAACGCGAAGCATATTTTTTTACTTGCATCACTATAACGTACAAAATAACAAAAATAAATATTTGTCACAATCAACAACCAAATTACTTGAATCAACGTATTGTATCGTACGGTTAAAACTATTTTTATGTTTTAGATTGTACGGTATAATTGGCCCCTTTGACGATGGAAAAAGAGGGTAGGTGATATTTTGTACAAAGTAAAAATTTTGCGTCATACATTTATTGCAGTTGCGTATTCTGATGGGAGCATAGTTACATTTACTAAGTATCAGTACCGCAAATTCAAACTTTCAGGCAAATAGATTCAAAATCATCAAATTTGATCAAAAGCTAGATCGTTAGATTGTGTCAAGAGCTTAGCAATTATCTTGGAGCAGCCATAATACAAGTCAAAAAATAAGGCGATCCGACTAATTATTTATTTCGATCTCTAGACACGATAAAAATTGAGAAATACTCCATACGGGATTCGAACCCAGGTCTCTTAGGTCAATAGCCATCGACTTATACCACTGATTTATTGCGCTGGTTATCTTTAATGCTGAACTACGCCACTAATGATCTAGTAACAGACAAGCACTAATTTGTACAGCTAATCTTATAACTGTCACTATTATGTGGTTTATGAATTAAACCACTCCTATATTTACAATTAGAGATTTTCGTACAATATTATTAAGAAAAAAATGCTAGTTAGACTTCTAATAAAGCGTTTTAACAATTGCATTTCAAGAAAAAAATGTTTTTTATGTTAAAATGAAACACCGTGGGAAACTTCTTAACACTCCGTTAGTGGCACCTCTATAATAACGCCAATAGTGACACGGATCTGTGAGATCCACATTTGAAAATCGATCATTTAGTGACAAATAAGTATACTTTAGTTTGAGAAAAGGTTAAAGACTAAATTAGATGTATTAATTTAAATCTCTTATTTGAAAAAATATTAACTCTAACAAAAAAAAAATATTGTACAAAAACTTTAAAAATGACTGAAAACGAAATAAAAACTGACTTTAAAATTATTGCAAAATACTAGAATGACTCATTTAAATTCAATTGATATAACGAATTTCTCTCGGATTAATCTCCTTCATTTCTTACAGGATCTATGAGATCCAGTCCAACATGCGGTACCAAAATAATGTACAACATTCAAATAAATGCACATACGTAATAAACAATTTACTTGCCACCATTTTGTAATTGCTCGTTTCACCAAGAAAAGGGCGGACAACAACATCTACCTTGAATGAGGCCATGGATATAAAAACTGGAAAAACCATAATATTAAGTCAAATCTAAGGTTGGATTAATTTATACTACAATTAATGATACCTTTATTTTAGGCACAAAATCTTTCTGAATATAGATTAACCGTATATTATGAACAGATCAGAAGATGGAATGTACCAATATGTCACATCTTTACTGAATTATTTTTAATAAGATGCGTTAAAACCTTCAACAACACTAGGTGTTTAACAGCACTTTTCAAAGACAAACAAATGCCCTTGTATAAAATACAAAGCAAAAAACAAGTGAAGTCTGGAACTATCGATTTTTTTCGATGAGTAAAAGTATAATATAAATTTGCTTTCTTAAACCCTTCATATTTATAAATCCAGTTTGTTAAAATATTTGCAAACTTATAGAATAACCCAACATTTATTCTATTCATATTTATCTCGACTGTAACTCTTCTCAACGTATAAATGCTTAGATTAAAAATATATAAATAAATGTATTTATATACTTTCATATTTTAAATCAACCTTGAATTTTTCCCCATAGAATTGAGAGTTCATAAATACCATCGTTTAAAATATCGTTGGTTTTTCGTCAGTGTTGTATGGGCTGATCTGATATCGAATACCGAAGCTCCAAAAAACGTATCTGTATCAAGTATCGGCAAATTGCGTTAACGACCCAACTCTACTTTCGCGTTATCGGTCGAACGTGGATATCGCGAAGGCTTCGACAAAAAGCTCCAGATGGAAACTGGTGGAGTAATCTGGTCCGTACTTTTTCAATTTCCTGTCAAGTTTTCTCCTTGTCGTGTTATGATACGTCTTCGTTGCGTGCCAGAGAGCAAAAGCTGCTTAACGACGCCGTTTAACGGCGACGCGCCGATAACACGCCGTAATTATGACGAAGCAAATTATTGTCTTTAACGTGAATTAATTAAATCTCAGGCAGAGGCATGGCGGGCGCTAATTGTTCAAGTTTAAAGTGGTTTTATGACGTGTGGTTTTAATTTCCACCCTTGAAAGCTCGCTATCATTACGCAACAGAGACTTGGAAAAGATCGAAAAGTAATATTATTTTATAATTTAATATTAATAATATTTTATATTTTATTAAAATAATCAAACTCTTGTAGCAATAACTCTTACTACATCTGCTTTTGCCATAAGCATAAAGTATGATAAAATATTCAATTCTTACATAGAGTTAAAATTAAGTAAATTTGCTTAAAAAAAATATTAAAAAAAAACTGATTTCTTATTATATATATAATAAAAGTATGATTCAGGGTTAGTATTTTATTTATAAATAGTTCAGTATATGCTATTTATTTGAATTATTATTTTTAATATAAAAAAAGTAAAATTTTCCATCCGTATATAAAAGTTGATTGTGTTCTTTTTTATTTTTTTATTATATTACCATTTTTTTATTGTGAAAATATGTAGTCTAGTACTATACTCATTTTTTGATAGAACGTTTATTTATTTTCTGTAGAGTTGATTTTATCGATAAAAACGCGAGTTTTAGATTGCGTAACGCATTTCCATACAACGCGCTTTTGCCGACACTCACCTAGATTTACCCCGTGCTAACATAAAAGCAAAATATTATTGTAAAAAAATTTCCACAAAGATTATATAACCCGATTTACATCTGAAAGAGTACACAAACTTCAAATGCTATGGTTTTTTCATATAAAGTAGTTGCCTTTTTTTAAATTTATATAACATGTAATTTTATATAAATTGTTCACTAAGTAAAAATTTGCCATCGTAAATTTTTTAAAACATCAGAATATTGAGTCTAGATGTGCAACAACACAAAATAATAAAAGACGTACTTAGGTTTCAACGGCTAAAGAGCAAATGACAGTTAATACTTCATTTATTAAGAAAAACGTCATTTTTTTGATTTACCCAATATTAGGTTTATATAATTTGTTTTTATATATTTGTTAGTATAAATTGCCTATAACAAAAATATATACATAATTTTGTTAAATAAAATCATATTTTTACATACAAATTTATTATTTGAAAAATGTAATCAAGTTCCCAGAAAAATATTCCATCATTATATTTTAACAAAAATATATCTACTGTAATATACTTTTAATATAATATATGTATATTCAGTACAACAAAAATGGTTTAAAATATATGTCAATAAAAAGCAACGAATAATTATAATAAAAATGAGTTAGAGTTTATCTATGATATGTTATACAATAATTTTATAAATTGACCAAATAATAACAACGGATTAATATATGTATTTTCATTAAAAATGATAATAGCAAACGACATTTAAGTTATAATATATTATAATTTATCATCATGTTGATTCAAAATTAATATGATAAAGTTTATTTCACGTCAATGAACGAAAACAACATCTCGACAATTTTATAATTTACTGTACTATGTGCATTATTGATATTAAGTAAGAAAATAAATAATCTATCATTCACCGGCTATTAGTCTTAGTGGTTTTAGCGAAGTTTTGTTAACAATTACACCAAGTAAGCCGTGTAAACTTTGTTTTAAACTTCAAACTTGCGGTCGCATTCTCTAACTAAATAAAAAAAATCACAATGAGAAAGTTTATTGAAGATATTAAGAGATTTGGCTTTTATAAACTTCTAAAAACATTTCCCGAAATATAAATTACTATAAGTTTAACCATTTTTAAGCTATATTATTTTATTTACACCCAATTTTAAATTAAATTCAACGCGACAAAATAATGATTAATCATCACAATGATTAAAGTACGTTGTATCTAAATAAAATGTTAATTAATCACTAACGATACGTCGTATTCATTGATGACAAGATAACCACCCTTCAATCAATCAAAAGGTTCAATCAATATACAATTTGCACTATATATTTTAGTATATGTATTTCTACATTATACGATGTAATAAAACATTTTTTTATGCTTGATATGATACATGCTCGTGCTCGACAAGTGGGGTTATTTTTTCATGAATCCACATGAGACTTATAGCAGTATCATAAAAATATTTTGACAAATCGAACCACTCTAGAAAATAAACTGTAAAATTTTACGTGCTAGCTAATTTTTTTTACTACATTTCCCACAGATCGATTGTAATAGGCAACCATATTGTCAAAAACTAGATTGAGAATACTTTATTGAATTAATTTCTTGTTACTATTAAGATTAAATTTCAAACCATCAATCCTTACACCACAAATCAATCGCATTACAGAATTTAGGAATATTTTCAGTGAGAAATTCACTTTAGTGGATTTACTACTAAGTAATTTTAAATCCAATGCTTTACTTTAAGCATGTTAATTCGGCAATTATAATTAATTGAATTCCTCATAGAGTTTTTTTATTGAATAGTTTTAAATTAATTCGTTGTTATTTTATTATAATACCGATTAAAAGTTGCTAAAATTATTTTTTTCCGATAATATATTCTACTTAAAATCAACATTTTAGAGGGTGCCTCACTATTAGAACCAATGCTGTATTTTTATTCACAGTTATGCAAAGTGTTTCCGCTCCAGAGCCGATTTCATCAAGGTATTTTTGTCGCCTTCTCCCCAACCGCTTCTTAGAATTCAAATTGATTCTTGGAGCGATTTATTTATCGCCTTTGTAGGCAGTAGCTTACCGACACCGCAGCCGGCCCTGTTCACGATCATTACCTAACCAAACAGTTCGCAAAGTTCGCAGTTGGCCCGTATCGTTTCCAGCTGCTGGAAATGAGAAAGTTCCTTAGTTGAAGGGCGTGGTCCCGGGAAACGAGGCTGATTTGTGCGACCGGTGAGCACAATCGCAAACGGCGCCTATAATGACGCCCCGGGCAAATTGCTCTTGCTACTACCCACCGCATGATTCGCTAAAAATTCGCTTATTGAAAAATTCCGAGGATGTCTCGATACCCAGAGGCGCACGCTGTGAAAACTCTCGAAGTCTTATTTCCGCAATGAATTTGTTCCATTCCACTACGAATACGTAAATCATATTATATACATATACATATATATAGTCAGTAGGAATAGAGATAGCTAAACTTTTAAGAATCACTTTAATATGAAATATGATCCTAAATAACATTTCAAATTACAGTACTTTGAAAATATTTGAGTCGTAGAGATCTAAAAAAATTCTAAAAATGTGATTTTTTAGCACAAAAAGCAAAACGCCATTAATCATCAAAAATCCTTAATCTAGTCCCCTGATTATTTAAACTGTATTTATTTATCTTTGCCTAACATATATTTTAATATTGACATTCGACTCATATGATTAAACATTAATCATCCACAAATTAGTAATCAGATTTCTGACTTTCTTGAATTATTTAAATATTTCCTAAATATTTATAAATATTTATAAAGCGCATAATGAAGCAGTAAAATATACTTTTATTAAAATAATACATTAAATCCCAAACTTGACAATTTTACTCACGCAGGAATGCTTTTAAATGCTTTTAAATAAGTCGATCCAGTTTAATATCTTAGCTACCCCCGATGTACATAAAATATTATACTTCTGAGACATCAAAAATAAACGATTTTCAAGAATTCTTACTTCAGTTAGGCTTAAACTAATTAATACTAATAATATAGCTACTCAAATATTAAAATTTATTGAAGCACAAATTTATTAAAATAATCTTGCTTGAATAAGCAACTCGTAATTAAAATCTGTTCATAAAATGACCTATTTAACTCTAAGAACTCCAAGAAATTGAATAATACATTAGCTAACTAAAAACATGCAAAATATAAATATAAATTATGAATAAAAATCATTTACTAAATAAGATTATTCCATTATTATAAAAATGCTTCATAATTAAATTTTCTTTATTAACTATAAAGAATAATTACAATTAAACTAATATCTCACGCGCTTGTTTAGGTGTCGGTAACCAATTTAGCTTAAGTCAAAGTAGCATTTAAATTGTTGTTAAAGTTATAATTGCCAAACTTCTTATCCATGCTTTGATGGTTTCGCAATTTAGTCCCGTGTCTCTTGAAATTTAAACGTCACTTACATATCTGCTGTGTCACTAAATTGTATTAGATAAATAAATAAAATAAATTATAATATTATATAAACAGAGCATGTAAAAAACGTATCACCCTCAAAATCATTTTTTATATGACTTATATGTTATATATTTTCCAATTCCTTAAATATTAAACATCTTAAAAAATTATATAATAAATTTTAAAATAAAAGTTTGTTAATAATGATTCACAATGATTCTATAACGTGATATAGTGAAAAAATATTTAAAAATCGTATAGTACTAATTATGTAACATAATAATATTATAATACACCAATTTTTAACTACAACACTTCTAAGGCACGGAAGCATTACAGGCTTAAAATAAAATAAAAAAACCTTTCAATTACAACCAGGTGAAAAATAGTTGTGCCATATACTATTTTGATCACTTTTATTTATTATAAAATATACACCTTTTATAACAAAAAAGTACGGTTTTTTCTTAAATACAATATATAGTATATTTAATATTATATTAAATGTAATATTGATCAAACAACCTATGTGAATTTAATATTTTTAATATCAGGGCAACGTATCAATGATTTAATATAGATTCAGCACTGCAGCTGTTACATCTATGCAATAGAACTTTTCTATAATCAAAATATAAATATAAAATACTTAAACTATTACATATTATTGTATTTATGGTTTAAATTATTTTTGCAAGTTATAGTATATATTAAGGTGACACAAAAAAAACGCAAGTTTTTTATCTTATCAAATTAGAGTTATTATCTAATATATTATAGCAGAACATCGATTAAATATTATATACAGATAATATGAGTTTAAGAAGTACGTTTTTTACTTTGACATTAAAATAAATTTATGAAAACTATTAAAAAAAAACATGTTTAGATATGCAGGAAAGCTTAGTTTTGTACATTTTTATTATTATGTAGAAGTATCACTATAATAACAAAATTAGTAATTTTATAAAAAGGTCAAAAAAATAATTGTCCTAGTTATTATTGCATATTTTTAAAACACTAATAAATTAATACTCTCCAGATCTATTTTTTAATTTTCATAATATAAAAAAAAAACTTTGGAAAATATCAAGGTGAATTTTTATTTATAAATTAATTGTAATATGCTACTAATCGGCATTGGAAAGTGCCATGTCGTGTCGCTTTCTATATTTTTTATAATTACTATAGTTTTCTAATGGCTTAGGTAAAAATAACTCAATAAAGAATTTTCTTCTTGTCCTTTGCCAGTCGTCCCCATCGAAGACTCCTGCGTAGAAGAGCTCCCACTGAGACACATTGCGACTACATCTTTAAGGTGCATCCACGAAGTGAAGCCCATCGTAAAGTATAGGCTAGAAATCTAGACTTCCGAACATTTCACCGAATGAAAATTTTAATTAATAAATATATTTTTTATATAAAAAAGGGATAAATCAAATAAAAATAAAAATGTCATTGCAGATAATTATTGTATTTATTTTCATTATAATGTAATTGCTTTATGAAAGAAAATATTTAAAAAAATTGTATAATTCTAAAAATAATGATAAAGTATAAAAAGTACAAACTATAAAAGGAGATAAATAGTAAGTGACGTAACAGTGATTTAAAGGTTTTAGGTAATTGTAGGCAGTTATTTTCTTAGATTTAAAAGCAAACAGCGAACGGTGGGATGACTAATTGCCATTATCTTATTAAACCCTTTGTGCCAACCTGCTAGAGAGTTTGTTGTTCGTGGAAGGCCTTGTGAACTTCTTTGATTAAAAATTAAATTATATATTATCAGATTGAATTTTATTTTGATTTTAACTTATATTCATTATTTTTTTTACTAACTATTTCCTTTTTATCAATTGCTTCTACACTTGTAAACTCTATAAATTTATCATGCACTAAATCCGTGTGTAAGATTTTTATTAAGAGTTTGATATTGTTGCAATTTTAAATCCTCTTTTAACCACATTTTATAGTTAGGTGACGTTTCAAATTTCGCGTTTATATAATTGTGGTACACTTCACGCTTAAAACACACGATTGATAAAAATATGTATCTAATCCTAAAATTTTGCACTTCACTGAAAGTTCAGTGTATATTTTCAATTTATTAGGGAATTGATAACTTTGTGGCACATTGTGAAAGTATTAATAATAATAAATTAATTTTGTTTTTTAACCACGAATAAAGTTTCAGAAATAATTTATCGTCAACTAGTTTCTTCTATACGCACTTTTTTTCGGGGCAATTTTAGTCGCATTGAATTCATATTTTTCAATTTTACGAAATTTATATATTATATGATAAGCATATATGTATTATTACTAATATATTTTTAAACTATAATAACTAATTTAAAAGAGTATGTTTTATACAAGGGAAAAATTAAAAAAAAATATTTCGATATATTTAAATGTAAAAATATTAAGAAACGCCACAGATTCAACAGGTGCGTGACGTAGAACAATGATAAAAAAAACACTCATAAATATACCCTAATATTTCATAACGAGTTGTGGAGAAATGTTCAAAATATTTTTGTTTTTAAGTAACTGTTTGCAATCTTCTAAAATGTTTTATTCAATTATATATTTAAATAAAAAAATAACTTGAATAGTTCAAAATAACGTTTTTTTCGTGGGAGTCGTGAGGTATGAGTTTGTCGAAAAGTATTTATGACAGTATTTTGTATCCTAAGTTTAGGAGTGTGAATCCTCGGTAGTTTTCGCACGGGAGTGGGTCTCCCTTTTTAAGTAAAATATTTGTTTCACTCTTTTATATTTTCATTATTATGTTCTTAAGTAAAAAGTAGCTAAGCGTATTCGCCGCTAAATATGTTTGGTCCTATTCTTTTTTCTTTTTATAAACATATTTATAACGTTATTTTTGGCAAATAATAAAGTGCACTAATGATTTAGAATGTGTGCTTCACCGAACCTAGGATCGTTACAGTATAATCGTTTCTATAATATATAGAGTTAATAATATAAGTATATTTGTTTGATAAAAAATAAAATAAATCACTTCCGTAGCATTTTTATATGCGAGTATATAAGAGAAAATATATATTTATATATATATGAGATATATTAAAAAATATGTAATACATACATATAAATTTTTCACAAATATTATACAATCTCAATTTTATTCAGTCTCAAATATTTCATAACATATTTTTCGGTGCTTTATTACAAAGTGCCTATGGCTATTCCAAATATGTATGTAAGAGCTACGCTTCCTCAAATCCGTATAAAGTTAACTTAGCTTCATTAGAATGTCCATACGTCGCCGTTAGGTGGGACATCACAATTAACGATCAGCGATTCGATAAGGGCGAGCAGTTCCAGAATAAACTTTGCTTATTTGTACGGGCTTGTACGTGATCGAAATAGGAAAAATGGGACAGATTCAAAGAGCGAATCACCAACCATCTAGCAGTGATATATTGAATTTATTACTATCTATTCTATATTTCGCAGTGCGGCCAAGAATGACCTCTCTATACAATACGGCGAATAAAACTTAATGTGTTTTCGCAACGTACGAAAGAGGCGAGTAATAAAATGATAATCTAGAATGATAAAGGAATTTTGGCATGCTATACGTATTTATTATTCTATTTGGCGTCGGTGAATAATGTTGGATGTTAAGTGAATGAGAAAGAGGCGGAGTTGGCGTTTCATGGTTTTTGACGTGTTTCTTAACATAAATTTCCCTTTAACATTATGCATGGCGAACATTAAGAATTGCACCTGAATCTTTAAAAATAACTTGACAATTAATATTGAATTCTATAGAGATGTAATATATAATATACATAATCCACTGCAATATTCTTTAATATTTTTTATATTCACAACCAATATTTTTTTAATTTTAATATTATTATAATGTAAAATAAAAACTCAAACTAGACTGAAACTTTAATCCCCAGATAACTCCCAATAAAGAGTCAAGGAGTAATTAAGAATAGATTTTATTTTATTCAGTGCCTTTACTATTTCAGTATTTTCTTGCGGCGTTTATCTTTATTTATAAAATCCAAAAACGGGATTTTTATTTATAAAATCTAAATTATAAATTATTAGTTTATTACACGTAACCAGATTAAAAGAATTTATGAATAACATCACAAAAATTTCATCACACACACAATTGAGGAACTCATATCATGAAGGTGCCTTGATTATTTAGTGTTTAATCAAAAAAAAATATATAATTCTACATCTTACTAGTATAATAATAAAAAAATTTACATTTTATATTTATATTTGCCATGTATTGTGTACCAACAATATAAAGCGATTACCGCATTTTAAGTACAGTCGAAAGGTATTAAAAAAGTGAAATGACTTTTAATCTTCTTAATGCTAATAACAATTCATTATCACATAAAAGTATATATTTTTTTCTCTTTGAAAAATCACATTATTTATAAAATGATCAATGATTTACCATACGCTCTAAAATCTTTGTTTTCCTAGATAAAGCTTTTACGACTCCCTCAATGCTATAATATATTGCCTAGCCATAATTACGACCAAATCAAGGCAAATACCACAAAACCAAACGTCCCTTAGAGACTAGCTACGAATCTCTACGGTTTATCATCCCCATAAATTTCGACCTACGTCTACGGTCGTTCATTGATATTTAACGTTTAAAACTTTTGCGCATTGCCCCTAAAAACGTTTGACAGACCATTCGTCATGTCCGATTGAACTATAAAATATATACTCTCGTGCCTTTTAGTGTTCAACTTAACGGCATAATTCTCCTTTTTCACGCTCGGTACCATCCGATTTTTTTATTACGTAAATAAAATCACCTAGAACGCAAGCACACAATGCGAACAAAACGACTCGAGCTTTATAACGTCTGGGCTACTGGGGCTATAATTTAGCGTCTCAAACTTTTCTATATATGTACATATATGCGTCCGTTCATTGTGTGTGCCTGTATTGAATGTGTTCGTACAGGGGATGAGGGAGGTATAAGCTTTTTTAATAATACACAGCTTTAATGGATTATTGCTTCGTTTAATATTTACAGCGTTCGTAAGATGAAATCTTTTGCAACATGAAAAACTCGTTTATAACTACTTAGTATATTTTATCATAAAATGACGTTTTTGTATTGTGTAATAATGTTTTTATAGACTTAATAAAATTATGGCCAAAGTTGTTTACGAAATATTAACTTTTATTTATTAAATATAGTAGACAGAAGTATGTAAAAGACTGATGCGAAATCATAAAAAAATCTACAGTTATGAAATACAGATATAAAATCATAAAAAAATATATATCACTAATAAAAACGAACAATGTTTTAAATGAGCATATGTCATTAAAGGTTAACGCTTATATAATGTATGGAAGTTTATTTTAAGTGTCAAGACCATTAAAATAATATTAAAAAAATATTTTAAATAGTTCTTGAAAAACTTGTTTCAAGTTATAAGCTAGCCAAAATATAAAATTCTTTTACTTGAGTATTGATATCAACAATGGTTATTGCGATACTAATATTTTTAAATTAGCTTATATCATATTATATATTAAAACATTCTACTCTGTGTTTAAATAAATATCGTTTCAGTGAAAAATAGTCTCAAATTTTTTTAACCCTACGTATAATTATATAACAAAATTGCATTCTTGTATGTCTCTTATACCTCTGATACTGTAAGTACTGTTTTCTACATACTTAAACACAAAACACGAGAGATGCCTATAGAGTTCTAGAAATTGGCCTGTATTTGTATACATTTTCATTTTTTATGTTACTGATATTTTTATGTATTACATTTTTTATCGTTACCCTCATTAAAAATTGTATATATTTTCAAACGAAATACAAGTTTTATATACCTCTTTTAAGAACTAAAGTGTCTTAAACATACCGAATATGATTGCCCTGAAGTATTCTTTTCGTTTATCTAAATATGATATTCAATAGGAGCTAAATCAGACGATTAAGAAGGATGCGATAGGTATTTCTATCGCATATCCTGCAAAATATATTTTTTACGTACTTTCGATATAATTTTATAATTGAAGTGTAGAAAAAAGAAAAATAAAAATAAAATTTCCCTAAGGAAGGTGTTGACACGATTAAATACTTCAATCCTATTCTTGTGTAAGAATAACAATAAGATGGAAATTTATAAAATTTATTAGTATGCTCTATTTAGCTACATTGAATGCATTTATTCTATAGACCAAAAAAATCATGATTAAAAGATGAAGGACCGTAATAAAAAAAAATATTTATAAGAGAATTGGCACCAGCTTTGATAAAACAAAATGTAAATAGTGATGAAAGCAGTAGTAAAAAAAGTATAGGCATAGTGTGACTTCGAATAATATAATAAATTAACAAATAAATTTTCACCTTCAACAATCATAAACTTATATGACATTAAACAAATAAAAATTTTGAAACAGAACAGTGTTCATCAGTATCAAAATATGGCCTTTTAATTCTTTCTTCATCATAAATGATCTTTTTTCCAGTTTAACTTACGACATTTCCAATCTGCATGCTCATAACGTCGTTGCCATAAATACAAACAAACAATATTATTTCACACAGAAAAGACGAATTATTAAATAAAGTCTACTGGCGAGATAAAAACACACTGCAAGCACAACATTGTGGAAACTGAGCCCATTACGTAGACCCAAGCGGAAACGGCTGTGTTTTTAACTGAGTAAAAATCCCTTTTATTTCGCTTAGCTTATTATTCGTTTATATAAAAGCTGATTATTTGTTTGCTGTTTTTGCATCTTTAGCCTAGTAAACGTTATATCAAAACAAAAGTGAGTCTAAAAGTATATCCATCCCTATATCAAATATATTATTAAAAACTCATTAATTTTGCCTTCCCGTATGTATTTACTTTCCATGCGTTTTATTTACAGAATGATAAATCCAAAGTCATGTGCCAAACAAAGGGTAAGATGTTGCTGAAGGGATGACAGATTGTCAGCTGACCGCGGCTTCTTGAAGGACTGTCCAACGAAGGGTCCAAGATAAACAGATTGGAAATTGTGATTGCGGAAATTGTGGGATACGCAAAAGACGGTATCGGTAGTACGCAGGGGCGCCTTGGGGAAAGTTTCGTCATTAGGTGCGGATCCGTTGTTATTTAACAAAGGGAAATAATGAAATTTGGCCGGACTTTGTGCCCAACACGAGAACCAGACCCGGGAAAGATTCAATCTCAATTCGGAACTATCGAAAGTTCCCGGGACGTTACGCTCGTTTGTAGGTCATTGTGTAATGCGATTCTCTCCAAAACAAAGTGGTTGTAGGCATTTATTTGTTTTTAGCAATTTATTTTTCCCTTTCTGCTTTTGCGTTTTATGACTCTTTAAACAAAGATTTATTAAAATTTATACATATTTCCCTACTTCATTTATAATGTATTACGAATCGCTTTAGGGTCGCTTTTTATATTATAGATGGTTGGCGATCTGGCGATGTACTTTAAAAAAATATTAATGGTATAACATCTTTACGCTAATGCATCATGCACACAAAAAACTAATAATGTTTAATATATGTACGTATATTCCCTCGTGTATCTGACAACATGTGTACCAAAAAGAGTATTACAATATGCATTTAAACTAATTACCTATAATCAATTTATTCAACAAAAAATGCATCCAAATTTACGTAATTAATAAAAAACTATTTTTTTCTGTTGAAACACAGATCCTGAAAAATTATTTTAAATTACATTTTTTATGATTGATTATAATAGCATACTATACATAGAATTAGAGGCTCTAAATTATAAATATATAAACCAGTAAAATGTATGTTGTTTGTTATTAAAATTATAACAATATAATTATAGCTAGTATTTTTCACAAAATGTCCATTTAATATTTATATGCGCTATTTTTTCTGACATTTATTATAATTTATATGATTTGTCTTCGCAACCATAAATTTTATTATTTTCTAAAATCTTTTATACATGCCAGAAAAAATCTATGGCGTCTGCAATAAATCGGGGATAACAAAAAAAATAACCTCTGACATTGCACATTATTTGACTATTATTTTAATACATTTATAATTAAAATTTCATTTTGAAGACTAACATTTATTAATATATGAATTTTAGAATTCATCGCAATGAGAACTTACTGTTCAACAGTTGCTAAAATTTCGTGACAATGGCGTGAGTATCACTACCGAAATATGTCCTGGAATTTAAATAATATGAATATTTACCAACAAAAAAATACTTAATTTTAAAATTATTTTATTTTTGTATAAACTGATTAAGATATTTTTGTTAAAACGCAGTGTAACATAGTGTATATTTTTTGCCACAATAATTCACACAGTATTAATAAAAAATATTCTTTAAATGCATTCGTTAGAGTTTGCAATTTAATTTTTTTTTTAGGTTAAATTATTTTTTTTAATCAATTAAACATTTTATAATATTTGTATAAAAATAGATCCTCACATTTTTTTAAATAATTCAAAAGTAATTTATCGAAACTAATTTTCATCTTTCATTGAAACGATGCATTAGTCAAGAAGAAGTTATTTGATATTGATATATTGACGCAATCCGCAAGACGCAGATAATATATTTTCATACATTTTAACATAAATCATAATTGGCTCTTCAGACGATGGGAGGACAGAGTAGGCCATGTTTTGTTTTCCGACTATCATAAAAGTGAGGAGTGAGGACGCTGACCTCTGACATTCCTGACTACTGCACGTTAGTTTTACTTATTATTTTGCCAAAGAAAAATTACAAAAGCTACGTCTGGTTAAGTTATTAAATTTTCTCAACCTAACTAGTAAATAACAACACAAACTGACCCTAAAAGTTAATAGCCTTTATGCTGCCATGGAGTTTAGAACTACCATAATTGGACAATAGAACGCGGTTGTCGTAAAGGCATTACACTAGGGTTATTAGATCATATGATAAAAAATCTAAATATTTGCCTGACAAAAAAACATATGTTCTAATATTTTTATTTTCGCATAAAATTATTATTTTCAATTATTATTAGCCATTCTTATTTCGCTATATTATATAAACTTTTGAGTAGGTCGGGTAGCAATAATGTTTAATCCCTGTACATCTGTGATAATAATCGTCAAGAGTAATAACATTATTTAGTAACAGATTCATGAAATACTATTTTGTTATATTGTAACACCATCGTTCAATAATCCAGACACAATGAGTTTATCGTCGACATTTTTATGTGCAAAATCCGCCCTATGAATGCATGACTTCCACTTGGTGGCACATTTTTAACAACAAGGAACAGTAAGCGATCTGCCACAAATCAGAATATCACGTTCTGCCCGAAATAAACCCATTGTTAAAAATATCATATATCAAGTGTGGTGTAAAGGTGTAAAGAAGATCAGGTAACAAGTATCGAAAAACATTAAATAATCTTAATAAGAAAGCAGCCTGTTAAAATAGGAGCTTCACAAAGATTGTGGAAAATGATTTTAAACTGTTTTTTTATAAGCTGCAATTATTAGCCAATATAAATATCTTTAATGAAGACTTCATAATTATGTTAGCTTACAAACTAGAGAAGAAAAGGAATTTATCAATCGCCTTATAATGAGTTTTGTTTTGTAAATAGGTGCAACTGTTGAATATGAGACGTATATAAATATTGACGCTGAATGTAATAACCTTCATTCGGAAAACTTTGGGCTGTTCACAAAATATTGCTGATGGTTTCATGCAATATTTTTCAGAATCGCCATTTTCGCCTTTACTCAGTCGGAGTCTTGTATTGTCTTTTACCAAAATCTTAAATATAACTTTGAAAAATGAAAAACAATGCGTTCTTCTATGCTTAATTCGATTCTCGATTTTATTTTTAAAAGTTCTGAAATCAGTTTAAACGTATTTTTAATCTGATTTTTAAAAATGCATAGTAGTCACACATATTCCCAAAAACAGTGACAAATTGTGCACTAAGAACTGTAGACCAGTTACAATGTTGTTAGTCCTGCTAAATGATGCTTTTATAATGATTTTTGGGTATCATCCATTTTTGTATTCCAACGTAGTCGTCTGAAAGGTTCTGTTGACAGTCTAACTATTCACAAGTACTTCTTGTTTTAGATTCCGGAACGTCTTAGAGAAATACGATCGCGTTCTCTTCTGATGCCAGTTAATAAACAAAATAGTTACCGTTACGCCCGCTTAGAAGTTTGGTGCGCAATTACTTCCCAAAGGATGCTTTTCAAAAGTAATTTCCCTCTGTGTATACTGCTTAAGGCACCATAACACTTTTAACGGAAATTTCCAACAAATCTCTTATTTGAAAAACAGGATATAACATTTATCATTCAATTTTGCCAGATTTAATATGGTGTATAAATATATATCTTTAAAAGAATATGCATGTTAATGAATATATAACTATTGAACAGTTCAAGGAGAATATTCTAACCATTACGAATTTGACTATCATATATTCTAACAAACGTTTTTGAAAATGTACTCAAAACAGCTTGAGGTATAAAATGACGGTAATTTAAACTTTTTAATATTAAAAAATAGTGAATAAATATCTTAAATTATTTAAGACCTCTTCATGAGTTTAGCATCATGTTAAATAATATATATGACTATTACAAAAACTATTTACAGCGGTGAATAGCTAAAATAATATTTCATACAATTCAATGGCTCTAAATTTAACTAATCTTAAACATAATTAAAAGACTATATGGTATATTTAAAACAATCTTATAAACGTAATTACAAATTATTTCGACTGAAAAATACTAGGCGCAAAAGTAAGCGTGTAATTTTGCGGTGTCAACGAAAAGAAAAAATCTCGAAATTATTAATAATTTTATAACAATAAATTTAAAGAAAAAAATAGTAGTTACATACATTTGTAATCTCCCTGTATATAATTAAAACAGGCATGCTAGAAGAACACGATAAAATACAAAGAGACTAAGTGGTGTTTGTTTTTGTGTTTCGTGAAATATCTGCTGTTTAATACCCAAATCGACCCACGCGTCCCCTCCCTCACTCAGTGAATAATGAACATGGTTGGCAATAAAAACTTTTGGGTCTGAAAATACCTGAAATTTCGTATATTTCCCAGGATTTATAAAGAGCAGTTTTTATACGCAATTATCCAATTCAATAAATAACGCGAACCATGCGCTGCCAACAATTCGATTGCTGCTAAAGGTGAGCAGAAGTGGTTTTCGGGTCATTCGTTACAAGTAAAAAAACTCTTTGAGAGTAAATTCAAAGGCTTTCGTAGAATTGTGTCTTAGTATCAGCTGCCTTCTGAATAAATCACGATTTGGCTATATACAAAATTGCTAATAAAAATACATAAGTATGATTCATAATTTGTAAGATACTGTAAACAATTGTATATGCTTAATTTCAATGCATCTTTAATTAATGAAGGAGTATCTTGAATTTAAAAACACCAGAAAAGCTCAACTGAATCCTGTTTCATTAATTATTGTCGTTATCATTATAATAAGTACAGAAACCGTTTGAACAAAAAATATCATGTGAATTGTTAATGCTACAAAAAAAACAGAAAAAATATTCAAAAGTGAATTAATTTTATTTTTATTATATTTGCTATGGAAAATTATTTTTTGTAAATATTTGCGGCTTATGACTCTTGAATTTAAACACATATTTCACGGCTCATATTTTGAATCTAATAAATCAACACATTTTTGCATTTTAATTACCCAGAAGTGGCAATTTCTAATGTTGATATTTAAGGTTCCGATTGAGTCACAATTCACCTGCCTGTTATAAAATATTTATTAATTTACATTTAAGTTACCGTAACATTATGCAAGAAATTGTGCGTTTGTTTGTTTGGGCGTTCTGCCGTCGGCATAGACTGGTGCTGGGGCTACGTCTCTAGGCGGTGGAAATAACAGAAACTGGGCCGAGAAGTCGCTTTCACATACTGGGCTCTACGCGGTATGTGAAAGCTCATCCGTATCTGGCTGCTGGTGGGGGGCCATCCCTATGAGCTGATGATTAAATCTGGTTATGCTCAACCTCTAGCGACGGTGGGCTCGCTATTGGCGGCATCTCATTGTAATGATCTCTCGTGTGTTAAGCCATAGATATGTTATAAATAACTATTAATAACTATTTAAATAACCGTTAAATTGGGCATTTTAATTTTTGAATGCTAAACAAATATATTATCGATTAGATTCGCCATCCGTTGCTTTTTCAACAATAAAAAAGATAACATGTAAATATTTTGCAACTCAGATATTAATTAGTATAGTAATGGTACATTTAACTAGAACAACATCAATACAAACAAAACGAAGCAGCGCATACACATCGCCACTAAACAAATACATATGTATCACATTTGATGGATTACACATTGTGAACGGGATGCGAGATGCTTACACGCGACGCTAAGTTTAATAAACACAAATAAACGAGATTCTTCCTAATAAACCGCAAGTTTAACGACTTTGTCCTTTGACATATTAAATTTATTTAATTTACTTGCTAAGCTGTGTATATATAATTAATGTATACATATATGTATAGGATTTAAAAATGTAATTAAAGATTAATTATTTCCCTCCTCTTTTGTCACAAAGTTGCCAGCACCGATAGCTCAAACTGCGCTTTGGCAACGTCGTAATTTGCGATATGAAATTAGCGCGTGGTTGCCACGTTTCTTATCTTGATTGGCATTAAATCGTATCGATAATGTTACCTACAGGAGCGTAGGCTCTAAATCGGAGTCATGGGAAATGTACCACCTTCGATTCCGACTAAAGTCATATGATAAAAATATTGTTTGTACCATTCGCATATTGTTATTATATTTTAGGGGCAAAAATATATTTTTGCTCTTTAAAGTTTAATTGTATAACAACGCCAATGATTGTTTTCTAATTAGTTTTTTTATTAAAGCCAACTTTATGTGTTATTTACAAGTAGATGAACGATAAGTTATATTGTTAACAATAATATTAAACGCACACTAGACATAAGCATGATAAAAACGACTATAACATAAAAGTTTGCAAGTATAACCTAATAACCAATTAAATCAATCGCAATAATGTAATTTAAATATTTTTCAAATAAAAAGTTTGCTTTTAAATACTATAATAACAACAAATATAATCCAATATTACACACTATTTAATATAAACCAGTTTATCGTTAAAGGGACAACTCACAATTAAATTCTAAAGCTCTTTTGGTAATCTGTCGGTTGAATTTCTGTACATAATAAACTTATGTTATTTATTTCCAACACGTGAAACGTTTTAAAAGGCAATATCGTATTAATTCCTCTCCTCCCCTTTTGTCGCGCAGTTGGCAGCACCGATAACTCAGCGCCCTGCGCTTGGCAACGTCGTAATTGCGAAACGCTGATGCGCGGTTGCCACGTTTTCCATCGCGATTGACGTTTAACTGTTTTGATTACTACTGCCGAAATTAGTTTACTAAATCAATTTGAATTCTCACGAGTGATTTGAATAACGTTCAAACTGATTGGGAATGCGAATAAATTAACGTGTTTGGAGAATCGCTGATTCTTAATGTTCGCTGTAAACCGAGCAGGCAGTTTTCTACTTTATGTTTTTTAATATTCATAATTTTATGAAAGCTTAATATATTTTTTTTAATAAAATTCAATTTGAGTCTTTCCGCGACGAAACTCCGGGAGGTTGTCTTGTCAACGCAGACTTTAATCCAATATCTGCTTGCTACATTATATATTATGTCTAAATAAAAAATGTTACCAAAGTCTAGCTGTTTTAATATAAAAAAAATACGGAAAGTTAAGTAATCTGTTTGGAAAATATAAAAATTATAATGATAAAGCTTTTATTTGATATCACTTAAAAATGAATATAATTATTTTCCCCTCTTACTTGGTTAATAACAACGTTTCCACTAGGGTCCGTGTGACGTGGCTTAATGGCAACTTAGATAAACTCCGCGTGACGTGAGCTGATAAATAATTTATAACTACAATAAATTATAAGGCAAAATAATTCCTAATTTCACCGGTGATTCCTTGTATTGACAACTTGTTAATGTTAATTTCAATTATGTTTCAAAAAATCATTATGTGGCACAATAGCGTCACGAATTGTTATTAATGAAGAAGAAATTCTGCGCGCGTTGGGTGCTGATAAACTAAAAAAAAATAACAATATGTTTTAAAAAAAAACAATGTTTCAAGATAGTGTGAGTGTTTTTTCAAGAAATATTTTTAGAGAAAAATGCAAAATAATAATTTTGATATAAGATTTCTCAGAAATTTCATTATGAATAAAAACAGATAAATCAAAATTTATTATTATAAGCAAACTCTCAATGAGTCCATTAAGTTTATCATTTAACGCTGAAAAAATTAGATAGTGAAGCATTTAAAATACCTGGATAATTGGGTAAATGACGAAATGGACCCCAATGAAAAGATGATGGTCCGCTTTGGAATTGATAGAAGCCGGTTTTTTAGAAGAAACAAACACTTTCATCGTCAGACCAGAATTAAATTTATCTAATAATAGACTGGATGCATTTGAAAAAGGCTATACTGAAAGTTCCATAGATGAAGAGAGTCTCCAATGACCGAATTATTTTAATGACAGGACGCGATAATCATCGAGAACTCCTTTTAACTATCAAACGGAGGAAGATAGACTTGCTCAGACAAATGATCCGTGGTCCGAAATATGAGTAAATTTGAAGGTAAAAAGTGGACCTTAAGAAAGAAAATGGCATGAGGGGAGTGACAAACCGAAAAGGTTACTTGGAACTAATCAACAAGATGATCGCCAACGTCTGAAATTGTACACCAGAAGAAGAAGATCAAACAACATAATTATGGTTTAAGTTTGTAATACACATATTTATTAATACAAGCATTACAATGTTGACCGAACATCTGGAATATCAATATTTGACTATACATACAAAAACTCAATAAAATTTATTCCTTCCATTAAAACCCGAATAAGGTGTCACTGATTTTCGATATATCAAAAAAGTAATTTTACGTATAAAGCTCATCTCTAATGTAAACGATTACACGTATTGTCATTCAAACGCCACTTTAAGTCTTGGGTTTGGGTTAAGACGCGTTCAATAATAATTTACGAAGGGATCATTTCGGAGAAGTTTCCCTCGTGAAATGATATACATTGGGTTATCGTTTAATTTATTTTCTCTGCTCTAATACCCATATTTAATAATTTAGTATCTTTAAAGTATTATAGGGTCGTATTTCAATGAATATAATTAAAAGATAATTTTATATAATTTTCAATAAATAACAACCCTTTTCCCTTTGCTTTACAAAATGAAAAGCTGGAAAAAATTAAATTAATTAGGCAAGAAAACCGAAACGGCAAGCAAGTGTTACGAATAAAGCGGCGTTCGTTTGTATGCTTTTATTTTAATAATAGTACGTATTATTTATATAATGTATACGGAGGTTTGTATTCAGATTCCCTTTTGTTGGGTTTTAGCCGAAAATTCAACAATAGGACCTTTCGTATTGTCATTTTTTTGGCCGAAAGCGAAAATTTATCGTTGCACAATGAGCACTGTCGCTCGAGGAGAATTTGCGAAAAACATTATATACGTTATTAATTGTGGTCGAGGCAACTCGACTCTGAAATTATCAATTTTATACAGTACAAGGAGGCTTGATTAACTAAAACTTGGGGGGAAGAATAAGGATTTACGGGCTTTCTGTTAAATTGTGGGCGACTGGATTAATGAAACAATAGTCCTCTAAAAAATGCGGGGACACGGTAAAATAAATCTGTGGTTAATGATAAATATATATATATATATATATATATATATATATATATATATATATATATATATATATATATATATATATTTATATATAATATATATAATTAAATGGATATACGAGATTTATCTGATAAAAAAACATACACATACTCAAAATATTAGCGTACGAGTGAAAAATTGCTCGAGAGATTAAAAATAAATTTATTTATTCTAAATTTGTTTATGATAAGAGTACTACGAAACTGTAGTACGTTTAATCTTCCGTTTTACTTATCTTCTTTTTACTAATCTTTTACTAAGTACTACAAAACTGTAGTACGTTTAATCTTCCGTTTTACGTCGCTAATACAACATGATATATAAACTTAGTACTGTCTAAAAAATCATGAAAATCACTTAAATAGAACTAACATGGTCCAGAAATCAGGCATTTTACTATATACAATAATTAGATATTTTAATCTAAAATATGTAATGTTTAAAACAAGATATCTCTATAACAGAAAGTACGGGTTATATCCGTATTTGTATTTAAGTGCACATTAGCTTGAAGTTGCATTTGTCAAAAGTCCCGGCGACGATCAATCGCGATTGTCAATCGTTACGTGATTGACGGTCGAAGCAAGTTGTATCGCATTGACTCATTGAATAAAGAGTAGCAATTAACCTAGATTTATCAAGTTCGTTATGGGTCGAAAAAATTTGGAAACCACTACGTGAAGCAAAAAAAAGTGCCATGCTATTAAATTGGCTATTGATGTTACTCACAATGTGCTCAATACTTTTTACGAAACTGTTCTCAGCAAAAACCTGATAGATTGAAACAAAGCTGCAACAATCATATAATGTATGTACGGCTGTTTTAATTTACCACCAATAAATTATCTTATTAGTTAATAAATGGGTTACTTTTAAACTGATTTTCTATACTTTATTTTTGAAAAAACATGTTTTATATTAAAAAAAGTCTATTTACGTTAGTCGGATAATGATGATGTATATTATATTATGTTACTACAAACATAATGTCTCAAAAATAATAGTGAAACTCCTTAACTCGATGGTTAACTATTCTGTTATAATGCATACTTTGAAATTTTAAAGAATTTAAAAATGTATAATCTATTACTAACTAACGAGTTAAAATAAAAAAGCAACGGACCTTCACTCAGTGTAACTATAATAATAGGAATACTTTTCTCGCGATCAATTTTAAGTTGAAATATCACCAGAAAACATACAACATCATTCAGAGGCAATTGGGAACAAAACGCAGGTGACGCCAGATACAAAAGCTAGTCAATTGTATATTTCTCACTGTTATTTATTCATGTAGATAATTTTCTAAGAATATTTGAAATGAAAAATACGAATATAAAATATTATATTGTAAGAAAAAAATTATAATTTTGTGCGAACTGATAAGAATTTATATTATTAAACGCAATATGCCTAGGAGTAATATTATATTTACATATGTAAATTTAAATAATTCCCCTTCAAAACATGTTTAATTTTACTTAGAGTTCAGTTGATTACTTTTCTCTTTTTCTTTTTTGAATTTTATTGCGGTTTCTAAGTCGGTCTCCAAACACATTTGGGTTTAACGCAATCTTACTATGAAAGTGTCGAGGGACGCAATTTTATGGTTACATTCAACTCAGCCTTGAGAAACCTGTAGAACGAAAAGATGCTTCTTACAATATAAAATAGATTAAATTAAAGCATTTTCAAAGAATTCTCTCATTTAATTTATATATTCGTATAATGAAATAATGAAATATATTTAGTAATTTGATCTTTAATAAGATGATACTGTAGAAATGTTTGATTCTTTAATAAATTACAAGAATCAATCTCTTTAGTTTAACTTACAATCCCATGTATAATAGATCGACTAGCAAATGACTTGAATATCTAGTTACGTTTTTCAGTTGCTTTATATTTCATTCGATTTAAACATTTTTAAGCAATTTTGAATCAAAAGGGATAGTTGATACAAAGGTTGGGGAGTAATAATATTAAATTTCCATAGGCCTAATTGTGTTTTGTTAAGCTCGATTACATTCGGTACGGTTGAACGTTACTTTTCCCTCGGTTAAGTGAAATAAATTGGCAAACACGAGTTGGAAACGTACAGCGGTCGGCTATTTGGGCGATACATTACAGAAAGTAGGAAAATATTAAAAATTAAGCTGACCTATAGTAAAAAAATAGTGAGTTTTTGGAATCGTATTTATTATCCTTTTGCGCGATTTAGTGCGCCGTTCGAATAACAAACGGAGCTTTAAGCGCACCCTTGAAACCCAACATTAATTTAAGGTCCTACTCTTCTCTCCGAAGGAAAACATACACTATTTAATTATACAACACAAGTCTTTTAATCAAGGATATTGAAAAGGGCAATCTGAGCCCACGTACCTGCTGCTAAAACCAAGGTTTAGTTTTATAATCCAAATACTTTATTTCATCACATGTAAACAACGATTCTGTTAATTAGTAATTAAAGGATTTAAAGATTATAATACATTAACAAGTTTATATGAAATTTATACGTAATGAACTTTCTTTATGTGCTGAAAATGGTAACTTAACTACACATATGAGCAGTTTTGAATAATAAAGACAGTCTTAATAAGAAATAATATTTTTCATAATGATATTCACTATGCACGTGCAGAAAAACAGCGTTTTAGCGACCTGCCCAAAATAATCAATAGCCTAAAACATTCTATATTGTAAATGGCACAGACAACTAAAGAATGGGTACTTTTGAATATAACTAACTGTTATCCAAACAAAAAGAGCCAGAAATACAAAATTTTATACTTCCTAAATTTAATAAAGCTAAAATGTTTTAATTAAATACCTAAAATATAAGAACAGCGATCTTAGTTTCGCCCCAAATCTTTAAGATTGTCACTTTTTTTCAACAGTTCCATTTCAAATCAACTAAGATAGAGGATAATCGTTAAAAACTTATTTTATCCCCGATCGTATTTAAGTCGTAACTTTTCCATAGAATAAACCCATTTCATTAGAACTTTTACTTCGAATTATAAGATATTAGTTCAACCTTATACTTTATTTCTGACATTCTGATAAACGAGAGTTTGATCTTAAACTTGCATCCAGTGAAGCTTAAGTTGAATTGTCACACATGCTTATACAGTTGTTTTTAATTAATTCAATTAAACCGTTTATTTATACGCATGATAAAAAAATGCATTCTCGGAATTTTTCAAAGTGTAAGCTTCGATTCTTAGCATTCCAAAAAAAGCCGAAAATTTGAATCCAACAATCGGAACCTTAAATTTTATTTAACGGTCTAATAATGAATTGACCATTAAACACCATTATATAAATTTAGTTCACAATTTTTTCTCATCAATATGCACAAACACCACATATGAATTTTAATGCACCAATTCCAAAGTGTTTCCGTTTTTCGGGCAAAAATGATGGTGTTATACCTCAATAGCCCCCAGAGGCTTCACTTTCTGCCTGACGATACCAATCCAAGGTGTCGGTGTATCAAATTTAATACAGTATCAATGTCCCGGGCGCAACCTTTGTAATCCCGTCACGGGTTGGTGGGTTCACGAACCGTTAGCCATGAACCAAATGTCAGACCCGCTTGTCAAACCTGCATGTTACAAGATTAAACGCTTTTCGGAAAATAGTCTCTGATAGATGTGCGTATGTGAGCGTATATTTCATAATAAGTTAAGCCAAGGCGAGAAAGCAGTGATTAATCTTGGGCTAATTGCAATTAAAAATCAAACATGTAACATTAGAAGCCTGTTAAATTAATCACAATTTGCACTATAACTACAACATCGTTTTACACTAATCAATCTGACACTTTTTTCACCACAAATTTAAGATAACTGGATTAGTTTTAAAATATATTTTAATTAAAAATTTTAGTGTCGATTATATATTTATGAAGTTTAGAAAAATAGTTTGAATTGAACAAAAAACTTAGTATTTTAGTTATTTTATATTCATAAATATTCCAAAATTACGCTACATTTTTATAATTTACAACAAAAATACCATGTTTGATTATTGCTAATTTTATATTTTTGCATTAATCTAAAACTGATAAAATTCTAACACTAAGTGCGCAAAAATGAAACACATTATTTAAAACCAGGCGGTCATTTATCTTCCCACATGCTCTCACATTTCCAGTCACACCATGTATTTGTCTTAAAATTCCATTTTAATTCAATACATACATAAACATCCTTTTCATTATTATTATTTCATTTATCTTGGATTTGTAAACAGCGGACCTTTTCGCAATCTGAATAATACAGGCGCGCAAAAGTGCCGCCGTGGAATTTTGTTAATTGACACACCGGAGGCAACAACTGGAGGTTACTAAGCCCGATTAGGATTTATCAAACCCGCCAGGTCCGGACTTATCCCACCCCTTCTGTATTGTTTATTAATTCTCTCGGATAGCGCAGGGGTGGATCAGGACGAATTATCTTGCCCTAATTGCGTTGCTGCCGTGATAAGACTTTGCGGGGAGAGTGATATTGGACCGTTTTTTGGATGGTTTCAGATGACAGATGGTCCTTTTATTACCCAGATAAAAAACTAAAAACATTTATCATGCATTACTGAGTTTAGCTTCGATCGATTACGAATAGTTCGATTGCTATAAAATATCTTTTCATTCATCCATTCACTTACCAAAAAAATTAGTCACAATATTACTTTCTATAATAATCATAATACATACAAGATAATATTTTATTAGTGTTTATGTGATTGTTTTTCACCTATTGGTCACTACATAAAATGAGGTCGAAATATATATAATATAAAGATATACATTTTTATATATCACTCTTTGCGAGTTTATCAAGTATTATTATGAAATAAAAAAATGACACCTTTTAAAGCTGTACCATAATATTATACCGCCTCCTATAGCATAGTTTTACTGTTAATAAAAATACATTTTAAACCTGTAAATGTGAAAAGGTTGCTGACCCTTAAATTAATTAATATGTAATATTCGTCAAGAATCTTGCTATAAACTTTAAATATGCAAAATAGCATATTTAAAGTTGATAGCAAGATATTTTAGACGTAAACTAAAAGCTTTGAAACCGGGAGATAATTCCATTTGGAGAATGACGAAATCGCTTAAAAATAAAAACTCAAATATACCACCTTTAAAAACCGGAAACAACGTAGCTAACACGACTCAGGAGAAGGTCGAGATTTCAGCTGAGACATTTTCTACATCTTATCAACTTACGCAAAATTACATTGACCAAAAAACCCAAAATAAAGTAGACCGGGCAATTAAAGATATTAGTAAAACTCAAATAGATAAAAAATCCATTAACCAAGTCGGCATATCAGAAATTCTTAGTATTGTTAAACGATTATCAAATAGAAAGGCTCCAGGTATAGATAAATTAGAGAATATATTGATTAAAAACCTTTCTTTTGTTTGCTTTAAGTACTTAAATAACATTTTTAATTCATGCTTATCTTTTGGATATTTCCCAATAATCTGGAAAACGGCAAAAATTCATCCGATAAAAAAACCTGGCAAAGCAGATAACATACCAATTAACTACCGCCCGATAAGTTTACTGCCCTCATTTAGCAAATTATTTGAAAAAATTATATTATCTCGATTAAAGGAATCTCTTAATAGCAAACTCATTAATGAGCAATTTGGTTTCCGCGAAAATCACTCGACTACGCATCAACTTAATAGATTAGCAGAGCACATATCTGCCGATTTTAATATGAAAAAAAGTCCTGGTCTTTTATTATTAGATATGGAAAAGGCTTTTGATACAGTATGGCATGATGGATTAATGTATAAACTTTTAAAATATGAAACTCCCTATTACATTATTCACATGTTACGGTCTTACCTGAAGAATCGAAGCTATGTTGTTTCGCTAAATAATACATTTTCGACACCGCGTAAAATACCAGCTGGTGTTCCTCAAGGAAGTATACTTGGCCCGTTTCTCTTCATTCTATATACTAATGATATTCCAATGTTAAAAAATACTAAACTCTCAATGTACGCTGACGACACTGCAATCCTTACTAGTTCTTATGGTCTTAAACCTATTGCAGTTAAACTTCAAAAATCCCTTGAAAAGTTAAAAAAATATTTTATGAAATGGAGAATTAAAATTAATCAAGACAAAACAGAAGCAATAATATTCACTAAACGTAGACAACCCTTGCCTGCACCCATTAAAAGTGAACAAGGGCATAACATTGAATGGAGAGCGAGCGTTAAATACCTGGGTATACACCTGGACTCCAGACTAAAATTCAATAAACATATAACTGAACTCCGGTCGAAAGGGCTCGGCGCCATTGCGGCTCTAAAATCAATATTTAATAGAAAAAGTGCGCTTACAATAAAAAATAAAATTCTAGTCTATAGACAATTAATCAGACCTGTTTTAACTTACGCTTGTTCAGTGTGGAGTAACGCGAGTAATAGTAATTTTAATAAACTTCAAGTAATCCAAAATAAAGCCATAAAAATAATTTATAATACACCGTTTTATACTAACCTTAAAAAACTCCACGCCAAACATTTAATTCCCACCATTAAAGAATACTGTTATTATCAAACCGAAAAATACTATAAAAGTATCTCGCGAGACCACGCAAACCCACTAATTTCAAGAATCGGTGATTACAACAAAACAAAACTTAAATTTAAATACATACATAAAATGCCTAAGCACATATTGCTTTGATGCAGTTGAGTTCATCGCAGTGTCATCAGTTTCAGGTCTACAGGGCTAGGTTTATTTACCTTTGTATGTGTTTTATTTTGTATAATTTGTTTTTCTCACCTGCCTCATTCTTTTCCAAAAATTTTTTTTTTTTTTTGGAATTTTTTTTTTTTTAATTTGTAAAAAGGTTTTATGTATTTTTCCTTTAAATTAGTATACTCTCGTATAATTTATTATTCTTTTTATGTTACTGTATAACTTCACAAATTATAAACAATGTAAATGGTTATGAACCAGTATTGTGCATTTAATATATCTGTATGTTATTATACCTATGTCTATTTAAGAAATAAACTTTTATAAAAAAAAAAAAAAAGATATTTTAGATATCCAAAAATTTTAACTTTA
Source organism: Plectrocnemia conspersa (assembly GCF_051122295.1). Taxonomy (NCBI): domain Eukaryota; kingdom Metazoa; phylum Arthropoda; class Insecta; order Trichoptera; family Polycentropodidae; genus Plectrocnemia; species Plectrocnemia conspersa. The sequence goes on along the minus strand of NW_028277174.1, from coordinate 9,772,802 downwards.
TCAAAAATATATTATATTTTTAAAATGTTTTATACATACGTATACTACAGTTTTAAGCTATATATAATTACATATAAGCTATTATTATATATAGAATAATCCAAGCATGTTTGCTTGTAGTATTACAAACAAAACTTTTCATATTAATCGCAAACCGACAAACAAATTTAATGCCTGTTTAGCCGGACATTATCCGACGAATGATTCCGTCCTTTTACCATTAGTTAATCCGTGGCTCTATCTCAAGAATTTCAATTAAGAAGCCCCCATAACCTGACCCCCAGTCTGTGTAATAGTTTCAGCGTTGAGATACAAATCCATTGAGTACACACGCTCGCATTTCAGTAGTCTGCTACTAGTTTAACGTGTTGAGGAACTAAAGGTTTAGACTATGTATTATACCTATGTATGCTCAAGGAAGGGTATATTAATCCTCATTCGCGTATTTACTACGGGTTCAACATCAATTGTTCAAATATTTGAGTTAATATTTGTGTGAATTTACGTTTAGTCGCATATTAATATGCGATACAAATGATGAAAAGATGTATTTCTAAAACTAACTTAATGCCGTTAAAAAATATACACGTATTTTCAGATAAAAATTAACTCAACATTCAATATTTTTGATCAAGAAAATTCAAAATACCTTACCCTACATAAATAAACCTAACCCAACCTTTCTTGCTTTATGCTTTACCCTAACCGAAACTAGCACCTTACTCGTTGAAAAATAATTTAAAATGTTTAAATATTAGGAGCTTTTATATTTATCAGAAAACCATTATTTTGTAGTACGACTTAAAACTTTTTTTGTAATTTAATTTTATATTGTTATAAAATATAAATTATCCTATTATCAATGCTCTTCAAAAAAACTTCTCGGTTTCTATCAAGTATAAGATAGTTAATAAGTGATTTTCTACGTTAGCCACATTACGATTTTATCTATTTATATATCTAAATACATGTTAATCTGAAAGAGCAAAACGAGTCAGAATAAACTTAACAATCGAGCTCCTGAATTTGTTCACAAGTTATGTTTGCTGTATAAGGACGTTCGTTATCGTATTGAAGAATTACTTCTTTTCGGTTGACTAAAATTAGTCGTTTATCCTTTAGCTTCTGGCTTAATCTCTCGTATTATTAACAATTTACCTCTGACATAATTGTTTCACATGGTTTTAACAGTTCAAAGAGAATGATCCTACGTATATCCCACACATAATAAAAGTCAGTAACGTTAATCCTGGTTTAGGGGGCGGAATAAATATTTGATTAGTTTAAACCATCGTTATATCCGACTTATGTTATTATAAACTATCCACTTCTCTTCCTTAGTGACAAGTTGTAATAAAAAATATGAAGGAGTCTAAGCCCCATTTTATTCACATTTTAGTAGCGATCCTTAATGGTTTATCAATGATCTAATTCAATAAAGAATTTTTAGACCTTATTTTTTTAATTTTTGAAGTCTTCCTAATTTAGTGGCATCTTGTAAATTTCTATGGCTCCATTTAACTTTCGAAATCGTATTTGGCATCTGTTTACTGTTAGAACGTCCCCGTAAATTTCGTTAATGGCTTTGGTGGACTTGCTGGCGTTCAATCTTTGTTTGGTGTGTTCTTTGTCAATTTTAGGCTTGGTCATTTAACTCTTCACAATAAAATAAAATTTACTGCACAAAAATTCAATTAACCAATAGTTCTATAAGAAAAAACTGAATGGGTAATTTAATCAAAGTCAAGAGTGTCATTTAAATATGTATTACGTAATCAATTGGAATGATTTTTCCCGATTCTAATTTTATTTATAAAGATAAAATAACTAATTAAAATTCTGACTCAATCTGATTCAAATGTAAACACAATTTAATAAAATATGCCTTTGTACCGATCAAAACAATATTTTAAATTCATCTCCTAAATTCCTTTTGGCTATCTTATACTCTCTTCAAAATTGTATTAAACGCACACATTAACTAATGAAAATAAAGTAAACCCCACCATAGCTCACTCTCTTTTTATCCATGTATGATATATAAAATTTAATATATTATATAATATTATACACTAGCTGTCGCTACCTCACTGTAGTGAGGTACCGAAGCTAGCAAAAGTGCGAATAACAGACCCTTTTAAATATATTTTTTTTAATCTATTTTTAGATTTAGTTGTGGAAATTTGGTATTAAAACCATTGTGTAGCTGTGTGATTTACAATATAATTGGGAAGAGTTTGCACGTGCGCACCCGATAGATATGCTGTTGATCCTAGTGTATTTTTGACGGTTACTGCGTAAATTATATTTAAATGCTTATTTTTCACTGATCGAAACAACAGAATTCATTATTGGGGTCTCGGAAATCAATCGAACAAACTTAACTTTTATTTTTATTATTATAATTTAATATATTTCCTTTGTTTAGATGCATTATTATACACCGTTCATACAGAGCGATACGATTAAAATAGTGACAAAGTGAACGTAGAGCGTTTTATTTTAAAGCGAGCGCGTCTGGAAGCTATAGCGACTTAGAACAATTATATACAAGATTATATATAAGAAAATATTTTTAAAAACAAAATATTTTACACTGCTTAGTAATAGTAGAAAAACTACTTTTTGTTCGAAAAAGACCTTAAGTTACTGATCACTGGGGTAGCCACCTGAACTGTTTCTCAAATGAGAAACTTGGAGATATGTTCAAGAAGCGAAGCAGTTAGGTTGCGAACATTTTCATCTTCGATTAGCTACAGCTGTCTCAACACAGCATTAAAAAAACGTGACACTTGATCACAAAGGGATATAGCAGTAAAAACAAGCAGGGGCGAAAAAAAAGACTTCATCGACACGAGAGCCGCCAGCGAATCATCCAGAGAGCATTATGAGAACACATCCCGACTGATCGCAGTTACCAATAATACAACTCGACACGCCAGCAAAGACTCGTAAATAAAATAGAATAAATTCCACCGCCTATTAATTTCATATAATAAACTGTTACTAGCTTTTTGCTGTTTATTTAGCTGCAAATTCACAATCCTTTAATCTCAAAACTGAAACGATCAAATAATTTAATAATAAGTAGCTAATTGCTATTTTTAAACTATTTTATTTTAAATATTTTGTTTTTTTATTTGTAAAGTGATACACAAACATTCAATTTAAATATATTTTAACAACAAATAATGTAGAGGTTTACAAATCAGTCGATATTTAAAAGGGAATAACACAACCCAATCTTCAGATTATAAGAATTAATTAATAAATAATTATGAAAATCTCAAACTGAATTACAGTAATTTACAACTTTTCCCTCTTTCGCCTAGCAACTGTTTATTTTTTTAAGTTGTATAGCATAATGGCGCTTTATAGTTGTTCAGGTCAATTTTTAAACAAATATTTTAAGACTTTGTTTTTAAACATTTTACTAAAATATACTTTTAGTTTTTACAACATAATACCTGTTATAAAAAACATGCTCGGTGTTGCGCGATTTAAAGCTCCATTGCCCACGCGTTTTTTTATTATTTAAATCCTTTACCACATTCTGTAGCAACGTTTTCATAATAAATCATTTTATGCAACAGCACACCACAATAACAAATCATTATATCCATTACAATCGAGCTTTCATTAGTTTCCATTATGGTTTACGACAATTGACGCGTATCCTGATTTATGGTTGCGTACAAAGTCACTTCACCAGAAATCGCCTATCGTTATTTCTGCTTCCTCTTCTGCACCAATAACACAACTACACATAACACAGCTCAACTCAAAATGGGTCAGCACTGTTGTACATAACTCAAACGGTTAATTAGCTATTGACACTTTACATAGTGATACCGCTGATTAATTTTATATTTTTTAGGGGAGTTATAAAGCGTTAAATAATTTACGACATCAATAATTGAAAAAAGGGTCTCGGTTGTCGTTTACGAATTATGATTGATGACCTCAACATTAATTTCTTATACCCTCACTAATTTCACATATTGACCGCTGGGTGACTTTTCGAGGGTTTTTTTCGCTTGGAAAAAATTCTAGGAGCAAGTTATTTTTTTAATAAAACGGTCCATCAATCACAGAGCGTTTTGTGAGGACAGTCAAGTTAAAGCTATTATATATTATGTATATACGTATAGGGTGAATAAAATTTAGCTGCATGGTTTACATTTAAAATTAAAATTGTATATTTTTAATAAAATATACTAATTAATGATTTGAAGAGCGGTCTGCTAAAATCTATTCTAACTAACATGTGCTAGAATAATTAAGTAACACATTGCTACTCAATTATTCTGGCACATTCCGTAAAGGTTTTTATTAGCTAATTTAAACAGGAATGCTTTTTAATATACAACTTAAAAAGAATTTAATCATGATACGGAATATTATTTAATCTAAGAAACTCTGCCAAAAAATGTGACTAATATTATACATTTATATGGAGACGTGTATTTTTTTCAAAATATAATTGGATATTAGAAAGTATGGATGAATTAATTAAATTTAAACTATTTTATTATATTTAATTGCAAAACAGTCACTTTTTAGTATTATATAATTAATTAAACCTTAGTTTACAAATAATAGAAAATCCGTAAATATTTTTAAACATTTAAAGCTTATATTTGTACGCCTTTGCTTAATTAATGAGCTTTTGAAACATATTCAGAAAGTATACAATACAGTTTTATATCATAAAGCTGACCATTATGATTTGAAAGGTTTTCTCAATGCATCGTGATGGCTATTATACAAACAATAATAAGTATTTTTAAAAATGCAGGTAAAAATACAGCTGCACACACCTAAAATAGATCAGCACCGTCCCACTTTTTCCAGCTCCTCATAGCTTTTGCCAAAAATATACCCTTGTGTTTGGCAAACTTGTTAAGAAGCTGGATGGTCTGTGCTAGACGTGTCCTGGCACCAACGGTTAAGAATAAATAAATAAATATCTACAAAAATAAAAGAGATGTAAAAATATTCTCGAAATAAAAAACGTTTTATATCATATATCAATTCAAATCACACTGTATGTATGTCAGTCCATTTTCAGTCATTCATTCAAGATGTTCGACGTTGTTAGATTAGATAAATCGTCGAGCATTACAGTGATGCATTAGGTTTTTACTCATATGTAATAGAATATTAAATACATCCCACATCATGTTTCCATCATACACTAGTCATGTCCGCTTGTCATATCAATTATATATTATTAATGTTTGCCCCAATTGAAATATACTTGTCCATTTCAATATTAAGCCCTAACATCTATCTATAAATAACGTGTAGTGCAGCGTACCTGAAAACTAATTATGTAATGGAATAGCTAGCAATTAATAAGCTAAAATAATAGGCTTAAATGTAAATGGCCAATCGCATTTCATGTTATAATGCTTTATTAGTTTAATAAAAATGAAATTTAATATAATAATAAGCAATTTTCTATCCTTTTCATTATGGCGGATAAGTAAACGTCATATTATAAAATTGTCCTGGACCTTAAATGCATTAAAAAGGAAACCCTAACGAGCCTCCTCCTGTCGAGGACGCCAGGGCTTCCTGGTGGAATTCAATTAAAAACCTCATTCATATTCATACACCGTCGTCAAACACTGAAAATCTTTTCGCGGAAAAGATTCGTCACTGAATGTTGGACCTTAAACACACCCCGTGAATTAACCCTTTATGGTGGAAAAACAATTAATTTTTAAAGAAGAAACCCGTTAAATTCGAGTAAATTTAATTAAACAATAGTATATATATTAAATTCCCTTGATAATGTCAGAATTGAAAGCCGAGTTAAAAAAAGTTTAGACAAATAATTCATGCGAATTATATCAATTATAAAATTATACATTTGTTATTAAATTCCAGGAAAATTACAAATGTTGAAAACTTTTTTTTATTATCTGATATAACCCCATAAAACATTTGTATATTTATTTGACATGTTTCATAAAATGTTATATTTTTATGTATTAAAATAATATTTATATTTTATATATTTATAGACTACGAAATATTATTTAATATCACGTAAAATGGACTTGAAAGTAAGAATGTTTTGTCATTAGGTTTCTTGCTTTAAATAATCGCCTTAAAGGATTTCAGATTGTTCTATATATCTATATTATATAATATATATAATGTGATATTATAATTTTATTCATCAAATACATATTAATTAAAATATATTTCTCTTCAAAATAAATCTCAAAATATGTACACGATTTTTTTCTTGAAAATTATAGTATTTTTTATACATATAAAATATATTTGTACCAAAAGTAGAATAACTCAATTCAAAATTATTTATCTTAAATACGAATAACATCCCAAAAATAACAAAATACGCGTTCATCTACGTACGCTAACGATACAGCTATTTTAACAGGTGCTAATGGTATTAAACCAATCGCGAGTCCTTTCTTAGGAAAATTAAAATTAACCAAATTAGTAAAATAGAAGCATTTATTTTTACAAAAAGTAGACAAACTCTGCCACTATCTTTATAAAATGAACAGGGCAGTAAACTTAATTGGAGAAAAAGTTCAAATTTACCTTTTTGTAAACAATCTACAAAAACTGAAACTGCACTTAATTCAACAGGAAAATATTAAGGTAAAATCTTTCATGAATCACCAGTAAAACACCCAATTCAGTGCCAATCTTAGATACAATTAGCAGTGCGGGTCAATACTTGACTCATCAACCAGATTTAATATTAAAATGTAATACAAATTACATTAGTACCTTATTAACCAAAAAAATACACCCTCATGTAAGAGAAAGCTCTATGAAAAACAACGAAATAAATAATAATGATAACTTATTTTTAATAGCTTACCAACATTGTAACATAAGTATCCTATAGTTGATAGATTATATGAAAATATAAAAAATATTTTGCATTTAGATCCATAAATTATTAATTTTATACGAAAGTATGCTGTGGAGATTTACTGCTCTTAGAAATGTTAAGGGCGGTTCAAAAAAGGCATTTACGAGAAAAATATATAAAAAACAGCTATCAATATTCAAATTAATGTATGCATAACCCAACCTTGAATATGCTAATGATTTTTTTAGTAAAATAATAAGTAATATATTATATAATTCTTCCACAGATTTATGATAAACAGTATTTTTCTTATTCTATAGTAATTTTACTTAAATGTAAAAATATGCAAATAATGCAGTTAACATTTTCTTTACTTGCTGGTTTTACATATTCTAACCATTTTAGAGAAATGCGAGTCTTCATTTGAAAGATCACATGAAACATAGTCTAATGAAAAAAAATACAAAAATGATTATTAACGTGACCTTGCCCGGAGGTCTACCCATATCAATAACCTTTTCAAAATCAATACCTGATAAACCATAATGAAAATTTTCGTAACGAAAAAATTATTTACTAATGAGAAATATGAGACATATTTCAAACGAAATGGATTACTCAGCTCAGTTTATTCATAGTTAATGATCTGGCTATAATTGAACTATTCCCGGTAAGTTTAATTGATCGCCGTCACAAAGGATTTGCACGAGGCTCAGTCCTAATAATTGGTATATCAAAAGTGGCTTTGCCAGTTCGTCGTAAAGCCCACTCGTCCAGTGTAGACAGGCGTAGGCTTAATTGTTCATTCTCTAGCTCCTAACCATTCACCATTTCGTTATAATAAAATCTGAGTCTATAATCAAAGGGAGCGTATAGAGTTAACGCAATCTTTCTCATAGCAGCAACACGATAATGTAAACTTAATCGTGTTTTGCGTTTGTGTAAAGTAAACTCCTTTGAAGATATTGTATCGCTCGAAGAAACTATTATATTATATCAGGTTATATGTACTTACATGTGCATATGTATAATACATTATATCGTATGATCTGACTAGAGCTAACCAAGTTCCGTGGAGAGCATGCTAAAGATGTTCGCATCTAAGAAACGATGATTATAGTTTCATATGCAGGTTCAACCCTAGTTAATTACACTTCAAAGACTCATCACAAATATGCAGTAGTGATTTTAATTAATTTAAATATAATTTTCCACAACCTTACAATTAGAATATTTTTTATAACATAAAGTGAAACAATATACACCCGAATATTTCACTAAAATATGTTTAAATTCTGACACGTAAACTTTTTTATTGATAATTGTATTAGGACGAAATTGAATAGGCAATTCTATAAAATTAAACAAGACACAGATATATTATTTGGCATTGTTTTATTAATATATTCTAATAAATAAAACCAAGAGGGCCTAAGTAAGAAGCATTGAGAAGAATCAAACCGAAATCATTTTAATACATAGGTGTCGGACAGGATGTATTTTTCTCCAGCTCCTTTCAGTTTATTCTATAAAACCCCATTTAAAAAAAATAAAAATCAACGGAAGAGATATTAAAAAAACAATTGTTATGCTGATGACATGCCAATACTTTCTAAGATCATTGACGACCTTCAAAGATCCCTGGATAGTTTAATAAAGAATCTTAAAAAAATTATCTACGAATAAATATGCAAATAAATATTAGACAGATATAGAATTCAGAATTGAAAAATTTGATATCGGCATCGAAATTTTAGAAGCCAGTTTTTAAAATCTAAAGCAAGCAAACAAAAACTCGTAAAGTGTTGTCTGGTCTACTAAGAGACCTGGAGATTAAAAATTAGTATAATTAATAAGCTAGAAGTGTTTAAAATATTGCTTTATATGCATATGCTAAAATTTCTAAGGAGTCTTCATATTATATAAAACTTAAAACAATGTAAATATTAATATTTTATTAATCAACATTATTACATATTTATAATTTAAATATTGTTATTTGCCAGTGTATACATTAAACTTTAAAAGTAATAGCTACTGGAATTCTTGGAATAATGCTTTTTTAAGTCGCTTTAAAATTTGTACGCATTATGTGTAATTGAAATTGGCGACTCACCCATAAATTAATTAAATTAGTTTGCTAAGTAACTACTAATTTAATACCTAATGAATAAATTAAGATCTGTGCATGATATATTATTATTGACAATACTAATATACCTACAGGGAATTCTAAACCACATCAAAGTGCCTCTACACCCTTAAGAGAGTAATATTCTCAGCATAAATTACACTACAACAATTTTGAAGATTATAGATATACTATATCTCTGTGTATATTGTACAACATGTAACTTGTGCTTATATCAAATTTATCATCAGTTTTTCTTTACAATACTACTTTCTTCTCAGATTACATGACACAACTTCTAAAACAATTAATACAGTTGCAATTAATATTACGTAAAAGTATGTCATGTTAATAACATAGTATAAAAAATTATATTTAATTTCACATTTTTACAGACATAAATCTACATGATTCATGTAGCCATTTAAAGTCGTTTTTACATTTTCTTGAAATACAAATTTATATCAATAAAATGGAGAAATAATATGCAAATAATTGAATTGCTTAAAAACTAATTGTATGCTTGTGTTACTATTAAAAAACAAAGCGTTATTAGAAGTCGCAAAAATTCTATGTATCTGAATCTATGCTATAACATAATTATGTATCTAATATTAAAGCTAAACTTTTAACATCCCGTTATATTATGCACTAAAATGTGCTCGTTTCAAATCGAAACTACTTCAAACTTGTAACATTTAGTATGCTCCATATGCTTGAATCCGTTTTCCATTTGTACATTTCCTGAGTGGAACTAGAAGGCGATTCAGGTGTAAAATTATTTCATAATACATGCATGTGTAAGCCCACATTCACCTGAACGGGTGTATGCTTTTGGAAACTCACTCGGATCCCCTTGAATTATTTAGTGTTATGTACCCAAAGAAAATGTCGGAACGCACGTGAAACGTCGGCTCAATTTCATTACGTAACCACGAATGGTCACTAAATATGTATAATAGAGCAATGTCTGATTGCTTCTATGTTTAAAATGTTGAAATATAGCCTTACTATTTATATAGTAGCTCTTTAATAATTTTCTATAGTGGATGAGAACCCAAAATAAACACTTGAATTGGAATGATGGAACGAGTTACATATGTATGTCAAATCTGAAAAAAGTTTTGATGCAATATAAACAAAAGTATAGCATAAGATAATTTAAAATAAGTAAAATTAAATACCATGGTTACTTTATGACTAAGAACATAGTCAGATACTGGGCGAAGCTGTTTTTTAGACTCCAGTATTAGCAAATACACTAAATTATGTGTATGTTCTTAAGTAATTCAATATTTTATCAATATAAAAACATTGCCATAATCATGCCGAAAAATACTATAAAAATATTACGCGAGACCATATTAACCCACTAAACTTTAAAATCAGTGATTATGACCAGGCCTGCCGAGAAGTGGGGGAAAGGGGACAAATTTTTGGGGCCCGTTCTCCTTGAGGGACCCAAATCTGGAAAAAATCATAGCAAGAATATATTTACAAAAAAAGTAAAAACCGACCTCAAATAATGAATATGAACTACAGTTATTTATGATGTATGTAAGTTTCTTCAAAGAATCTCTAAGATAGTAATTTTGTTTGCAATGACCTGCTGATTCATGGGATGGAGTAATGAAAGAAATAGATATAAATATAGACTAAGATAATCATCGGCTCAGTTGAACAGAAAGTGACTCAGTACACACTGCTCGTATATCAAGTCTGCTCGTGTATCAGGCAGTATGACTACTCAATATAAAGTTGTCAACTGTCACCTTTTTTTATATTTTGATACTATATTTTAAGAGATTAAAAAAATTGTAGTTTCAATACAAATGATTAGGGAAATTTCTAATCTGTTTCGATTAGAGAGAATCTGAATATCCATTTGTTTTATACGGTTCTGAGAGCCGTATATAAATCCATAAATATTTACACATGATTGTTTTGATATTTATTGGTATATACGTAGATTGCGATCGAAAAGCGGTCATTCAATAATTAATTAAGTTTTAACGCGTATCGAAAATGTTTAAGCCTTTTCCCAGTTAAGTTAGACCCTGAAAATGCAATCAAACTCGACTGATATTAACAATTCATTCGATTGACTGAAAGGATAATGGGCTGTGTTAAATGTATACAAAATTATTATATTATGTTTATACCTATAAAATAATACTTTTAAATTCATTCAATCTGTTGCGGATTCATTAGAGACCCTGTGGAGATGAGCTTCCGTCAACCGACTGCCCTTTAGTGTCGGAAAATGCGATATTGTGCAATTTCCTCAATCCCGATTGCCATCAGATTATTTCTACGATCTTAGTGGAAACATTTTGGCTAGAAAAATTTCAACTAGTTTTCCGAATCACTGGAGAACCAGTAGTGAATAACTTTACATGTAAATCTCGCTAGGCTATAATTCACAATTAACGTGTTTGTTTTTATTAGTGTGCCAATTTTAAAAATCTGTCCTTTTCTACAATAAACATATTTTTTAGTCGTTAAAGTAAACTCAAGTCATATCTTGCCGCTGCCAAATAAATTCTTTCCATAGACAATAAAGTAAATACGGGCGTATACTAATACGCAAAAATATATAATAATAACTGTAAAAGCAAAAATATTCATTTATAATTTGTAAATGAATATTCTTATTTATAGTATTTTTTTTTGTTGTAACCAGAGCTGTGGAGTCGGTGGAATCAGAACATTTTAAGCGGAGTCAGATTCGTAAATAATCAACCAACACTGACTCCTTTTTAACCCTTTCCACACCGACCAATTATTTTTGAATTGTTCGTCGTGCGCCATGCATTTTAAGTCGGTAATGAAAAGTAAATAAAAGTTATTATGTACTTAATCAAATACCAAACAACAGCCACCGGCCGGCGTAGTCACATTTAGACACATACAATGGCGCGGCACTAATCCAAGCGAATGATATCCATGGTCGTGTTTCTACATTGGTTATATTTACATATGACATATTAGAAATAGCATGTATTTACTAATTACTTTCACACCTAATTCGCTAGCACATCATCTGACTCACATCCTGTCATGAAAATTCTGAACTCAACAACAATTCCAACATGAAAATAATTAAAAATAAATTTAATATTTTAAGATTATCTTATCGAATCAAAAATGGAGTCGGACCTTACAAAAAAGTCGAAGCTGGGAAAAAAATTCAACGACTCCACAGCCCTGGTTGCAACACAAAAAGGCGTTTACCTAATGCATTAAAATAGGGTAAAACAATCAACAACTACTAAATTAGCATTGAGATACTACAGTAAAATCAGAGAGAACCATGTTAACAATTAAAATCTATCAAATCTATTATTACAGCTTACAAGAAAAAGTGTGGTTCAATTTTAATTATTTAATACGATATTTATTCATAAAATTAATCAAATTTAGGAAAATTTAATCCATAGTGATCGATTGGAATTTTAGTTATCTAAAAATCAAGTTAAAACACTATTGTCCATGTTTTGATTCGAATCTTTCAGGTATTAGTCACCGGCATACACCACGGGTCTATCGTATTGGCTATAAATATATGAGTTAATAAATATTTAAGTTTATTGCTCACACAAAAACTCGAGATCATACTTTTTAATATATAATCATATAGTATCGTTTTTCTCAATTTTTTAAATTTAATGCATTATTTTTTTAATATCTATATTATCGATTAAGTTAGGTCAACTGTTAAGTTATATGTCGCATTGAGAATATTAAAGGCCAACTAAACTCGCTATACGCTATGGAAGATCCCGCGTTACATGTTGAGTTTACCATTATTTTTTTACATTTATATTTATCCGGAATAATGTAACTGTAATTCATAAATATTTATTTTAATATTTAAAGATTTAGATAAAGGCGTTAAAAAAGAATAAAAATTAATAGTTCAATTAGATTAGACTAAATAAGGCTATGCCAAAATTATATTGGGCTATGTTCTAATTTTCAAATAACAAATATAGCATAACCGCATACTGAAAATTGCGGTTTATTCGAAACGAACGTCAACCCAATGCAAATCTCTAAGTGAGCCTAGTTTACAGTTATTACGCACCTTTATTATCCCCATAACAATTACCCCAGTTTAGAGCCCCATAGCTAGGAAATTTTATAGCACGTAATGGGCTCAACCGTCTCGAGATTTGCATGTGAAAGATGCGATAATGGAATTCCGGAATAGGTGTCTAGCATTTCAGGGCAATTTCAGGCACTCGAGGCCTTAGCCGCGTTTAATTGAATCCGCGTCAAAAGGTCGGCGACCACTGATGCATGCGACGGTGTCCCATAAGGTGGGAATTTATGGACGCCGTCCGCACCCGAGCGTACAAGAAAAGCACCATCCAATCTCTCCGCGAAAGCTCGTTTATTCGCAATGACTTTTCGAAGAAACTGGTTCTTCATTCTTTTAGCTCGATTTAGAGTAGAGCTAGTACCGAAAGTACGGTTATATTACGAGGTATATTTGATGAAAGGTAAAATATGATAATACATTTTCATAAAATCTCTTGACCTGAAAGTTTTATCTTTTTTAAGAATCGGACTACTAAGCCAAATATAATATCCATATTTTTGGTAATAAAAAAATTGCATATAAAAAAAATATTGGGACTTTACTAATCTACATAAGTAGTTGTAAAGGAGTTCATATCATGTATTTACAATATAAGAGAGTTCTGTTTAAGTTTTGAGCAAATGATATTCTCAATATGCAAGGTCCGTAATATATGGATGCAAAAAATAATTTTAATACAATAAAACGCGTTATCTGACATTTCTATTGTAAAATTAATAGCTTGGCTATTGGTAAATTTCGAGATATTCTACCAATTAGTATTTAGTAGAATCAAATTTTACAGTAGAGCAAGTCAATTTTCAAAATTGAATTTATTTGACACGTTTTTTATTTGGACTAATGACAAAAACTATGAAAATAATTAAAAATATACAAAAAATTAAATATGGTTTTAGCTAAATAACAGACATACTGTTTTTAGATTATTATTGCTTATTACATGACAACTTAAAAGAATATAGGGTTTTAAAGTTCATTGTTGCTTAATACACCTTCACTGCTGTATTTTATATATTACAATAAGTCATTTGTAGGGGGCCTATTTATATGTATTTATTCAGGTTTATTATGGTCAAGACTTGGTGGCCTAGTCTAAGGTAGCGTTGAGGCACAACCCATGACGAGCAAAGCATAGAAGATTAACGCAAGCAGGGCCAAAGGGCTCGGCCCCTTAGGGGTGACCAAGGGCCGAGGCTGCGAGGGTGGTATGTTACTGGGATGAAACGAAATTGCAAAGCAATGCAGATCGTCAACAAGAGCACTAGAGGCCGACCCCACGCTCGGGAGAAATACTAATGAAACTCCAATAAAATATGTAGTGCTACTTGGGGGCGTGAAAAGCTGGATGCCCGCCCATTGGGTTGGACTCGTAGGATCCAAATACTGGTAACGGCAGTGGCACACGCATTGGAAAAAGTAGCTACACTTCTGGCAACCTAAACGCGCTCACGCGCACCGTTACTGGCTTAACCTGTAAAAACCATGTAAACAACTTCTAATACGTCAATAAAATTACTATTGCAGTTGTTCAATTTGTGTTTAATTGCCATCTGTCTTGTAACTTTTGTCGACTTAGACAGTAGACATGCTGTTTTAAGTTTTTTTTTGCTTATCATAGATATCATAAAAGTAAATATAGTTCATTATTGATACACCCTCACTACAGTGTTTGTATTGTGTATATAATAAAGCATTATCACAATAATAATAAAAAAACATAAAATAGTATTCAAGGGATTTCCAAGATTAAAGTTTTCGTATGATTTCGTATGATTTATGAAAAAATGTATCGGAAAAATCCTATGTATCCTTAAAAAACAATTTGAAACGATTTTTAATAAATACAATTAAATCTTTTTTAAGGCTAAAAAACAGACAAAAAAAACATTTTTAAAAACATTCCACATTAGTAGTTTAAAAAATGTCTTTACTTTTTTAAATAAAACACATTCTGCTATTTAATCATTAAATTTAAAATCAGCCAAATTATTAAATTTTGTGTGCTCAATTATTAATATGGGAAATTAAAAAGTTTTATATTACGCGTATATATTTTTTCAAAATGAAATTAAAATTTTTCCACTATATTAATATTATGATAAAAAATAGTTTTTATTTCCATTTACATCTAATTACTTTTATAAGATATATTGTTAATTGTTACTATATAGGGTGTGGAATTTATTGTGAATTAAAAGCCTTTGATCCTTTGTTTTTGCATAGATATTGATTTATTTTTCAGACGTGTGATAATTATTAGACTTTTTTATATATGAGGATTTATAAAACTAGATTTATAAAACTAAATATATTATTGTACCATTATTGTTAATTAAATATGTTAAGTTTTTTCTAATAAATAATCATTAAAAAGTTAAAGCTACTTTTCTAAATAAAATAAAAATGTATTTAAATCGACTTTTAATACACGTACATAAATTTGCTATTTTAAATATAAATACACCATTGGAATTCTAGCTTAGCTGTGTAAATATGTACCCTTAACATCTGCAAAAATCCTCACAGCATATCCAATGGCTCGTAACGCGATTTTTCACACTCGTGTCCTGAAAACTCCGGATCTGATGATAAAGAGAACCTGTTATATATACTGGTATATATTTCAACTGATTTTTCTCTTTGTTCCATTATATGAGAGAGTGATTTAAATTTTAGATTAAAAACGAGGACTATAGCAATCGTTTGTGCGGCATTTCAATGGAGCACATTTTTAAAAAAATAAATGTTCTCAAATATGCGCTTTGATTGTTCCCAACCTTTTTTTCTAAGATCGACGTATTCAGACTAAAACGGAAGCTCTTATAATTACCCGAATCCCGATGTTTATCCCGTTTCGGATTGGCATTACCAAGTGTTTTGTATTCCAAAACTTTTATTTTAATCAATGTAAAAGTAATTACTTCACCCGAGTCCGCCTATCATTCTACAATTTTACTGTCGATGTTTTCAGCGATGGGAGGAAAACTCTAATTGCTTTGCCGGTCGTTCCTACCTAACGAGTTTTCTTCCGAGTCTTCGAGATAAAATTGTGTATCAATCATGCATAAATGCCGAGTTTGGATTTTCAATTTTCCACATCCGACAAATCGGCGAGAATCGATTCACGTAATTATTATCGGGGATTGGTAATTGAGAATTAAGTTTGAGCCATTACCGCTAATGGGTTTTATCTGTAATCAGAATAATATATACAGGATGACGCAAAAAT
Source organism: Plectrocnemia conspersa (assembly GCF_051122295.1). Lineage (NCBI taxonomy): Eukaryota > Metazoa > Arthropoda > Insecta > Trichoptera > Polycentropodidae > Plectrocnemia > Plectrocnemia conspersa. Next base: position 9,756,475 of record NW_028277174.1, on the reverse strand, counting down.
AAACAAATCGGAGTGGCAATGAACGAGGTTCAAATATAAATAAACACGAAGGTGAAAATAAATAGATTTTAATTCATTTTTAATTTGATTATCACAACCAGACGTGCCATGATGACTTTTAAAACTAATATAACTAATCTTAGATCAATATAACCTAACTACGATAGATATACAAGTAAAAATAAACATGAAACGACTGCAAAAGTAATCGTTGGAAACTGTTTTTATATTTTTTTTTTCATATTAAGTAATTTTAGAAACGATTTGTATAGTTACAAAATAATGTATTTCACTAAGACAGTCTATATATTATATCCCGCACTTTTAGAAACCCTAAGAATTAATATTATTTTTTTCATATTAACCATTGAATATTTTTGAAATATAAAAATAATATAAATGGACCTGTGAAGGGTTTCAACAATGGCTTTAGAAATTATCGAAATGGTTTATCTAACTGCCATTATAAATCTGCAGAAAATCAAAGATTGAACAATAACCACGCAGACTTTTAAAAGCCATCGATTACATTTTATAACCCTTTTTACATAAGCTTAGAACTCGTTTAAAATGAGCCCACATTGCATCAAAATTATACATTAGCTAGTTAAAGGACTACCTTTAACTAGCTTTCACTTAATGATTTCAGATGTGGAGTAAGATTCTTAAAATTGGCTTTTTCTCGAAGGTCCATAATGATAAATATCACAATTGGTAACCCAATTACTAGCAACCAAAGACGAGTACAGTATCCATTTTCAGATACGAATTTAAATGTTTTTAATGGAAGGATTTAATAGTTTTTTTACTAAATAAAAAAATGTATTGCTTTTGCTTAAAAATTCATACATACAGTTTATTTATTTTGTTAACTTGTTATAATGTTCATTTTATTTTATAGACACGTAAGTAATCCTACATCATTTTCTATGAATGTATGCATTTTTTTCTTTTAAGTAAAATGTAATGTAAAAGCGGTGTCTACGTGTTTATAAATACATAGCAATAAAAAAGAATATATAATGGATATTCAGAAGGCAAAGAAGTAAGAATATGAAAAAGTGAATCTGTTGGAAACACTTATTTTCGCAAATACCTTGGTAAAGGCTACTTAATGATTTTAGTGTTTTTAGTGTAAATGTTGTTAAGTAGAAAGTGACAATCGAACAAAGTTGCTTTACCAAACAAATATTTAGTGAAATCATTATGATTAGAAACTCAAAAATTTTAGAAGCGAAGAACTCTAACTAATTTATAAACGGTCATTCAGACTCTCATTGCGTTAATTACTATAAGCAATACTACTTAATCCTCTGGTAAATTCTTATATAATTTTATAATGACCTTCCTTAAATTGTAATTATACACAAATATCACTAGAATTTTAAACTTAGTTTTTTATATTCATATTTAAATGTCAGTAATATGTTTTTGGTAAATGATCAATTAATAATTATAGTTAGTAACCTTGTCATGAGCATTTCATATTGACTTATTGGGGGTTGTACTACCTGCACAATTTACTATGACTGAAAGATCGTTTTAACGATCATTGTAACAGACAAAAATTAGCTAAAAGTAAGGCCACACACAGTATTTTTCACAATAGAACTCAATTTTTATGTTAAGCTGTTTTAATATATCAACTAATAAAAAAATTGCCTTTGTATTTAAAGGTTAATTAGTATTAAAGCAAACATAATCATAGCATCTTCTATAAATCTTAAAATTATTTTTATAAAAGCTTTCATTCCATTTTTAATAAAAATCCTAATATAAATTTTACATCAAGTCTCGTATCTCGTAAAATCTCAATTAAAAACTCCATGGACAAATCCCTAATAAATATAATAATATGCTCTCTCTAATCTACGTCGTCTAAGATTTAAAGACGAATATTTTAAACCGTGTAATAACACAGAAATTTAATTTTCTAGAAGTTATAAAAGTAAAAATTTGTGTGCTTTTATGAATAAAATGTTTTTTTGCGAAACCAATATGACACAAATAGTTAATATTAACTACTACTAAAATCACATTTTGGACATACATTATTTAAATAATTTAATAAATAAATTATATTTTAGTATCTTATATAAATTGCTAAAGATCACTCACCTTTAGAAGTCGTACAAAGCACCAAGTCTGGGCTGAATTTTTCAGTTAACCTCCTAACTACGTCGATTTGTTCGAGGACCAATTGTACGGCGTCTTTGTGTTGAGCGGCGCAAGGCACGTATGCTGCCCAAAACTGTGTGAAAAAAAAATGAAACGTTAATAAAGTGAGTCGAAGTTTGTTTTTACTTGAAGGGAGTTTAGCGTAGAAGCGAACGGCTCGGCACATTTCGATAAAATATGTATATAAATTCAATAATAAAGCAGGGTGGGGCGGAACAGTTACACACGGACCTCTGAAAATAGGCAAAGTATAAAAAAGGTCGCTATAAATAAATCATCAGCTTGCATAAAATGAAACAATATGAGAGACCCACGGTTTCGATTTATATGCTATGAGGCGCCGAGATCAAACGAGCCCAATTTCGTTTAGAGAAACATTAAAATATGTTAGGATGGGGTAAATGGTTTTAATTAAATATTTAATATGCTTATATAATAATTTATGCTTTACTTCATTATAATATAATACTTCTTGACATAAAATATTACGGATCATATGCGAAACTACTTATAGATTTTATTTAATATGGCATCAAAAGTTCACGAAATACATTATTTGTTGAAATCCTCGTCACGATTTTACTCTAAAACTAAGCCAAAAAAATTGGGTATCATCCCTTTACCCCGAAAATATTTTATTCGGTAATAAACTGCGGTTGTATGCCATATTTTCTCGTACGCGAGAAAGTTGTATAAATATAAATTGGTCGGGACGAGATTATAGTTTATACCTGCTACGAAAATAAATACCGGGATATCCCGCCCCAGGCTACATATCTTAAAATAAGCGCTCTATCGTGTCAGAGGTCACGTCGTGCGTTATTCGTCCCATCCGGCAATGGGGAAATGTATCGGGAAAGCTTTTAGTGGCCTTAGAGCTTTGCTTTGGTGCTTTTTTCAACTCAAAATATATCTACCCCTACGTCGAAAGCGATAATTTTCACCGCAAAAAACTAAAAGTGACAGTGCTATAAGAAATATTGGAAAATAATACAGTGTTCATTACATTTTTGTACAATTCTTAGACAAAGGCCGTTAAAATACATATTAATATTAAATTATAATTCATCTATTTGCGGATGACACATTAATGTATTGCATAGGTGATAACATTAAAGAAATTGTAAATAATTTAAATAATGAATTAAGTATATTAGAAATATGGTTAAAGAATAATGTACTTAAATTAAATGAGAATAAAACTAAATGTATGTTTATTAATTATAAAAATGTGTTAGATAATAGTACCAAAATAGTAATAAATAACTCTAGTATAGAAATAGTGGATAATATAAAATATTTAGGAGTAATTGTTGATACAAAATTAAATTTTAAAGAACATTGTAATTACATATTAAAAAAAAATAGTATAAAAATAGGTTTATTATCTAGATTAAGATATATATAAAGTATAAATACAAAAAAAAATTTACAATAGTATAATATTGCCCCATTTTAATTATTGTGCAACACTATTAAATATGTTAAATAAATTAGACAAACAAATGTTGCAAAAATTACAAAATAGGGCAATGAGAGTAATCTTAAATAAAAATAGATTAACTAATTGTAAAAGTATGATTGATAGATTAGAATGGTTGAATGTTCAAGAAATATTGAGTATGAATGTTTTAGTATTTATATATGTTATAAAATAATATGTTACCAGAATATTTTAATAAGTATTTAATAAGAAATAAAGATGTACATAAATATAATACTTGAAATAGAGAAAATTTAAAGATAATTAAGTATAAGAAAACGAGTACGGCTAGGGGAATTATGTACGGAGGTTTTGATTTATATAATAGTTTTTCAAGAGAAATCAGAAACAGCAAAAATATAACGGGTTTCATAAATGAAGTAAAAAAACACCTTCGTACATATAGAAATAAATTATAATATTAAGTCTTTATTATTGTATATTTTTATTTTTTATTTTTGTTATGTATTTTTTATATATTTTTATATATGTTCACTAAATTTGTTAGATGTATAGATTAGCTATTAAGCTAAATAAATTAATAACATAATAATAATATAAATTGAAAACTATCGATTTTAAGCTTTTAGTATTAGCTTGGTTAAATGTAATCGTATTATCTCGTCTAATTGAAACATAAACCTAGATAATCTCTCTAATCATAAAAGTCTTATATAATAATAATTTCAAAATAGTTATGGATAAGTGATGCTGGAGCGCAATTTATTTATTTTAATTTAATTCAAATGCCAAATATACAACATAATATATGTATAATTAAACATGTATAAAACGAATTTTAAAAATAATGTATGTAAATATTTTTATACATAATTAAACACCGAGCTGAATATAAAAATTCTGATAAGATTTTAGGAGTGTCAATGCCATTAAATTTTCTCGTATCGTTATAAATAATATAACAAAATTATTTCGCATCCAGTTTTTTAATACATACACAAAGAAAATATTTTTTATAGCACCAGTAAATATTAGCTCTATTGTCAACGAAAGTAACAGTGGCTTTGTGTTTTTGATAATCTGATATATAAAATTTCGTTTTTGGAAAAAATATGAAATAATTTTTAACAATAACTATCACTTAATAACAGTAATACAAACATTTTCCAATTATAGAATTATCCGATAAATACTCGAGATTATTGAATACGTATTAACATAAGTATAATTCAAGGGTCAATAATTAAATTTAAATACGATTCTTAAATATTTATCTATACAACTCGAGTATAAATAATTTATAGTCTTTATTAAAATTTAATAAAAAATATGTTGTTTTATTAAATAAAAATATATTATTACACTTTGAACGACCCTGAGCTCACCCTTATTTTCGCTTAGAATATTTATTGCGCTTCCACAGGGGCAAATGTTTGACTTGACGTTGTATCATATTTTTTGTTCCGTAACTAAAAACCATCTTTCCAACTTCCATATTAAAAATATTTTCAACAACTATAATATATAAATATTTTTTTAAATACCTATATATAATAATAGAACTATATTTTGACCAAAGCTCATTATCGCTTAAACAACTAAAGGGAGGAAAACTTGCAGGGACTTATTTTCAGCGGTGGCTGTGCCGTTAGAATTATTTATGTTCCTTCTATTACCACTTTTGGGCATACTTTGAATAAGGATCGAGTATAAAATCACGTCTGAGCCCCTTTGTCGACGCTTCCCCGAGAACAAAACCGGCATTCTCTATAGGAGGAAACCCTTTTGATATTTTTTCATTCCTCCTCTGACTCCTCCGAAGGCAGTCCCCGCAGGCGCGCGGAAAAGGGTACAGACAGTACCAAGTATCAGTAGCCAAGGGAATGTAAAATGAACCCTCGGTGACTTTTAGCGTAATTGAAAATCTCAACGAAGAAAAAATAAATAAAATAACGGCGCGAGAAAGCGTCTTGCCCGTTTTGCTTATTTTTATTTTTATTCGTGCGCTAATGGGTTTTCGCTATTGGGAGAGAATAAGCTGATAACAATCTAACTGGATTCCTGTAAATGTATGCAATTTTTTCTTTTAATATAAAATGTAATGTAAAAGCAGTGTCTATATGTTTATAAATACATATCAATAGAAAATATTATATATGGAATGTTCAGAACGCAAAGAAGTAAGATTATGAAAAAGTGAATCTGTTGGAAACACTATTTTTGCAAAGACCAACTTAATGTTGTTTTAAGTATAAATATTGATAAGTGATCCGTTTTTTAAAAATGCTTTTGTAATGTAAATCACAATATATTTTCTTTGTAAAACTTGTCTATAAAAAAATAAATTATAAAGTTTATTATTTATTATAATTATTGGACGGTCGCCTAATGTAAAGCCTTGAAACTAGTTTTTACTTAAGGGCTGATTTGGAGATGGAACTTTAGCTTAACACTTTATCTACCGCTCACGCCAATTGGCGTCCTGAGTGTGCCGAAAGTTAAACACCGCAGACGCCAATTGGCGTCCTGTGTATGTTTTCGTTTCCATGTCAAATTAAAAATATATGTTTAGTGTTTTATTTGCTTTTTTTTTAAGAGATGACTAAATAAATGTATGAATTTTCATTTTATTTTAATTTTTTTTTTTTTTTAATTATATTTAGACAAATGCGAAGGTTTTATAAATATATTTTATATTTCTTTCATCAGGCAGTTTCACTACCAGACAAACTTATGTATCTTTTGATGTGGTCCGAATATTTCAACAAATTTTTCTAGACATGTTATAAATGTAACAATGCATCAATTCAAGCCATTATTAAGTGGTTCTCAACATGTGGTTCGCCGGAAATAGTAATTAATTATTACATTTCCTTATTATTAGATTTTAAAATTGATTGATGATTTTAAAATTATAAAAGCAAGTAATCTAGGAATTTAAATAAATATAATTAAAATTGAGGTAACCAGCGGTTCTCAAACTTTTTCAAATTTCTAAAAACTTTTATCCAGCACACTTTTTTTTCGGACGGTGTAAAAAAAGAAAAAATATGATATTTTATACACAAACATATAAATATGTATATTTAAAAATAATTTATTGGGTAAATGGGTTTATTTAGAAATAAAGTCAAATTACATAAAATTAAAAAATACGATGTACATATATAAAAAGTACAAGACACTAAAAATTTATCATATCATTAACCATTAGATAGTATTGGATTACTGAGAATCTCAAGATTGTCAGATTAGTAAGATTCTATTGTATTTTTTTCTATCCTGCTATAAGGAAATTCCAACATATTTTTTGTGAGTAAATATTATCTCCCTTCAGATAATACTGGCTTACTGGAAATACCGAATCTCAGTGACACATTATTTTAGAAAGTGGGAATTTTTTCGAGTAATTATTTTAGAATTATTAGCACGATACACATAAAAACTTATGGATAAGAATTAAGTTTAAGTTATACTATCGTGTGAAGTGCATCTGGTTTTCGTGTGCTCGAGTGAATATTCGAAAAATATTACGAACTGTTTATAAAACATAGTTTTTTAGTTAGATACGAGTGTAGAATCTACGTGAAAATAATTACAGTTTATGTTATTTAATATAGTGTTAAATATATATAGATATTCCAAGTGACAATAAAAATAATAGTGATAGTGATTCAGACTCCTCTGTTCATGAAAGAAATCGTCCACATGCTATGATGCTCATGAGCAATGAGGAAGATGAACAAGAAAAATACTTAGAAGACACTTTACAAGACACAAAACTTTATTGAAGATGACTTGTTTCCCGTTATTGCAGAATAAACGAATAGACACCATAATCAACACATCAACAGATACAAACTGCAAATAAAATCTAAAAAATGGGTGGATGTAACGGTACCAGAATTAAAAAATTGGTTTGAGTTGATATTGCTAATAGGCCTGGTAAAAAAAGGCTAATTACACCTGTATTAGACAATAAATCCACTAATAGGAACCTTGATATTTACAAAAACCATGAGTAGAAATAGGTTTTATCAAATATTACGTTACCTGCGTTTTTCCAATAATGAAAATGTTCCTGATATTGTAGGATTACTGTTCAAAGTACAAAAAATAATTGATTATTTCTCCGAAAGATTAAAAAAGATGTACAAACCAAGCCAAAACACATCTCTGGATGAGGGTATGATCCCATGGTGTGGAAGATTAAATTTTTACGTATACAACCCCAGTAAGCTCACAAAGTATGGTATAGTGATAAGAATGGTATGTGAATTAGTGTCAGGATACATATCAAAATTTTAAATATATATTAAGGACCTAGAATTTCGTTACAAGATTTAATATCACATCTAACATCAGACAATAAATACAAATGGCATCATCTTTATATGGACGATTATTATAAGTGCTGAAATAGCAAAAAAAAAATATATATGAAAAAAAATAGCATCTGTGGTACCATAAGGAAGAATCGGGTTTTACCAGAATATCTAAAAAATGCAAAATTACGAATATTTGAAACCAAATATAAACGATATGGGGTAATATTGTTGCAATTGTGAAAAACAGTAAAAAATCGAGACACTTTAAACTTTCATTATATAACTAGTTATTGTGAAAAGTGATTTACACGTGAAAGACAATGTAAATTATGTGTGTATGTGCCTGGAAAATTTCACATTACGATGGAGTGAATTACAACGGTTAGTGAATATTTTATTGCAAATGAATTATACATCAGTAAACTCGTATTAGTAAAAATGTCACAATACAAAAGAAAAGTTTGCTTGAAAAAAGTTTTTACAAATTTAAAAAAGTTTGAGAACCGCTGGTTAACTAAATTTAAATTATTTTTATTAAAATTTCTAGGTTATTCGTTTTTATAATTTTAAAATCAAGATAATCATTTTAAAAATCTTATAATAAGGAAAAGTAATAATTCTTTTTTATTTTCGGCGAACCACATGTTGAGAACCATCTAATAATAACTTAAATTGATGCATTGATACATTTATAACATGTCTAGAAAAATTCAACGAAATATTCGGACCGTATCAAAAGATACATAAATTTAAATAAAAAAGGTAAAATTCGCGAAGTTTTGCGAAAAGGTGCCGGTATTTAGCGTAAGTCTGGTAGTGAAACTGCCGGTCGGTAAAGTGTTAATTGACAAGTCCTCATCACAAGTCCTTCTTAAATAATTGATTGGCTTTTGATTCGTCTTACGCCATTCGTCCGAACTTCATCGAATGACTATTAAAAAATATGTGACAATCATCCATCCACCAAGCAGTTAACGAACAGCAATCATCACTCTCAAGACTTGTCAATTAGACTCCGAGACCCGACACTTTCCGATGTCTAACTGGCTACAAAAGTTACACCAATGCCGAAAGTTACAATTGTATTCTAGTTAACTGGAAAGGAATTTATAAAACTACTGTTTTATGATTATTTTAATTGAAATTAAAATGATTGTATCATTTTAGTAGTTAGCTTTAATCAATCATGTCTTGATAGACGTTTAAATACAAATCTCAATCCATTGGAAAGTTTCTTTATTATTATGCTAAATTTATTTACTTAATTAATTATTTTTTAAGGTTATCTACAACTTATGTATCGGTATGATCTATGCAACAAATAAATATGCATTATTATATATTATAAACAGCAATGGTCCTATTTTGGATGCCTGAAGTACACCCTGAGATATTAGGTCAAGTATTACACAAATATCAAATTACAATAAGCTTTGTCCTAAAAACTAAAATGAACACCATTGACACAAAGATAGAAAAAAGACTATCATAAACAATAGAAGTTTTAAAATCATAAGCAATAAGATGCATGATTATTTTAAGATCCAAATCTTAAATGTGATTGTTTTATTCAATTTTAGAATGTTTTGTTTATTTTGGATTTATTTTGCTAATTAACTAGTTAATTATACGGATTCAGGTATTTTAATGATTTACTTCGTTATTAATTTGTTTCAACGTAATGAAATATAATCCCCATAATGAAAAAGCTCAAAATTAAATTACATTATTTATTTTTTAAGACAGAAATAATTACATTTTTTAATACAAAAAGATACACACTCTATTATTTATTCATTTTGTCAAAAGCTTAAAGTATTTTGAACCAACCGCTAAATTACCATCCCACGTTTTACATGACCCTTGAAATTAACCCTTTGTTTGTTCCTTCTGCTTTTTGAAGCCATTGTTTTCCTTGCGCCACACACTACACAATAATAGAAAAAGCGCGTTTCTTTGATCTTTTTTCATTTTCGGTCGCATACGTGCGATTTTTCAATATTTTGAAACGTACAAAAATACGTTTACGTCATTATTTACGTTCACTTTTTGACTTTACGTCCGCGACGTGTCATCGTAAAACATCCGCAAAAGTCCTTAATGCACACTCGACAACTTTGGTGTAGAGTTATAAAATGTATCCGAAACACCCGAGCTTTTCATCACAGACTCTCTATTAAGGGTCACTCATCATCGGGGGACACTCTGGCCCCTATTTACGGCAGTCGCATAAATTGCCTCATGTGAAATTTATCGCCACCACGACTAATCGTCAGATATTACGCGCAACAGGTGTCCACTATAATATGTTACGTAAGTAATAAATTGAGTTAATATAATACGCATTATATTTTTTATAATAATATTTTATATCTAAGTAATTTCGAGCCGTACAAAAAAATAAATAAGCTATGTATGTCGTATAGAGCCATCTTTCAAATCCGTAATAAGGTTTTGTAATTATATATGGAGCATTATACATACGATATATAAATGTATATATATGCATATTATATATATATATTGTAGATAAATAGAAGAAGATGTCTCTCGTAGGTCTATTAAAACTATATGTGTATTCACCGGTGGGAGGATAGCCTTCACGGTGGAGGATTTTGCTAAGCCGTACAGATAAATGGCTTAGTAAGGGTTTTAGCGAATGTATATAAATATACATACGAATGTTCGCTTTACATAACCTTTTTGTTTATTTTACATAACCTTTATGAAATGTTTTTGTATAAATATATAAATATGCGTCAGAGTGTAACGTGTTAATTACATAATCTTATAAAAAACATTAGAAGCTTTTTTGTCTAACTGAAAAAAAACTATATGATACAAAAATACATTATTAAAAATTTATATTAAAATCACTAATAGATTGTTGCATAAATTTTGCTGTATTTGTATCGTTAAGTTTTAAGACACTTCATTGTCAATACTTACTTAAAAAAAAAACATGGCAACAGCAAGCATTTATGATATATTGTATATATGGTAACAATGCAACTAAAGTTTTATTTTCAATGGTGTTTTATATTAAAAAAAACATTTACCAAAGATTAACCTCCTCAGACCCAGTGCACATTTCAATGTACAATAATTTTATTGCTTGTTTTTGAAGCCACTTTAGATTTATTTTCACCAAGACCTTTTGCACATCACAGTGTACAATTTATTATTTTAAACTACACCATATTATTTTAAAACAAAATAAAATATTTTTCATGCTTATTTAATGTACTAAAAAATATTCTACGAAAAAATAAATATTTTTCATGCTCTTTTAATGAATTTTAAGAATTATGCAACGTGAATAGGGATTTCAACTACCTGCACACTTTGTTATAATTTAAAAATCAATCTAACAACCATTTGAACAAACGAAAAAGAGGGCAAAAGTCTTACATGTCGGGCTATACTTTTACATAACACTGAAAGAAAGATCTTGTGATTAGACAATTGCATTAATAATTGTAAATATTGCACATCCGAAACGTTAATCACCTAAACGCACCAACGAAAATATTAACCTCTGTTTGGAAAGGACTCACGCTGACTGGACAATAAATTTTACCCTGCTCAGAATACTATTGTTATTCTAATATTAGGTTATTGATTGCCGGAATGATCATCTGGACCGCATAAACACATTTTGATAGGATCTACAATAAGCGATGCAATTGCCTTGCAAGCATCCTTATCTGCGATTTGGCAGAGTTGCATGAACCAACATTATAAAACATGTCACAGAGAGATACGCAGAATGTAAACAATGAGAGACGAAGCAAGACACTGTATGAACACGAGATACATCAGTCTCAGCTGCTTCACGGAATCATAATCGACAATAATACAACTCGACACTCAACCAAGATTCTCCGACATTCAAGTCCTGCCATTTCAACTATCTACATTTCTACATTATATGTGGTAATTTATATATGTGCATAAAATAAACTATTACTGTTTGGCTGCAAAGTCACGCATTTTAGCTTTAAAAACGGTCTTTATATAATTAAATACCCAACTGCTTAAAAAAATATTAAGTGTAAATTTATAAAACTCAATATATTTCCATTAATAACATTATTATTAAAAATATATTTTACCCTTACAAATAAGAAGCTGATTTAAATTGCAAAGCATCAATTTTATATTAAATAATGACATAATCGTAAATATGTATATTTTATTTTAAATCACAAATTCAATTTTTTATTCAATCTCCATATAATAATTCATATAAAATCTTGAAATTTCAATATACGCTTTTTCCTTCTCGCCCAAAAGACCTGAATCTCGCTCAGAGAACAATCGAAAAACGATTTCCCGAACAAAACTCATTGCTCGATCCAATTTCATAAGTGAAAAAAGAATTCTACCAAACGCAAGCAGACGGATAGGCGAGGCAAGGAATGGATAGGAAAAGCCACCGAACAAAAGGAGAAAATAAAGAAGAAGAAGTAGGAAACTTATCGTGATAAAATTCGCCGCGAAAGAAAAGCAAAACTGTGTCTCGGCGAAGGGGATTAAAAAAAACCGACGGGTGGTGAATTTACGGCTGTAAAACCAGAGTAGGAGAAAGAAGAAAACGTGCACTCGAATGAAAAAAACTGTTGTGTGAATGGAAAAATGTGGAAACATCACGCAGAAGGATAACGTCCTTTATATATGCGACCTTCAACTTGAACAATTTATTATAACCGTGACCGAAGTTGTGAAAGGAAAAAGAAGAACAAACATATATTACCATGTTTGGTTGTAAAACACGCATGATTTATACGACAGACCATATGTATGTTTGAAAGTTTGAGAATATAGATCTGAAGGTCTTCTTTCAAAGGATAATATTTCAGCGTGACGATTTGGATAGTTGCTGGCTTAATTGATGAATGAGTTCTAGAGTAGGTAGAAAACTTGTACGAGTAGGTAATTTATTACCCTTATCTGAGTAATACTTTTAGTGAATCTTGAAATATGGCATTCTAGTGTAAAAAAATATATCTGATAAACATACATATGTCCAAATGATAATAAAATGATCCATAAATAATAGCTTTCTCCTATTATACATTTAAAAGTTTATGCTTTACACTTTTATTTTATCTATAAGATAACTATTGCCTTAATTTAGTAAAAACGTTTAGGCCTTTCAGTTTTTTTAAAAAGCGGTAAATAAATTTTAGAAGCTATAATACTAATTAAATATGTAACCAGTCCGTTACGAAAATTAATATAAAAATCTTTCTGAACATTGCACACGAGTTTGTTATGAAAAGATACATAAAGTATAGATTCTTCATAACAAAATTATTAAACGAAGTAAAACGAGATGCTACCGCACAATATACTCGCATAACATGTCGTCACATTTCATCTTATTACTTATTAATTTTCTTGAGAATCCTTGCAAAGCGCTCCTGCGCTGCGGTGTCCCTTTTTGTTCGATAATTTATGCACGTCTGATGTCTAATTTATTAACGTAATAAAGTCAAATAACATATCTTATGTACAGGGTATCCTATCTATAACACCCGGGTGGTCCAGAAACTTATAGAAAGGACACTTTTACAATAAGGGTGAATTTATCCCTCCCTTTGAATATAATTAAATGGATTAATCTCTCCGAAGCGCGACGGAAAAAATATAAATTTGATCGACGTATTTTTAGAGTTTTCCGAGATTCCGAGGAAGGAAAAGTAAATGTGTGTATAATTTAATACGTTAAATATTTAGTCGATTTGCATAAAACGGCGCAAAAGTTTCGCGGCCGGGGGAGCTTTTAACGTTTTTGTACGGCAAGTTTTTGTGTCGTAACGCGATGCGATAAGAAGTATTTTTGATAAATTTTTCAGAAAGAAATTATTACATTTTTTCAAGAACTCGTTTCAGAGAATTTAAATAATATTATGAAAAAGCAGAATATTTTATAGAATTTTTTTGCATAAAAACCCTATTTTATAATTATTAAAATTTATCTAGTATGAAATTAAATCGACAATCTTTAAGTAATGTATATTGAAATATTAATTTTAATCACTAGCAATAATTTTTACATTTTAATTTTATGTATTACAATACATACTTATAATACAGTATAGATTAGGCACCAAAGTATTTATAACAACATAATATTATTTTCATATAATATTTAATTAGTTTACTCGTATAATAACAATGTGTATTGTATGTCTTGTTGCTATTTAGAGACTTACTGAAGCTACCATTTTTATTTTGAGACGAAACCTAACAAAACCTTTTAAACTGAAATTGAAACCTAAACTTTTTTTAATACGTTTCAAATAAATATATATGCAAGGTCTATCAGAGAGAAGGGGGCAAGAAGAGCAGCTGTCTTGGGCCTCATCTTGATAATTCAATATGTTCAATAAAATAGATTCCATATGAAATTCGATTCAAATCATTTATACCATCTCATGAAAATACCCTTAAACAGGAAATTAATTTTTAAGGAAACATTCCCATAAAAGAGCTTCAGTTGGTGGAGGATAAAAAAATATATTCTAAATGAAATTGACCAAATAAAACATTGAAAAAAATTTCTACAGCAGCTATCTTGATATAATATTTATTCCTTCTAATATTTTTTAATCTGATGCCCGAATTGTAAATCAAAATAATAATAATTTTCTTGGATTACTTGAACTGTTATTTTGGATTAGTAAATATGATCTAATATTAGCGGAAACAAAAGTACATGATAATGCAGGTTTATTATCTTTCAACGAGAACACAAAACGAGTTTATTAATCTCTGCGGTTTGTTCGCTTACATCGCGATTATTGATTTTGCTACTATTCCTGATGTGACTCAAGAATAATCTAATAAGGAACAAATTACAATAAATATTCATTACATCAAGGTAAGCGAATTAAAATTTCAGTTGAGGAATGTTTTATATGCTTCGATAATTTTTCAGGAATTTGTTGCAAGAATTAAAATTGTGTGAAACAATGGTACGATAATGACGCCAATATGGTGAGAAGTTATAATGGTTTGCAACCAGTTATTTTGTTTGAACATAGTAATTGTACATTTTCTGGTTGTAGAAACCATACCTCAAATGGTGTCGGAGTGGATTCAGCAAAATCTTGCAAAGAAACAATAATTTTATTTAGCACTCTCCTGAAAATGTATAACTTTAGTTCTAACAAGATTTTAAAACAACAATATGCACTTTATTCCTTACACAACATTTTCAAAACAAGATGGTCACCAAGACTAGAAGCAGTAAAACCTGGTAAAAATTTTAACATTGGATGTAAAAAAAGGTAATACTTAGAACCTAATTTAAGATATAGAACAACTTAAGAAAACATAGAAGTAAGTTCTTGATGAGTATAAAGAGATCGCAACCAAAAATGAAATCACCATAGTATTTAAAATAAATCGTCGATTAAAAGCCCAAGAATCTGCTTAAGAATATTCTAATTTAAACGTTTATTATAAATTTACCAATACTAAATTTATTTATTTTTTTAAAGTTTTGTGTAAATTTGATGAAATGGATCAAGGGAAGATCATTTTTTAAGCAAGATAGAGAAACATGTAATATGTGACGAAATTGTAAAATTTTTTACAAAATAATATAAAACACAAAACTATTAAGCAAGCGGTGCACAATTTAATTAAAAAGCATAATAATTTTAACTTTTTTGGTATATGATTTTTAAAGCTGAATGTTCGTTTTATATACGTTTTTCATAAACGCAATTCTCTGTTACAATTTATAATTCCCTGGAATATATACTTATATCAAATGTTACATTAATATATATTTTACATAATAAACATATTGTATTAATTTTAGCTAAATATTGTTGACTCATTTTATCACGTATTTCTACGATGGTTTTATATAATAATTAAATCACCTTAGCGCTTGTATTATATAATGATTATATCAATGTCACATAGATAAATAATGGTAAGTCTGTGAGGTTTTCTATAATCCTCCCAGGACAGGTGATATCTCGACGCTCAGCATACTGTCCATAAGACAGAAGATTTATGGTTTTTAGCTCGCGTCGAATATATTTATGGGTATGAATAAAATCGGGACACGGATTTATTCGGTCAATTTATTAAGTGGCCTGCCGCCGAGAGCCGACTATTGTTTCTGGTCGTGTTTGTATACGGTAAAGTTTTATTTTTTCCTATCCCTAACGATACATCAAAACCTTGTCTTTTGCACGAACGAGAAATAAAATCAACAACGGCATCAGAGCAAAATAAATTTCTGTGTCCGCGGCAAGGGGGCTAATATTTAACGAGAGAGTGCTTTTCGTAACCATCGAACCGTTACCATAATATTTTTATTGCGGGAAACATATCAATTATATTATCGTTTGCTAAATGTTCTATATCTATATGTAATAGCTTTCAATACCACAAATTCGTTTATTATTTACTATCGCCCATACTAACAAAAAGCTTTTACTAAATAATAAAAAATATTTGCTCATTAGAACTCGCGTGCTCATTATGGTTTTCAATATTAATATACCAGATATCGTAACTAACTTTTCATGTAACTTGTGCAATGTCTTATTCATGAAAAAATATTTTTTAAATAAATATTAAATAATATTCAAGTATAAATATTTTTTCTGTACAATAGATTATATATTTGTATAAAGTAAACTTATCAAAAAAAGTATTAATTAATTCAACTTTTTTACATAAAACAAGAAAAGCAGAAGTGAATAATATTTAAAGAGCAATATAAATTATCTATATGAAAAGAGTCGGTATCATATATACTATAATTTTTAAACCAACAAAGAACATAAATTCTAAAAACAAGCTATAGATAATGCTTAAATCTCTTTCTTCCGGTACTTTATCTATATTACTATCCTTAACTCATTTCTTTCGTTTAACAGAAAAACCAATTCTATATTTATTGTTCAAGCTATTTTATTTCTTGTAGTCTCTGTAACGTATCACGTTATCGATATATGTTTTTACTTTGTTAATATTATTACTATTATAGATTGTAAAATATGTTTTACCCAGAATAAGCACTAATAAATCTATTTTTAATTTGTAAAACTAAACTTTATCATTTGCTACAACTTCCATTTCAACTTTGCTTTATTATAAACATAGCGACTGTCATTTTTAAGACTTTATTTCAATTTTCAATTTTCGATGTATATGAGTATAAAATATATTTCAATTTATTTTTTAGTTTAATTTTAGAGAGCCCTGTGTCTGTTAGCATATTGCACCTATCTAAAAAAAACAATGCCAGTGAGTAATACTTTACGTACAGTCTGAAATGAAAGCTATGTGTCACCTTGAATGACTTTATATTATATTTCAAGTACGGAGGTTTCAAATTCAATTAATTGTACTTTAATTTGTCTAACTAAGCGTCATTCACTAGCACGCCTAACCAAAAAAAAAATATAAAAGGTAAAATAGCTGCGAAAACTCTTACGGATTAGTGAAGCCCTGCCTACTGATAATAAAGATTAGATTTGTGTTCTATTATCCAAAAAATCTGAAAATATATTAAAATTTTAATTTGACAATTTATTTTTTGTTGAATTTTGGCATAAGACTTATGTATGTTAGCACACTGCACCGTCTAAGCAATACTAGAAATATCGGTGCCTATTCCTTTATGTATAGCTTGGAATTAAATTAATATATTGCCTTGTATGTATCTGTATTATATTTCAAGAACGGAGGTTTAAAATAATTGAAATTAAACATGATGTATTAATAAATATAAACTTTATAAAAATATGTGTTGTGTTGTTATCGAAAATTGAATAACAAACACGATATTTTTACATCACAAAACTGGCAATTTAAAACGCGCTCTCAATTTTTCCTTCAATAAAAATAATCTTAGCATTAATTTAAATATAATAATATACAGATATTTTAATAAAATTCATGGAATAATAGTTTATATATTTAATTTATCAGCTGTTTAATGCTAAAATTATTTACCATATAGCTCCTAAACTAAAAATCAAGAACTTTATTTATTGGTGAAAATTTTTTTTTTATTAAAATGCAATCTGTCTATTTGGACAATAAGCGATTTTTATGAGGTTCTCTAAAGCGAGTTCGTACTCTGTGACAGTAAGGTCTTAAAGATAAAATTGGATTGTCTTTATGTTTTATTATTTATTCATTAGTATTAAATTAATTTTTTTATATTGCTTTATTTACTCGCGTATAATATAAGTATTATTTTTTATTAATTTTGTTTTTCCTATTTTTTGCTAGTTTGATTTTTTCTAGTATTCAAAAAAAGTTTTGAAAAAATATAAACAAACCCAAGATTCTGATTAAATCTGTAATTTAAAAATATAATAGTTATCAATATGTTTTATGTAAAAAAATCTGAGTAGCTCTAAAACTCATGTCAAATGCAGTTATTTCAGATAAAATATGTAAGCATAAATGAGCAAAAACTAACAATACTGATGCATTTTAAAGAGGAAAAAACAACGCATTGAAAATTCTCCAAAAACCTATACCCTCTGCACTCAATCTCTTTACCTTTTAAAATGGCAAAAAAAACATTATTAGGTGAAATACCAATTAAAAGTAAAATTGTCAACGTAATTGATATTGCTTAAACAAAGCCAAAGTAAAATTTACTCGTGCTGAGAAATGTTTACGTTTAAACTTAAAGGACGATGTTAAAGACTTGAAACTCAAAATTCAATTTAACTATTAATTAAATTTACTTTTGCAGCCGACAAAATGCGACTTTCGTGACCGTCCTATAAAATTTTATTCGATAAAAAATATGGTTAGTTTAATTAAGTTATTTACGATCTACAAGTATGCTAAAAGCCTAAATACCATCTTTAATCCGTTAGTATTTAATTATACATATAGCAGTTTACATTAAATAAAAGGTTCCAGAGTAAATAGCATTTGAATCAAAATTCCACAAAAATACATAAAATATTCGCAAATATATTTCTTTGACGTTTAAAAAAATACTATCATCCTTTACGCGTAAAATTTCCATATAAATAACTGATTTTTTTTTTCGTTAACAACATACAGCTTACGGATTATGCTCATATTTCAAAAGTAGAGCCCTTCTGCAATACCATAAATTCGATATTGCTTCGAATCAATTCAGCTGAACGCTGAAACGTTTAACTTTGACTACCAAATCCCTTTGTTTGGCTTTGTAGCAATATTTATTTTTACCATACCGATACAAAAAAACTATATTTATCAATATGTAATCAAACCACATACCTTTACAAATCTCTCAATGAAAATCATACAAAAGCAAAGTAAAGTATATGTATTATACAAATTATTGTATATTATAACAGGCTCTTAATAAAAGTATGTAATTTTGTAGCGACGGTTTTGTTACTTTAAAGAAGATAACGATGTTTTTCTGAACCATTTTATATATGGAAATCGCGCTAAAGCCTTTCTAAGTAATATTAAAAGTGGTAGTTTATCGAAAAAATAACGGTGAGTCATAGTGATTGGCTCTATAAATAACCCAGAAGAATCCATAAAAATATCATACAAATATATATTGCGATGACTATCTCAACGAATAGAAATACATTAGTATAAATAATTTGTTAATCTCAATGTTTTACTAAATAATAAATAGTCCCTAAAGTGTCAGCAAATTGACACATTGAGCATTGTTCAAAAGTCGACTCGTCCAATTTACAAACGTCGCGACGACATAAACTAGTTGTAAATCGAGCGAGAACCCGTCGCACGCTGGTTTCCTATTCTCTCCCACGACACCACCATTATATTCCCACTTTTGGTGGGCTTAAACCGCGGCATGGATACGATAGGCGTTTGTCTCTCAGGAGGGATGCCAATTCACGCGCGATGTAAAGAGCTTACCGAGACCAGCTTTCACGCTACGCTAGTCTCGAGGGTTGATTTTACACACGCATGCCCATTCGATCAGAACTAATATTTGAATCGAAAAAATAATATTACGTAAAAATATAAGACAATAGATATTCTAAAAGTAAATATATTATATCCAGAATTGTTTTTACATATTTACCATTAATCTCATTGAATTTGGAGTCAATGAATGGTCTTTTTTCAAAAATATGATAACTATCCTTACCGATATTACTATTGAATTATCATAATAATAATTAATAATTTTTAAAACAATACTTTGACTATAATAAATAAGAATCGAATTAAGGGAGCATATCTAAACTGAATTTTGACCAATAGAAGAACGCAAAAAACTATTATTCCTTCTCAGAAGTCAAAAATCCACGTCAAAAGCAATAAAATACCGTTTTTATAATTTTACTTTTAAAGTCCTATGTATGTAAAGCATTGTAAATTAAATTATAAATGTTCTTGTATTCTATATCTATCATTATTAATTATTTATTTGTAAGATATATGTGTACATGAATATTTCAATTAAATAAAATAATAACTATTATACGTCCGTTTCATTTTCTATTCATATTTTTATAAATAAATAATATTTGAGCAAAATACGAAAATCAAATATTTTACTTCATAATATACATATATAATGTAAAGTATAACTCTGTTTAATAAATGGAAAAATACCCGAGAACCCGGTAATGAATTTGACCAAATATTTGTATGCCCTAGTTTTTCATAACTTTATCAGATTATTATCTAAATTCAAGCAAGTCACTGAACGATCTTTACACTTAACATGACATATAAAAACATGATTTTATATGTTTTAATGATAAAACGCTAATCAATGTTTTGCATTAAAATTTACGGCTCAGCATTTGGACCATTATCTATTTCATTTTCTTCTTCGCTGTTTCTGAACATGTTTATTTTTTGAGTTTAAACTCGGTTTTATTATAACGAGATGTAGTTTGAGCTTGTTTGTTTTTTGAGTTTAAACTCGGTTTTATAATAAGGAACTGTACAAAACTCGTTTTAAAACATTTCCCCTAATTATGAAGCACTTCAAGTCAAACGATTTTCAGGAAAAATGTAATGTATCAATAACGAAAAATTGCAAAACATTGTTTGTAATTATTGTAATGCTACTGTAGCAATAAAAACCATCATTGTTTGTTATCAAATGATATGTTAAAATACCATTCGCATACAACTTAAAGATGATTTATTCTTAGAAGATTTTTTTCCAAACGCCAAACAATTACGACTGAGGTCTACTACATGCAATTATCACTTGTAAAAGATGCGTAACTTCAGAAACACTTATTATTAAAAAGAAAGTTTGATTTTGTTTAGGATTAAACCGAAAAACTCTATCTTTTAGCCGAAAATATCGTTTTGTATTACGGTATTTATAAATTTGCTTTATTACCCGGCTTTGTGTGGAATAGTACTTCATATAAAACCGGCAAAATCTAGTCCATCAATTAATGGTAATGTTAAAAATTAAAAATTTATAATAGCACAGTTGATCTATAAATGGTAGCTAAAATGACACATGCAAATGTCACGTTCCTACTGTTCACCATTTGCGAGGAGCTCTTGTGACAGAGAGACACATGTATTTTTTTGGTATTATATATATTTTGTTATAAAAGGAATATAGAATGTAAAAGTGATTATTTGTATAAATAAAACTTTTTTGCCATTTAATTTTAAAATTAGTATTTAATTTTTTTAATACATAGAGTCACGTATCGCATGTAATCATCGAAATAATAAACCCACGATAAGGCAATAAACTTTTTCCAACGCTACTAAAGCAAAAAATTACTGTAAAAGTGTAGCTACTTTAATTTAATTTACTCAACACTATAACGTTTGAAATTATAACTTATTATTTACTACAAATAATGTTTCGGAAATTGCTTGAGCTTTGTTGAGATATGTTATTAAAAACCATGAGTTTGTAAAAAATATTTTACATTGATTTTAAAAGTGTACTTTAGTTATTTATACTTAATTTGAGTAACCGGAAGTATTTTTTGAAAGAATGTTATCGTTATCGTTAACAGCAGCACCGTTAAAAACATCATAAAAACTTCGTTGTTTACAGCTAAAACCATTACAAACGCAAACCTAAAAATTTATTACACGGACGAAAAGGAAGCAGTCTCTTCGTGAATGTTACCATAAACAAAGTATTATTTTTTAATTTTTATTTAAAAAATGATTACATTGTTATTGTTATACGCGGAGTGGGCAAAGGAGCTAAATGATTAACCTCGCAGTTTATTTGCTCAGATTATTAATACGAAGAAATTTGCCATCGCAGTACAAGCGTCGCTTCGCCTGTTGACATTTATTTCTTTGGGTCGTTCGACTGTAAATTGTCCCTGGGAACACTAGCAGCAATGTTTACATTAAACACTCGGAAACGCTGAAGCGGGCTTTTCTCGTTTGGCGCGCGATCCCGGGAAATCGCAAGCTTTTCCCAATAATGAAATTTAATATCGGCGCACGACTTTATGGCTTATTGAATTTGTTATCGGCGAAAAATATTTCGTTTCATTTTTCCAATGCGACGAATGGATCGAGTTTCAGGTGCGAATGGCCCCGAGCATAAATTACAGCTGTCTGAAAATTCGCCCCTCGTCGCGAAACGCACCATTACAATGTGATGGATTGAGATTAAGGTTAAAATGGATGTCGCGACGTTTTTACATAATGTAGGGAATATTTATTTAAGCTTAATCTGCTGCTCAAATTATGTAAATTATGTGCTTTGGGTACTCTGAAGGAGAATGGTTTTAGTATTTTTTTATTATTAATTATACTAAGGTATAAAATGATTTATAATTTTCAATTATTAAAACACAGAGTTTTTTTGAAGTATAAATTTCTTTACATAAAAAATATATTCTTTAAATACATTTTATTATTTTTTTTAGAAAGTTTAACAACGTTTTCACAGTCGTCAACTGTCTATGTGACCAAAAATTGTCACTGAAAGAAAGAGTGAGCTGGTAAGAGATAAATAAATCTAATAGGCGATCAACTTTGGCTAAAACCTGAATAGACTAAATTGGTTGTGTCGTGGCCTCTACTTCAGAATATATAAAATTATATATAGATAATTATCGGTAACTATCTAACTTTGTTTCGCATTTTTCACATATATTGTAACTCAATGCCCACCCAGAAATCAGTTACAAACAATAACATCGTTGCTGATTTAAAATTGTTTATCTGGCATCCTGGGTAAAACTCGCTCTGAGTATCTGAAAACTAATTGCGACAAGTAAAAATAACGGAAAGAGAGGACATATTCTCGGGGGCCATTCTCCTTGCGAGGCCTAACTCTAGAAAAAATCATAGCAATAATATATTTATAAAAAAAGTAAAACCGATCTCTTATAATGAATCTGGACTAAATTATTTGTTTGAGATGAACCTATATACTGATGTATTACAGGTATAAGTTCCTTCAGCTCTTTTTATACAAACAAGAAATAAAAGAAGCGGAACATTGCCTTCAAAAGTATCCACTTTCTAGGTGGTACTTTCACAATAAAAATTATTATACAAAAGGACAGATTTTGACACGGCTCTGTTTGTGTTTAAATTTGTTTGCAAATTATTGTTGACTTTATTGCTCTTTGATAGTTAAATAAAATATTAGACATGAGAAAAAATATTCAGCGAATGTAAATTAGCAGTAAATTTAAGTATTTGATCTAAAAATTCAGATCGAATACCTAGGAAAATAACGAAAAATCAACCACAGGACCAGCTGAATTATATAAATATAATGTTTTTATAGATTGTATTATAGGTAATTATTACAACTGGATTTAATGCAGCAAAATAAATAAATAATACATTTAGTTTTATATGGTTATTCCTAAAATAAAATCTATAAAAAACAGTCGCGAATCTAAATCATATTGGAATACATTTTCACCAGAAGATATATATTTTTACCAGTAAAAATATAAATTATCTGGAAGGTGCTAGTAAAATTATATGATTTTAAGTTTCTTATATGTAGTAATATATATGTTTGCATACTTATCATTATTTATTTTCATCCGATGTATAAATTTTACAGCGAATGTGTATTTTTTGGTAAAGTTATAATTTCAGTAGTTAAGTCCAAATACATTTTCATTAGCATATGCTGCTCTACAATATCTATGAAACTCAATTTGACTGGTACGAAACCTTCATTTGCTGTTCAAACTCAAACCTAACCTAATGATAATTCTTTAGGTCAAGTCAAAATACAAACTAACCAATCTCTCAAAGGAAAATAAGCGGAAGAATTAGTACAGACAGACATCGAATCTCACATACTGCTCCACAGCTTGTCTACATTTCGATATTACACTATGTTTTAAAAATATAATAGCTATCCTTAACGATATTACTACGGACTTCTGATATAAAAGTATCGGTCTAAGTATATTTAAACCGAATTTTGGTCAATAGGAGGGCGCAAAAACAATTATCACTTCTCTGAAGTCAAAAATTCACGTCAAACGCAATAAAACCGTGACGAGCGTTCCGAGTCACTAGATAAAAAATAATATTAAAAGTTATTATTTAAGCAAGACCAATATATAAAGCCTATTAGAAACGCTCTATATTTATTTTGGGTTTGGCTTTTTCAGGTAAGACAATCCGGTCGGTACACAGTAATTATTTTCTAAATCATCCAAATTGGTCGGCTGGCGAAGGAATTATTACCTGCCAGCCGACCCAGTGGCTCGAAAAGCGACTGATCCGGTTTCAACCATATACTACTACTCTGCATTCATAGACAGTCTACGTCATTTCAAAGTAAGACCTCCGAGCAGCACCACTTTTGATACATCAAAGCCAAACAATGATTTTTGATTTAGTATAAATATTCATTCCAGCCCAGTTAACTATATATACTACTTCTCCCTAATGAAAGTTCGGCCACAATAACATATCATTGATATAGTATTATATATTAAATATATTATTAAGACTTATCTAGATATTGGAGAAGGGGCATTACTTAAGATTGAATACGTTTGATGATAGCGAACCTGCTCACTAAGAGACGATATTTTAGCTGACTGTGATTCTAACGATTGCATATAATAGTTATACTTCAAAAGCGTACATTTTTTATTGTGTACTTTATTGCTAGCAAGTATAGCTTTTTTGTTATATTTTTAACACCTTTGTACAACGCCAAATTATTTTTGTTTTAATTAAACATATAATACAAAAGAGATACTATGTAATAAAATCTAATAATATAAATAAATGTTGTCTTTATAATAATTTTAATTTTATAAAATTAATAATTACAGATAAATTTTTTTCTTAAAACATCCATTACATTAATTAAATCTGAATAATTCGCGAGTTTAGTTTTACGATCATAGAATACTTAAGCTACCTTAAAACTTGGTAATTAGCAGTATATCATCAGCAAATTTAATATATCCCTCTTTTATTCTTCCTCGCAAACTTCCCAGTGCTTATCTCATTATTTATTACCGGTACAAAGCCAAGAAAAACGATACAGGATGGCAGAGAGCAGAAGGTCTATTTGCAATTTAAAATATTGTAATTCATATTATCCAATATTGCATTTATGATTAGAAAATATTTTAATATACCCTGATTTAATCTCCATCGTCAGAACAGTTTAGAAACTAATCACCAACATTTACGTTGGCGAAATAGTAGTTTTGATAGCGCTCTAGCAGCCGTTAACCCTCTAAATAACGATAATAAAGCGATTGTTTGAGGAGTTAATAGGTTACGGCCTATTATATAATCGAACGAGCGGCGAAATGTTATTTCGCGTTATTCGCACGACACACATTTGTAGCGAAAATTATTTTTAACGAACCTCACACGCTTTCGCGTTACGGGTTAATGATGTGAAAATTATGGATTGCGGATACAACTCTCATAAAATGCGTGGATATAGAGGTACCTCGGAAATAAATTAAGCCTTAAAAATAGGGGAAAAAACTCATAAAAAAGAGTTTGGATTAGAGTTTCATACATTTATCACTCTCTGTTTTTATTACAACTAGCATGGGCACTATTTTTTTCCTATATATGTTAATAATAGTACTAATTTTTGCTCATAGCATGAAGACTCATTGTAAGTCAATTCCAATCCACTAAATCAATATTTTTTTAATGTTTTTCGCAGTTTTTATGATGACGCTTGGTATAAATAGCACGGAGCTGAGCTGTAGTGCGGGGATGTTTGTTATCACCAAAAACTATCAAATTGAAATTGCTGTGTGAGCAGGTGCGTTATCGTAATGTAGCATTCAATCATCAGCAATGTCTCTTCGGACACGCTGGACCTATTTTCGAAGTCGTTTCAAGGCATATTTATAGGTTTTATTGATCCGTCTTGAAAGTGTACAATTCCATCGCTGTTGAAAAAGTGATATTTATCGTCTTAATGGATACTTTCTTTTAAAGAAAAGAATTACGTTTAAAAAGAACTGAGGTATCAAAACATGACCATACACAAACAGAGGTAGCGCAGCACTGACACTTGTATTTACTTTTAAGACGAACCTCGTATTATTATATAAGTAGCACTATACGTTCTGCTTTCTATAATAATAACCATATAATTTTACCTCTTAAGAAAATATATATGTATATATAATAATTAAAGTATAACCATAAACCACACACAAATCCAAAGAAACTATTTTTGTAATGGCAACCCTTTTTCAATAAAAACGTGTACACTTTCGTTAAAGAGGGATAGAGTTTCGAGAGGTAAACCGCCAATGGCCTGAGCAAATATGACCGGTATTATGAGAGTCGAATAGGTAAATAAAAACAAAGCTGGCATAAACACCTTGATTTATGTGTAATAAGAGCACCGACTCTGCCACCGGCAGCGATAATAAAATAATTCACGTCGTCGTCGTGGCGGTCGGTGCATGGCTTTATCAACTTCGCCAAAGCGCACACCTAGGTACACGCTTGCAATTTGTCGCGGCCATACAACGTTGCTACTGCTACTACTGCTCTTGCAATAACACTCATGGACGGCGAGTGTATTGTTATGACCGTCGGCAGCAGCGGCGCGCGATACGTGACGCCGCAAATCAGTGTTGCCATAAAGAACGCGCGAGGGAGGCAATAATGTAAATGCGCACGTGAGCGTAAGTTTGCGTGTACATAGGCGGCTAGACGGTAGACTCGTTAAGATAATGAGTAAATATTTTTCTTTAACTTCTGTATTAATTTTTAATTTGTTATGAACAAATATTTCTTAGTATTGGTCGAAAGATCTCGTCACTTATTTTAACTAATAGGAGCCTTAATCTAAAATCACAACATACGAGGTGTGAAATAAATTGGTTGAGTTCATAATTGCCAGAACTAATATCCTCACTAACAACCAATAAGGACTATCCGCCTTTACGTAAATATTCAATGTCAAAATTGCTAAAACAAAATTTTTTAACTTTTCGATATTTGAATAGATAAAATTAACGAGTATTTAAATACTAATTGTACAAATACAACCACCGTATTTACAAGATAAAGCCAGCTTTGATATATCCTGTATCTTAGATAAAAAGAACATTAAAAGTATAATATTTTCTGTGCATATTGGCAGGACCGGCCCTAGATTATTATGCGCACAGACAAAAGCTACATTTTTGCCCCCCCAACTCCTTATTAATACTTTAATAACTCATTATATAAGCTCAAAAATATAATTCAAGTTAAAGTAATCTAATTCTACATTTTAAGTGATACTTTTTTCTACAATTACGGGTATTTAAGAATTTGTATTTTTGTTCTCATCGCAATTTTTTGCGCGTGAAATATTCTAAAAAATACACAGTACCAAAAAAAATCTAATCTCCTTAGTGAAACTCACAATGATAAATGTCAAATGCCAAGTGAAAGTAAAAAATTATATATTTGTGAATACTCAACAGCCTACGACAGGGCGATGCTCTGGACTTTCGGTCAGACTAACAACTTTTAAAAAGTTACACACCATTTTAAGGGATGCCCCATTATTAAAGCAAGGTACCTAGGCTTCTTATTATAAGAAAAGTCGCAATTTTCATTTAAAAGGTGAAGAAACTAACATGCTTATCAAACTAAGCCAAAATATATACAAAATTTATTTTTAGTAAAAAACTAATATAGTAAAAAACTGCGGCAGTGACCGTGTCTTAAAAAAAATAATTTACAAAAATGAAAAAAAAAAATTTTCAATTTTTATTTTGCTTTTATTTTTAATTTTTGACATTTTTACTTTCTTTACTTTTAACACTAAAATTTTTTTTAACAAAGATACGATTTTTTAATTTTTTTAATAGCCACCATTTTAAAACAAAATGGTGGATATAGCTGGCTAACAAATATATCTGAGATGTTTACAAGGTCTATATTTGGCAAAAAAATTATGCTGATACATTAAAAGCAGCGAAAGTTATCGGGACCTTAATTTTAAGTTAATTTGTTATTTTCAGGCAAAATGTGTTTTTATTAGGAATTAAGTTAGGTTGAGTTATGCTACGATCTATCGTAGCATAACCTTACTATCATAGCATAACCTAACATAGCCTAACTCAAAAGATTTTTGTTTAAGGGAAAATAAAAGTTTATGCACACATGTTCTCAATTTTATACCTTTAGGTACACATAGAGGCGGTCACCAGGGCGATGCAACTAATGCAAGGTACCCAACCTGCATATTATGAGGGGGTCCAATTTATAAAAAAATTTGAACCTTTTATAAAAATCAATATGTTTAATTGATCGCCTCTACTGCCTTCGGGCCGGCCCTGCATATTGGGGCTATAGTATACTGTTTTATGCCTCTAGGGAAGATCAGAGTAGATAGTATAAAGATAAGGAGAATGACTTCTTACAATACTAGCTGCGATACATTAATTTTATTACTTTTTTTCAGGGCTGTGGAGTCGTTAAAAAAAACACGACTCCGACTCCGACTCCGATTCCGATATTTACTAACAACACGACTCCACTCCGACTCCGACTCCGACTCAAAAAAGTTTAATTTTATCCGGTATTTTTGGTGTTTTTCTACACGTTTATTATTCATACGCTATACACATTCATTATTACGCAATTAAAAATTCATAAATTTCATAATTTAAAAAAATGCTCGGAGTCGCTCATTTTTCACGACTCCGACTCCGACTCCAACTCCGGCCAAAACACCACGACTCCACGACTCCAACTCCGACTCCGACTCCGACTCCACAGCCCTGCTTTTTTTGATAAAGAAGAAGCTACGACATAGTTCATTGAACTAACAAATTTTCTTATTCTTATAAGTAGAAATCAACAGCAGAAACTAACACAAACGTTAATAACCTTTATGTTGCTAGTGTATTTATATCCACTATAACAGAAATAGAACGCAGTTACTAGATCCTATGATAAAAAATACGTTTCATCATTTTTAAAATGATTTTGTGCTTTCATTTTTAAGTTGGTTCTCTATAGTTAAAATTACTTTGTTTTTATTTTATTTACTTTTTCCTAGTAAAATTAAATTATTAATCTGGTTCAAAACAATGAAATAAAACATGAATTTCATTAATTTAAGAATTTTAGCAACCATTGGACAGAATATACATTAATCCATAATGATTAGTTTTTACGGTAAAGTTGTTTTTAAATCTTAATAAAATACAAATTAAAATTTTTGTTTTTTATGTATTTTAATAACTTAAAAAACAGATTGATAAAAATTATAAAAATTTAGAATAGTTTCTATTATATAAATATCCCTAAACTACGTTTATATTAATTAGCTATTAACATGTTATTAATTACTTAATTAGCTATTAACATGTTACTAATTACTTTCTACTAAGAAAGAAAATGTTATTCTTCCTCTTTCTAGTCATAGTCAGACTTGACATCCAGTCTTGTTATTTGAATTATGTTTCTCAGTATTAAGTACCTGAGACACATAAATTACGTAATACAAAAAATATCTACATAAAAAGCAACTCGAGACACGATTTAACATATTTTTTTAATCCAACACATATGACATAATAAATAACCGCAGAGAACGATGTCAACAACTTTGACCACAATAGCTTTCGTCTTTGTATAAAATATATATATCCTGTGCACATACACATAAATTCACTCATTTTTCATAGCTGTCACGCTCTGAGAATGCTATCAGACACGCTTGGATGTTTACGCCTTTTTATCTGAAAATGCTCATCGGGGAAAACGTTCGATGCACACGTATTACGTAGCATGGCAGGGGTGAAATCAATTTTTCCCAACCCCTATACTTTGGAGCTCATCGGCGCTAAGAATTTTTACTTGTATTACTAAATACAGTACTAAAAATAATTCATCAATACCGGTATTAAAACGGTATTACATTAAATTAAATTTATTTTAAAGACCATCCGAAGATAGTGATATTTATTAAAACATAAAATAAAAATGTATTTTAAGCTATATAAGCTAAAAATTATGCATATTTACCTAATCATGCCTTTAATTGCCATTTAAAAATAAAACTTTATAATACAATTATGTATGACACAGAATATGTTAATAAAAAAATTAAAACCAATTATAAACCATCATAAATAAAAGGATTTTTCATATCACGTCATACATTTTCGATCTCCAATTTATGAGAATAAATATCTATTTACAACAGATATTAATTATACAAGCATAAAGTGCAATGTGCTATTGGCATATACACTATATGATAACTGGCATTCCAGTAGAAGTTATGCAGTCACATTTGATATTTTAAAATACACAAAAGTCACCACTATTTATAAAATAGTTGACAAATTGTGCATAAGTAACTATAGATTCTAATAAATTGTTCGAAATTATAATCCATAGATACGTCTTTAATCCCTTTCAGCAAGTTTTGTTGAACCAACAACATGGGTTTCGTCCCGCCCGATCCAATATTGCTACTTCTGTCTGCCATCAAAACGCTGATAAAATCTTTAGATGCGGGAAATTTAATAGACGACGTGTATAAGGATTTTGAAAAGGGCTTCGATAGAGTTTGTCACGATTCGCTAAGTTCTCGCAGAAAGTTGTATGTCGAAGGGTGCTGTCGACAATCAAACTATTCTTGAGAAATTCCAGTTTTGGGTTTTGGGACGTATTCAAGAATCACGATCGCGTCCTCTTCTAATGCCCGTTAGAGCCAGAACGTCCACAATACTCGCTTATAGCTGTCACCATTTGGCTCCTTATAACGCTGGCAATACATATTGATGAATATAATATTAGCTGGTCCGGTTCGTACCATTTAATTTTAATATTTTATGATTTTTGTATTGATGATATACTATTTTTTTCTGTGTGTATTGTAATAATATAATGTATTGTTTTATTTTTTACCAATGTGATGCATTGGAGTTATCATGATAGTCAAAATTAAATTTTATGATTACACACAATATTTTATTTAATAATATAATTTCCATAATCTGTAATCATAAATAATAAAAATATCATTCTGGTTGTATGTTTAAAATACAAAAATACTGGTATTCAAAATATTCTCCGGTATTGCAAGCCCTAAACGGCACGTACCGCTGCGTGGGCGCCCAAAGACGAAAACAAGCGTCTAAACAGACGAACGAAAGACAGAAATTACCCTAATTAGTCGAACTTTATGACACTTATTAAATTATCGACACGATTCTCTCTCTCGGTGACTGTCGGCTTTTGGACCGAGAGGAGAAACTTGGAGAACTGCCACGGAATTCCGTGAAAAGTAGACGAGTTGGCAGAGGGTCGCTAATGCCAGTCGGTTAAAAGTTACAATAAAGTTCGCCAAAGAGTGACTAAAAGACAGGAAGACTTTCGGTTGAAACTATGTAATTGTTGTAGTATTTTGCAAGCAACGTTATCTCTGCGCTGTTTTAATAAAATGAAACTAGGATGTTAATTTTTTTTAATAAAATTTATATAAGAGAGTTTACTTTATACTTGATATTTATATATAATTTATTTCAAACAGAAGTGACTAATATTACCACAAAGATAAATCTTGTTTAGAACTACACAATATGAAATTTAAATATTTATTATATGATTTTAGTTAAATATTATGCTGAATGTTAGATTTGCGTTTTACTGTGAATAAAGCCCGAGATTTTTATGGACAGTATTTTAGAAATGGGTCTCCAATTATAAAGTATTAAAATACTTTAAAGGGCTTAAAATTATAATTTAGCAGTTTATTTTAGACAAAGTTAAAATGGATGTGCAAGATATAAGTGGTACACGAAAGCAATCGAAATGTTTTAAGATTTAATTCACACGAGTCATATATAATTGAAAATATAACGTCTATAGAAAATACAGTCAAGTACAACAATATATTTACCACAAATATATTTTTGCTTAATTTTTATAAAGACAAAAAAAAATAAGTGTATCATCAATTTTTATTGCTGTATTTTTTTTATTTAACAGATTTTCCATAAAAAAATATTTTATATTCCGATCCCTATTTTGTACCTAGCTAATATAACCCTGTCTTTTGCGCTTTCAATTACTCGAAATATCGCGCTTCGCATATAGTGCAGAAAAGTTGATGGAAGAAAGGATTTCCTAATATCACAAAGCATTTTATTACGAAGACTGCATTACAAGTGGTGCTAAAAGATTGTCAAATAATATTCACTTAAACTGAATAAGAATAAAACTCAATTTATTCATATTGAGTATTAAGATAAGTATGATAATAATGATTAACAAGTATTTAAAAATGTATTTTATAGAAAGTAGGTAATATAAAATATTTAGGGGTTATTATAAATAATTTTAAAGTACGTTGTAAAAACATAAACAGAAAAATAGACATTTTTAAAATGAATTCTAGTATAAATACAAAAAAAAAAACTCTCATAATATTAATATGCAATACTAAAGTTACTGTAAAGCAATACAATAAATAAGATAAGACAATGTTGCAAAACCAACTTATTTAATGGTTTTTTAAAATTAAAAAAAAAATCGCAATAACCATCTGTCTCTAATACACGATTTAAATCGTTGAATTAGAAACATAGTAACAGTAAAATTATGAAAAAAGAGTTTTAAAATAATTTCAGAACTAAAGTTATCTAACTAAATAAACGCTACGCCAAAAATACAATAAATTGTATTATATTTTAACTTTTCTGGCAAAAATGCACAAAAATATAAATACAAAATATAATTTATATTTTTAATTATTTATAACCACTTTACATATTATATTAATATTCTAAATAAAGTTACATATTTTTTTTGTTATGAATACTTGCTATCTAATTGGCAAATAAATTTAGCCATAATATTAAAAAAATTATGCCGATATGAAAAAAATAAAAAAAATACTTAAGAATTATATAGAGTTTTGGATATTAAAGTGTTTATTAAATACTTTTTTCTAAAAAAATTTAACAATTTTTATCGCTATTTGTAATGGATATTTACCTATTCATTTTTTTTAAGTACTGTCTTAACAAAGTTACTTTTTTTATAGGAGCCAATTAAAAAAATATAATAGATCAGGCTATCTAACAAATTTAGTAAACAATTTCACAAGATATATTCTTGTAAAAAAATTTATGTCGATAAAATAAAAACTACAATAGTAACATTGTTCTCAAATTTCATTATATCTGTTTTTCTTTTTAAATTTATTTTAAGTACAGTTTTTATTGACTGAATTGTATCCGCCTTTGTGACTGTTTTTGTGTATACTTAAACTTGTAATTAAAAAAAAAAAATTTCACATGTTTAATAACACAAATATTTTTTTAACTTTTTTAAATTTTAAAAGCTTTATTTAAAAAAGAATAACTTTCATTGCAATATTTCACATGAATTAGTTGCATGAATGTGAAATAATATGTTATTAATCAAATTTTTAGAAAAAAAAATATTATTGTAAATTAATTACTTTTAAAAAGCAAAACATAATTTAAAAATATGCAATATATTTTTTTTTAATTGCTTATATGACTTAAAGACATATTTAAATATTTTAAACTAATTTCTTTGAAAAAAACATTTTTTTTAAACTCATTTCATTAACCGGAGTCTTAATGCCTTGCACTCGCTCAACCGCCCTTCTAACTATTCCTGTGTATATTTGTAATTTTTTCCTCATTTTTATTAATAAAAATATTTTTTGTTAGGCTAGGTTAGGGTACACTATTCCGTAGTCTAACTCAGCCTAACTTAAGATAGCATATAAAAAAAAAATTATATAAATTATTTTTTATTTTTAAATTATATATTGTTCTAAGAAAAAAATGTTCGAAACATTAAAATATTTTGTTTGATGGCAAAATTATTATTTAACATACTTACAAGTACAAAAAATAGAAAATTGGTCTATAAAAAAAGAAGGTTAGGCTAAGTTAGGCTGGGCTTACATTTTATACTTAAATTCTTAAATTCATGTACATGTGCATCTAAGATTATAATATTAAATGTATATGTAGTTTTATAAATAAATATATTATATAAAAACATTTTGTAAGAAAAATTGTATAATATTTATATAAAAAATTGTGTTCTATTTGTATTCTAACCTAACCTTACTTAAAATATTTTTATTGTTACAAAATATTAATTTGATTACACGTGTATTTCATTTAATGAATTCAGAAACACTTAGAGACAGTTACAAGAGCAGAGCAGCATGTTCAAAGCAGTAAAGCTCTGGATTATAAAGGAGTTACGAAAAAATACTGAAAAATAAAAAAATAGTAATTTTGGCAAAATCAACAAATTAAAATTTACATTGACAACAAAATTGTATAACATAATTCCTACATTTTTTTTATTTTAAACTGTTTGCTAATAACATGTTTATGTAAAAAATCAGCTAATATAAAAATAAATTTAGATACACATACCAAAAAAGATATCACAATAGCGGTGTAGCGGGTATAAGACATATAGGTTTAGGACTCTACATAGGGCTCCAAAAAATAAAAAAATAAATATTCAATGAAAAATTTTTATAAGACCCGTAAACTACAATTTTTACAGTAGAAACTGTATAACATCATTTTTGTATTTTTTTATTTAATTTTTGATTATATAATTAGTATTGTTGAGAAAATGTGAAATTATTTTATTATATAAAAATAGCTCGAACAGCTGTCAGTTGCATTAAGCAAAATTTCTACACTGCTAAATCATCGCTCAATTTGAGAGAAAGTGGTACAATACGTACTGCTTGTATTTCAAACCATCACTCGTTTATCAAATCAAAATTAGTAAAGAAAATATTGCAAAACAATCTTAAACCAAGTTACTCGCAATCCGAGGTTCGATTGTTTAAAAATTTTCCATTAAATATATAATTGCAACCAATGTCACAGTTTATTCAGATAAAATTGTCCAAATGCAAATTCAATCACAAAAGTTTGTAAATTGTTAAAGAATACTGCCAAATTATTTTTGATCCTTCGTTATTAGTAGATTAGTGGAAAATAAATAATTTGCTAAATCTTTAAAAAATACGTTTTTGAGAAAATGGTTGTTCTTATCGCATGATTATTTATTCAGCCAAAAATAATAGTGAAACATTTTATCATTCTTTATTGTGAATGCTGTTGTTTTAGTATTTGTAAGGTGAATTATAAGCAGTTATTCTGACGCTTTTGTTGACAGTTTTTATTAACTATTGAATTAGTATAAAATATGTTAATATATTTTAATTTTCCCATCTTGTTCATATTCTAAATTATATGTAAATCTAATTTTTATAATAATTTAATATGTATTTATGTTCTACAATATATCATTATCTACATTTTGAATTACTGTTGTGACATGCTTATTATCATTCATTAATAATGGCAAACTTACTCTTAAATTGTTGAAATATTAATTTAATGAGAGCAATCTTGAATTATTGCCACATCATGTTTTCACGTTTTTGACATTTACGATATAATCCAGACTTCCGTTTTTAGTATAATATATTTTAACTTTTCCTAGGTGAAAATCGTAAATTTATTCATGTACATCAACACGTACACGATGCAGATATAATAAATCCGAAAAGAAGAATTTTAGAATAATCAATAAAACAAAAATTTATAGCTCGTCCACGGCTGAAATATGGCCACCGGGAATTGTGCCCGTTGATAATGGCCGACTTTACGGCCAGGCGATTTATCTTTCAAAAACAATCAAAATCCTTTATTGCAATTATTCGAATTTATTGCTAATACTATAAATACCCTGTGTTAACGGCCTGTTTTGTTAAGTTAAAGCTGTTATTTTACCCCTCACTCCAAGCCTTAAAAACATTATAATGTGTGTATTGTATAGGTATATAATATATTATAGTAAATATATTTTTTATTACGAAAATGAAAATTAACATACAAATTTTTATGCAAATACGCCCTGAAGTCGTTACTTTTGCATTCTTTCGGTTTTTATCTTCTAAATGAAAAATATTTCTTTACTCTTTCATTATATTCATATTAGCATATTTTATAAGTAGATGCTATACAAGCAGATGGAGTTAAAATCCACCGAAAGTATTTTTGATAACATAAATTAAATCGCACAGTCATCATCATTATGTAAGCTTTTATATGTAAACGTTTATTGTAAGATTTAGAGTTTAGAGATAAGTTTTGAAAAGTTTATCTGAATAGGTAATTCTTAATTGCTTTCCCAAATACAAGATAATCATCATCCAAAGCAGAAAAAGATAATATTTACATTCGTTATTATCTTTATCGCAAATTAAATAATCTAATGAATTGGTAAACAGTGCCAAAGCTCTTAATATTGTAACTGTGCGATTTGAAACCAAGAAAATTCTTGAAAATTTCACGAATCGGAAATCCTATGCAAACTGAAAGCGAGTTGCTCAAGATAATAATGGAGATAATGGTAATGTATCAACACAAATAATAGAGTCTAATATGAAACTTCTTAATCTGTAGACATTTCAGTGAAATGAATATTCAGAGACGCGTCATAAATATTATATTTATTGTTAAAAATAGCCCAAGGAGAGCCAATCTTGGAAAATAAAGCGGTAAGTGCATTGGACCTTCACGCTTATATATAACAAGCAAACGTGTGTTGGTCAAGGTTTTTATCCCTTGCAAACATAAAAACTAAGTTCCGAATCTGATTACTCGCGCCTTTTCAAACATAGAACCGCAATTTGGAGGGCTCTAGCAAATTCCAGTCACGGTTTACATTAACATGCATTAAACTATATTATGTTGGCTGTATGTATATAGGTTTTGTGTTATATCTTTTAACGTATACATATATTAAAAATATCATTGAATTTTTTTGTATAAGCATTAATGAAAAATAAAATAAATTTTTGATAACGTTTTTACATTTTTTTCAATGCCAATAATAGGGCAATAAATAATTTCCTTGATTAAAAGCTAAAATAATTTATTCAATTTAATTACGATATTTTCTTAATGAAAAAAAAATTGTTACAAATGTTTTTTATATCTTAATAAAGTCCCTATTACAGATAAAAAATGGTAAATTAATATTTCAAAAAAATTATTGAAATAGATTTTTTAATATAATTAATCTCATCTATATTTTTAGGGCGTACTATATTGATTTAATCTCTAAATATGTTTGATTTTGATTTATGACACTTGAAATCAGTGAATAATTATACATTGGAAACAGATTACTGAAATAGTAACAGAATAATATTATATGCAATTCAGCTCTTAATTAATGTTTTTTATTCATAGTTAATTTTATGAAAAAAATAATAGATTCACTAGAAATACTGTATTATATTTTAGTTTATAAATTTGATGGTAAAAATACTTATATACAATTTAATATTTTTAATTTTAAAATACTATTCAATTAAATTGGAAAATTTTAATATAAAATTGTTTCATGAACAGCGTAAAACAATGTAAAGTTTAACAATGAAAAGGGAAAAATTCCGTTAGCAAAAAAAGAGAATCGTTGTACTTTGGTAAAAACATTAAATAATAAATTTTAGCGAAAACTTTCATTTATCAGTGTCAAACTTATTTTTATCAGTAGAAAATTATAAATTAATTACTCAAATGAAATTTTGCGAATTTTATCTGTTACGACGTAATGTCTTATGTGCCCTAATATTAAAAAAAAAACAATAATTAAAATATAAAAGTACGACGAGGTCATAAGAAAGTCGTACCTATTATCTACATGCATACCAACATTTGTATCGTTTATTATATGTATTCACTACACAACCATCATCATACGCTTTAAGCTTTTCCATATACAACTTAAACTATTCCATCCAACGTTAATTATTTTCGAATCAATCATAAGTTCACGACGGTTTTGTTCGCCTCATTTTCCGCTTTACATCCATAAAGTCAAAGTTTCCGACTCGAATTTCCAGTCGAGACGTCGCAAAGTAAAGGCATACATATCAGGTCGCATTTAATATCTACCTGCCGCTAAACACAAACAGTGTTGCTCCAGACTAGACTGTAGCGTGTAGCGCTACATGATTTACAACGACGACATTATCTTGGCCACCCCCACTGCTGGCTGGTGTGACAGGTACGTGAATGACAAAGAAATGGCGCCCCGGACGCCTCATGTTTAATGCATTCGCATGGACGCCCACTCCTCGTTCGGAAAACTGTCTCGTTAGTCGCAAAAATATAGCAACGAAAGTGGCAGTGGAAGTCGATAGCTATTGCGAGGCTTTTTTATCAAAGGGCTTTTCTATTTCAAGTGGTGCTTTGGCTGAATTGAACTATTTTGATAAAAACATCAATAATAGGATATTGGCAAATTCATTATTTTTTTATTTTAATATATAACAATTAAATTGTACAAATAATAAACCAAGTTAATCATCACAATTGCATACTTTTTTGTATTCTAAAATAATACTATAAACAATAATAATAATTATTATCAGGAATATTAATAAAAAATATTGCTACATATTATACTTAATATATTTAAGTCATAAACGCCACCAAATCGATATGCCTTTGTCACACTGACAGGTAGAACTTAATACTTGGAACTAAAGAATGATTATTTTCTGAATAGGTAGTTTACTCATAAAAAACAAAAATGGGCATTTTTTATAAAATAATATTTTTTTTAGATTTTCTCGCAGGTTGACTATTAATGACAACAAACACATTTGAGTGATCACGTCTTTTGAAATATTTCTGGTTCAACATATATTCATTACCAATGACAAGAAAAGATAGAGGTCGAGCCCTTTTATTAAGATATTCTTGAGAATTATATACCTGCACTGAAATGACTACTGAGACGGTAGCGTCGAGATGAGATAATTCAATGATATTTCTCAAAATATTATTGTCAAACATACTGAATTGTGGACTTGACTGAATTTGTACAAACTTGCTACCAATAAGAAACGACAACCAATGACAAACGAAGAAGATGAAAGAAGCAGCCGCTTCTCTCTTCACGTCAACTCTGATCCACCACGACATCCGGAATCCAGAGTTCAACCCATTTAGAAGACGACTCGATCGTTTAAACGCGGACACATAAAGATGACTTCACGTATACAATAACATAAATATACAAAACCGTGCATGAACCAGATTTAAACTGTTGCACAGTATTAAAGTTTATCAAAAAATCAAAACTCTCACTGCTTTAACAAAAGCCAGAACAATCTTTATATATTAACAACTCTGAAAATTAATGATTCAATGCCAATTTTCTAATCAAAACCTTTTTTAAAGTAATTATTAGAATTTCAATTATATTTAGAAACCATCGATTCTATCACTAACAAGAAGAAGAAATTTCAAAATTTTACATAAGCAGCTCAGTTTATTTATAAGAAAACGTTGAATGAGCAGCAC
Source organism: Plectrocnemia conspersa (assembly GCF_051122295.1). Classification (NCBI taxonomy): domain Eukaryota; kingdom Metazoa; phylum Arthropoda; class Insecta; order Trichoptera; family Polycentropodidae; genus Plectrocnemia; species Plectrocnemia conspersa. The sequence continues at coordinate 9,716,684 of NW_028277174.1, read as the reverse complement.
AAAGATTAATAAAAAAAATGTATTATGTTAAAACTAACCATGTTTTTATAAGTAAATCTAAATATTGTAAATAAGTTGCCGGTAACTTTAAATAGCAAAGTTTGAGGGTTAATTTATGTAATATTTAATTTTTTGTATCCTTGATATACTTGCATCAAAGAATATTTGGACTGCATTATACAAACAGATGAAAGCGTTATAGTCTGAGGTTGCATGGTATCATTAAAAGAAGGAATTGTGTACTGTGTCTAAGGGTCACATGAATACCTAAATGAACAACCCAATACTCAATATTGGAATCTAATCTAATGTTTCTTGGGGAAAATATTTTAAAAATTAAAGTGGTTAATGCAACCATACACTTAAAAATAATAACCTTTTTTAATCATGCTTCTCTAAAAATTAGGAGTAGATTTTCTTTGAAAAAAATCAAATAGTATATTTAAAAGAATTTGCTTAGAAAAGCTGAAAATTTTAGTTTCAAGTTTTGTAGTGAAAAAATAGTATATGTTGTGAAGAACATTATATTAGTTTAAATTATTAGTCATTACTATTACAAAATAATAAGTACAATTGTAATTTAACCACTCTACTAAATAATGAAAAATAAATCTTCGTAAAAAAACTTGCATCATATTAATTAAGATTTTCCTAAATTATCAATTTCGTATGTAACAAATTATGCTATTTGATTTGGAAATTTATATTTAAATATATGTATATAATACAATTTATATCTGTAAAATGTGGTAAACAGTGTAAAATTTCATGGAAAAGCACTACCCGGGTAAAGCTGTAGCAGTGCGAACCATTACTCAATTAAATAACAATGCAATATCACATTTTCGCCAAATCCTCAAAAGAAGGCAAACGAATGTGTTATTGGATAGGATTATAGTTATAGTTATAGTAATCAAATGCACACGTTATAAAATTGTAAAGAGATAAAAATAAGAAAAATAGATACCGCAGCAATTGAGTAAAGATAAAAAATGTGACTGCTTAAAAGCGTGTGAACATCTTTTGGAATTGGAATCAAAAACTCAATTTTTAAGTCATTTTATCAATAGGGAGAATAGATCGGTATTATACTTGAACCAAGAAAATTACGAATGATAAATTTAATAACTTAAGATGTATAAAATATAGTTTAGAAAATTATTAAACTATACTCGCTGATTATTGTAATTTGAAGTCTTTTAAATTTTATGCATTTCAATAAAAGAACGACATTACTTCTGATATAAAATTATGTGGTGTTTTTCATATATAAACGCCTACGCGATTCCAGAGATTTGTATTAAAGCACACAATTAATAATATATGAAATAATTTCATAATTCAGTGAAATATCAGTATAGCAAAGCACACGGGACCGAAGAAAAAATTTCGTTATACTGAAAATTCATTATATTGAATGTAAGGAAGATGATATATTTTTATTTTATTTTTAATTACTATAATACTACAGCATCAAAATAACCTCTTACAATATTGTCTATTTTTAAGGATACTGATGTACACAATAAAAATATTTAAAAAAAGTTTGAGGGTCGGCGAAACACCTTGAATGTTGTTTGTGAACACATCCGACACACATCAAGTCAAGAACGAACTGAATTCAGAGAAATATTGTGTTACGTTGTTACGTCGTTCTTAAATTTGGATCAAAATATTTCGCTATACTGAGATCAGTCTTCGTTGCAATGAAAACATTTTGTATGAAAGTTTTTTGGGAGCAAATTGAAGATTCGTTATACTGGGAATTTCGTTATTTCGGTATTCGTTACCAAGAGATTTCAATGTTGTAATACGACCAACAAAAATAAACGATCTGTTTATATTATTAAATTAAAATAAATTGTGCAGTAATAAAAACTTATCCGCGTTTTTTTTCAATGTTAAACGCCTACTTTTCAAAACTAAGCCTGTTATCTTAATAAATATTCCAATTTAAATACCAACAAACATTAAACAAAACTAATAGCCATAAAACTCCGTTAATAATCAGCTAACATTTTTCCCCTAAAATTATCCCCAAATAAATAACGCCCTGCAATTAAACTCACATTAAAACCTTATCTTAATACTCTCATAAATCACACACAACCTAATGAAATGCACAAATAAAACAATAAAATACACATTAAACTATCTTATCAAACCAAAAGTAGTAAGTTGGCAGGACATTTTCCCTAAGAAATTTATTACCTATAAATAAACTATTCGTGCTTATTTTTTCCGCAGCCCGCTTTATTCAGCGACAACGCGAGAGGTGGGTGAGACAATTTACGGCACAATCAAAATGTTTACGGTGTATAATTAAAATACGTTACCTGCGCCGAGACCAGGCCCTGCTTAAGCCTGGGCAGGTCCGTGTGACTCCAGGGACTAGTAGACCACGGCGGTATGTTCCGAAGATCTTCGCTGAACCTGCAATTATACACGAGGGGCTCGTAAATCAGTCGGGCGAGTGCGTACGCCTAGTGTACTATTAGTATATTAGATTTGAGCTGTTATATTAACTCAATTATTCACGGGGGCAATTTAATAAAACGGGGTTAAAGTTGACGCTCTGGTGTAAACTATGAACGAGACTAATAGTCCTGCGGGAGCCCATAACGCAATAGGCTAGACACCTAGAATGTGAAAGGAAGTGTGTTGTGATGTGATGTTAACGCTATTGTTTTAGATTGTGTCGATTACGATGTTTAACAATCATGCACTTCTTTCTTATTAATATAAAATCTCATTTACGAAGTAAATATGCTACGGTGAATTTATATTTTCATTAGTATAAACATAATTTCACTAGATCAGCCATAAGAGCATTCAATAATTGATTTACAATTTTACTGCTCAGTATCAGTAAAACTGTATTTGTTCACAAACCCCAGAATAGCATATCCTGTTCTGTGTCACAAACAGATGACCCGGGATGCGTATTTCCACATAATCAGAGATTCACATAATTTCGACGTCACATCGTTCAACAAAACAATAAAATAAATCAAACCTAACCAAAGCAAATTATCCTAATAAAAGTTTTGAAACTATAGTTAGTTTTAGAATTTATATTAGGTAAGTTGCGTTTGTCTAATTTACTTATGCTAAGTTTGAGTATGAACAACAAACGGTCGTTTTGCAACTATCAAATTGAGTTTGAACGACAGTTTAGAGCAGCATATAATTTCACTAGCCCCTACATAGTCAACCGCTCACACAATAATTGCTTACGAGTCGATCGCTCACAAGCGATTACTCATATTGCTCACACGGAACATTATTTTGTCGTCTACATACTAATTTTTAAAATAAGAAATGATAAAATTATTTTTAAAAAATGATGTATGAATATTTATTATTTTTTTTATTTCAATCAATTGCTTTTTTTACTTTGTCTTATTAATTTTTAAATTAAATAACTTGCCTTGTGAAATTTCGTGTACTATGTCGTAGACTTCAAAGCAAGTTATTATGAAAATTTAATAAATTTAATTAGCCATTTTACATAAAGCAAAAATACAAGGAAATACCATTAAATGAATTGGCGAAAATTTTACGGATGGGTATTCTAGCATTTAGAAACTTGCTATTCACGATTTACTTCCTTTTACAACATATTTGTGCGAGGGATGATTTTAATATATTTGGTGGACCGAAAAGTAATCAAAATTTTTTTTCAAATCTGTTTAATTTAATACGCGTTCTAATAATCACATAAGTTTTTATTATTAAAAAAAATTTAGAAAAGTTTTTTATTTAAAAACCAAAAGAGTTCTGCAAAAAGGGAATTGAAAATTTGGCAACATGTTGTCAAAAAGTCATTAATAATGATGGATTTTTTTTTAAATTAGTATTTAATATAATCTTCTAAATAAATGTTTTCTGCAAGCAAACAAAAATTTTGATTACTTTTTGGTTCACCTAATAATATATCTTGCATCTATGAATTCATAAATATCAATATATTTATTTAATTTCTTTCCCTGGATTCATTTAAACTTATCAAACTAAAATTGAATTGTTTTTTTTATCCTGATCAAAAATTTTATATTTATTATTTTTTGTCATAGCGGTCATCCGAAAGAGTAGCAAACATAAAAAAATAAAGATGTAAATAGGTATTGTAATATAGGGTATACGATATTGTACACAAAAATCCGTTACCGTATACCCTCTCCGAATTTTATGACTACAGCATTAGGATTTTGTGATCAAAAATGCACTAAAAAGGCTTTGTTTAAAGATTTTTATTTATTTTCTATGACTTTTCTTTAAAAAAGAGCCTAAATTCAGGTTTTTAAGCTCAAAAATCCAGCAAAAACTGAAAATTTGTTGACTTAAAATGTTTTTTCTTTTGTTAAAAAGTGCTTAAAATTCATCAAAAAAGCTAAAAACTTGAAGACTTTTAAAAAAATATTTTTATTTTTATTCAAAACAGATCCTAGGTTAATATTTTTAAGCTCAAAAATTAATTTAAAATGCTGAAAATTAGTGAATTTATATTACTTTTGTTTTTCATTCTTTTTTAAAACAAGCCCTAAATTCAGGGTTTTTGTGCCTAAATCCATTAAAATGACTGAAATGTATGAACTTGTAAATTAACTTAATATACATGGAGAATATCCTAAATTACTATAAAATTCACTGAATCAATATTGAATACGATTAAGAACTATACCTGTGTTGCTGAAAACAATTAACGCTAAATGAGGAGAATAAAAAAACGTGGGGACTGTTACATTTTCGTTCTACGATTCAAGCATGAAATGAAACTAATCATTGTTGCAGGACTTACCCATAACGAATCATTAGTTCAACAGATAAAAAAATATTTAAAAATATAAAAACAGATATTTCAGTTCCGCACTAAATAATCACTGCTGAAATAATCAATGAAAAATAGAACCATTGCTTTTCTCCCTTTTTTTTGATTCTATATAAGCCAGAACACTGCCATAGAAAAATATTTTTAATTCAAATAGCAAAATTAAAAAACACACTTTTGATCGCTACTACCACTAGAACTTCTCATTTCATTCCAAATTAAATCCAGATAAGTTTATTTACTTACTGAGATAAACAGCAAAGCAGTCACCTTGATTCGCTGAAAGGTTAATCTAATTATCGAGACGATTAAAAAACCTTACGACGCAACGCCATGATAAATTTCTTTTTATTGTACAAATTGTACGGCTTGAAATATCAAGCGTTGTAAGGCAAAGATTATTTTTAAACCTTAGTAATTTAACTTAAAAATAAACACACATATGCTAAGCACAGATACTGCACGGTTCCATCAAAATGGAGCCACTTCGCACACAATGAGTTTATTCTTAAACTTTTAGGTAGATTCGTTTCAGGAAATTTTGCCTTCGTTCACCTGATTTGACAGCCCCTGACTTCTTACTATGTGACTTGAAGGGGCTGGTGTATATCAACAAACCGCAAACAATTCAGAAACTCAAGAACAACATTGTTGACGAAATAAGAAATTGAGCCCAAAACTTTGCATTTAGAATGGAAACTGTCCTGAAACAAATATTTGCTAGCAATGAAATGAGGGAGCATTTGCGAAATGTGGTATTTTGTGCACAGCTCTAAAAAAATACAATATTAATATTTTCTAAAAAAATATTTATACAAACTAATCGATGTTATAAAATCTATAGTCTTATTTGGTCTACTTGGTGCATTAAAATTATTCAAAAAGGTAAGGTAATAACAAAAATTCATACGGATTCATATGCGACTAATAAACTTATTAAACCTCGAAAGTTTCTAATGAACATATGCCTAACTTAGTTAAAGTACTTGTGAGTTTTAAAAGTTACTTAAATATATTTCTATTTAGGCAAATATAGATGTTCTACCTCCACATCCAATTACTTTACGGAATGGTCTAATATTTTCTTGACTTATTACACTGCTCATGCGAGTCTAATTTAACGATTTTTTTATTTCGGGATCAAGGGTCTCGGATTAGGCTGCAGATAGACGAAGGGTCACTAGAATTTTACAAACTGATTGCGACCACCGGAACGATACGGGATTACGCCGGTAAGAAGGGTCGTCGCAAATGTGCGGTGTGAACGGAGATTTGGGGTCCAGTTTTCTTTGGCGATATTAATATGCGCATTCGAAAGTCGATTTTTCTCCACACACGTATAAGGACTAAATCGTTTATGTTCGTACAAGCACAATGGCAGAGGGGATTTATAAACGTGAGTTACGTACGCAATGCGTTATCGCCATTTAGATAAGAATGTATTGGAGTAAAACTGAGTGCAAAGAAAAAAGGTAGCCTGGAGCGTAAAACCGGCAGTAAATTCGCGTTTTTTACCAACGCAAATTGAATTGTACGCGTTTTTGTGCCATTGATGAAAGAACGAGTTGTGAGAGGCTTTTCGCAAAAAAATAACTTTTTAATTCAAGTTTCAACCAAGTTGCACGCTTGGGTTGAGTTAATGATATTACAGCGAGTTTAGCTCTTCGGCGGCTTTGTTTATGCCAGACGTGCGATGATAAATAGCTATAATATCGTATGCTATAATTTGACTTCCAAATCGAGGTAGTTAAGTCGTAAATATGCTTGAACAGGAGATGAAAATATTAAATTTATTCCAATATGAAAAAAAATATACATCAGTATATGTAGCCTTAGAAACAAATTAACTCACTGCTTGTATTATATTTAATATGACACATTAGTACTTAAAATATTATAATTTGTATCTATAATTTGGATTCCAAATACGATGAGATACTTTTTATTTTTAGTACATTACAAAGAATACGGGGAAAAGATATTTATATAATATATGAAATAATATGGTTAATATCCTAGAAGCATTTATAGATGATTCATTGAGTTCCCGTAAAAAGGTATTGGGAGAAAGGTACTTGCTCATTGTCCTTTAACACTTATCTATGTAACTCTATTTTTTACTTTTGAACACGCTCAAACGTTGCTATTTCACAATATATTTCCATCTATCTCTTTTAAAGCGAACACATTGTTAAATTTGCTTTTAGCTGAAGCAGCTCTATCGAAATATCTTCAAAGATATTAATATATATTAAATAGGTGAATCGGACATTTTTATTTATTATCAAGTGTCGTTGTGTTTATTTATAAATAAGGCAAAATAATTATAATTGTGTATCAATTTTGTGTCACGTACAATATGCGTATTAGAATATTGCGTTGAAATCTAGATTTCAGACCTAGCTAGGCCAGGGTTGACATGAAGAGGGAAGCGGCTGCTTTTTTAACCTGCTAAACCTCTGAGCGTAGCTCCTTTAACTTTTTGCGTACTCAAACTAATTTAGGAGTAACTGCTGAAAGTTATTATATGACGTAAATTACTAATGGAAATTTTTCCCAAGATGACATCCAAATGTAAGTCAATTAAATAGATGCTTAGTTTTACTCAAGAATGTTTCCTTGTTTGCTCAATATGTCAGTCAATCACAAAAAAATCAACATAATTGGATTTATTTATTTCTATTATCTTTCCTATTAGAATATTTGCGTAAGCATCAGAGTTTGAACACATGGAGATTTATCAACCCGGCACTTTTGCTGTTAACAAAATTATCTGTACTTTTGAAGCCCTCGAACGAGCATTAAGTTACTTTTAGCTAATCCCCTTGATATTTGAAAGTAACTTACAAAATGCACTTTGTTTATTGCGCTTTAACACGTATTACAACAAGTGGATTTTCTTGCGATAAATGTGTCAATTTAAAAGTGCACTATACTTATCTGACGATAAATGTACCACTATGTTAATTTGCTACAATGTATTGATGTTATGACTTGCTTATGTGCAAAAAGAGATAATGCTTAAATGCATCGCACGGCTTGTTTATGTTTATGATTAAGCAAATATGAATAGCAAGAAGTGACTTTAGTGGAATAAATAAAGGAGTTGAAGATTTGTTTTTGTTCATAAGTTGAAAACAGAAAAATCGTTTCGATTGCCGTTTAATGGTCAAAGAACTGTTTCTTATAAAGCAGTTACTGAAAGAAAAGGCTATCGAAACTTCGCGTGTTAGGTACCAAAAAGCAAAAGCAGCAATAGACTTTCATAAAATTGAAATCAATAAGCCTTGTCTGATTAAAAGTGTATTAAAGGCAAAAAAAGTACTATTACAGTTCAAACACGTAAAAAATAGCTTTAAAAATGTTTGCTCGAGTTTGTATCCCAACTTTCGGAATATCACTTTTATGTGTTATTTTTATACTTAACTTTTAAATTATTGTTTTTATGAGTTTAATGCAATATATTCCCGAATTAAATTTTTATTTATAAAACCTATTTATTTTAAATTAAATAGCGATGTCGCTTAAAGTAATATACACTTACATAACATAAGATATACTAAATCTAATTTAAAAAAAAAACGTTTATTTAATCCTTTAATAAAATTAATAATATGCTTAAAAACATTTAATTATATAATAAGTTAAACTGACTTATAATTAAGTATTTTTTAATAAATCGTGGCACATTGATAAAATAATTGGTTTATAATGTTAAATAAGAATGTCATATGAAATTAAGACCAGTTACGGGCATCCAGGAAAAAACACCGAAAAAAATTGAAAACCGTGGGTTGTTTACGCCTGTAATTGAACAATCACATCAAAGAAAGCGGTATAAAAAATCCTTTACAATTTTTTTATTATTTAAAGGTCAGTAACAACGTTTCAAAGTAAAGAAAATTCTTTAGATATGTAATTAACCGCACGTGGCTTACGAAATGTTATTTTGCAGCCCGCGATCATATTATACCATTAATTTAAAAGCATTTGATAATTTTCTCTTTCTATTTTTTATTTCATAATATTTTAAATTTTTACAAAATAATTTACGACATTTCAAGTAAAATAGCTCTGATATAAAATTCTTAAATTTTTCGATGCGTTGCCAAATTATTCGTATTTTATAATAAAGCCTTAGAAATAATGTTCTCAACATATTTATCTAATAAGTGTTTTACTACGCGACTACTATTAAAATAGCATACATTTTGTAAAATTCGTACATATACCTATATATGATTTTTGGATTCTTTTTCTCAAATCATAAACCATTATATTTTCCAGACTATATAACTACATATCTATATAACTGTATAATATATTCTATAAATAGAATACATTGTATAACTTTGGGATATGTACAGATCCCTACCCTTTGCGATTTAAAATAATGTCTTCTGAAAAATGCATAACTTTTTCTTAAAATTAAAATAATTGACTTCGGACATTAAAATTATTAAATAATAAATCGCAATAACGTATAAAAATAGCATTTATTATTAAAGAAATAACGGTCATGATAATATCTCCGTCTCACTATTTCATAAATAGAGACCATTTTATTGACAAAAAATAATATTTAGCTTATACAGAAATTTCTTATGAAAACCAAACACAAACCTATTTTTTTACAAATTTTCAAACTTTAGAGTTCGTCCTGTATTGGACATTATATCGAAAATTCACTTTCCAATCCGAGAACTCTAAATGTACATATGTACACTAATGTATACTTCACTGCTATCAGTTGTGTGGCATATGCACTTGGCTGATAATGCGTGATACTGTTTTAGATGTTCTTTAAGTAAGGTTAATCTTTTTTATAAAATACTAATATAATTTAAAAATGTGCGGGAAATTTTTAAGTCATTTTAAACGCAGTGAGCAAACAACTGTTTATTAATATAATCCTGCGTTTTACTAACGTTATAGTATAATGTTTATTTTGCTCAAATAATTCTATAAATCTAGACAACAGCATATAATTTAAATTGAGTTTTAATTTGGAACACATTGTTAGCATCAAAAAAACACTTTTAACAATGTATGTATTTTCCTTATTATTCTACTGGTTTAAATCTTAAAAATTATTATTTATAACAGGAGTAGCCAACCCAAATGATCTTGCGGGCCACATATAAAATTATATATCTCCATACTAGATTTAGATACACTATAGACATTTTTTTGGAGTGAAAAATTGTATATAGTGTATTGGCCATTATAAAATAAATATATTTTGTAAAAGTGTGATGAATCTCGCGGGCCGGAAAAATGTTCAAGGTGAGCCGCGGGTTGGCTACCCCTGATTTTTAACATACATAAAAAGTTTGTGTCTGTTTCGATTGTAAATGAAAAAGTTGGCTTAAGTTTGTGTCGATATTTTTAATCATAGAATTATAATTATAGATATAATTAGAATTATAGGGACTTCACACGCCAGACACGCGTGTGAAATCCCGAGAACTATGCTCACGAACCTAGCAGCTGTATTGAAGGATACCGCTTTTGGAATGTATATACAGTTTAATGTACGACGATATAAAACCGGACTAAACATACTCGATTTTACTACACATCGACGCTCGGACTACTACTTCGCCACAAAGACTTCTAAGTAGAGTCTCCAATTCGAGTAATCGAGTACTCGATACTCGAGTATACTTGTCTATTTTTCAAGTACTTGATAATCGAGTATTTTGAAAATTACTAAGTTAATACTCGAAATTAAAAATTTTTGAAATATTTCAGAAACAAAAATAACTTTAACTCGGTCCGGTAAAGGTTAACGTCTTGCTTTTATTTGGCGTTTATGCCCGAAGTCCCGAGTTAGAGCGGTTACTATCAGCTATAATTTTTTCATAGTACCATAGTTGCATAGTTCCGGTCGTCGGCTATGTTAGTGGGTACGACGGAGAAATTTCTTTTGTGCTTTGTGTCCGACAGTCCCGACTTATCTAATTTATGGCAATGAACAATATGAAATATCAAAAAAAAAAAATTTCAGGTTTTATGATTATGAAGTTGTAGCTAAAGTGCTGTAAATTGTTTATACTGATCCCTCAGCTTAAAATATAAATCAAAACAATTGTGTGTTTTAAAGGCATTTAAAGTAAAGTCAGTTCTTTGCGAACCGTTTAGCTCTAGAGTGAAAGGGATTCACCCAAATACATCTTCGAAGGATATAAATTTAAATTCTTCGCAATAATCAGAAGGAGTAGAATATTGTATATTGTTAAGAAAAAAATCTATTCAAGAAGAATTACAAAATGCTATTTTGTCAATAGTCGAAGGAAATAAGAGAAAAGCAGAGAAGGGAATGAAAGAAGAGAACATAAAAAGAGTTCAAAAAATTTTATATCTATAAAAAGCGAACAGATATAAATTAGAAGCCTTATCCAACGCGTTAATGACAATAAGACCAACATCAACAGCAACGGATAGGGTTTTTTCCATAACGGGAATAATAAAACCAAAGGTTAGCAGTAATATTAAATTCGAGACACTTTTTGCATTATTGTTTTTAAAACGTATGTTCGTTAAGTTAAAATAATTGTAAAAATTAACATACTAAGTATTTTATTTATTTATTTATATGTGCACGAATATGAATAATAGCTATTTTGGTACATTTGGTAAATACTCGAAAGTACTCGAATACTCGAGTATTTTAAAATTTTAATATTCGATACTCGAGTAGTTAAAGGTTCGATTAATTGGAGACTCTACTTCTAAGGCATTGATTTTACACTTCGCCTCCTGTTTGAGCAAACTTCCAGACCTATGCGCTTCACTATTCAGAATTTCTATGCGAATCATTAATAACTGCCGTAAATTTGGCATAGACAAAATTTAAACAAACTGATTATATAGCTCAGTTAGCTCATACAATGATTTTTAAAATGGGCGGATAGAATCTTACCCATTTTTTAATATATTTATATAATACACCAAATAATAGTATGAATTTTTACCTATTTTTGTATTATATTTTGAAGCAAAGCTTTGGGTATTAGTGGATTAAATTTTCAGCCGAATTGGAATGATTATCAAGTTCAGTTTGTTTGACAGTTTAATTCAATATAGAAATCCATCCATTTGAACGTTCAAACCAGTTAACTTACTATCACCCACCCTATTTGGTTTTATCTTTATCTAACGGTAATTAAATTACTTTTTTCTACCCCTTTTAAATATACTTTGAACTAATTTAAAATTATTAATTACTTTAAAACCAGTTTTGTTTATGTATTGCTTATCAGATCCAACAGCGTTTAAACGATCATTTAATGGACATTGTTTAATATACATCAACTTAATGTTCCAAAGTTGTGAACAAATAGCAAATTGAAATAAAAAAGAGTTAAAACAACGTGCATCAACCTAATGGCCCTGCAGTGAGACTTTAAATTTGTTCCTGAAACTTTACCGAACCACCTTAATTATCTCGTCGCATGGCGACCGCTTCAAAGTACATTACCCTCTAATTGAAGCTCTTGTAAATTACGTGTTTGAGATTGTGTAGTACAGTGTATAATTCTCACCTGAAGTCTTTCAATTTGTTGTGGAGAAATTTTCTAATGTTCCACGGCAGATCGTTATGGCCGTCTATTAATGGAGACGACGCCAAGAGAGCAGCTGCCAGCTCCAATCTTTCGTCCAGGGATGCCCCAGCTGAGACCCTGAGGGCCAAAGGGACTGCCACTCCAGCTGCTCCGGCCACAAGGAGAACTGTTGCTATCGCGTACCAGTGTCTCTGTGCCAACTCTAAGAATAAAAATAATACTTTAATTTACGATATAAATTAAATAATATAAAAATCTATACAATTTATTTAATAAACACCAAACCATAAATTTAATTTTTAACAGCTCTATTCACAACGTATCTTATATTGTTCACGGAAAATAAAAAAAACGACAGTTCTCTGCCCACAGCGTTCAATATTACATTATGTATGATAATACCTGGGTATTATTGTAAATGTCAACGGCGCATACATTATGAGCGATGGTGATATGGCTAAGCTTAAATAAAGATTAGGGCGCACATCATGAAATGGCATGGTTAAAACATTACAATAGACCTCCGACAAAAGGTTTGGAAAACAATGTGCCTGAAAGCGAAAATTCTCACATTAACGTATGCGCTTCTGAATAATTAAAAACGGCTAGTTCCTGCAGTACTTTTAGAATATTATATCTATTGACACAAACATGAGTGAGGCACCATATACGTTGCTATAAAAATAAATGTGAATACATCAGTTGCTTTATTTAAATATAGATTTGTATTAAATTAGTAAAATCAATAACGCTTCTTCCTGTTTTTTGCCTTAACTTCACTCTAATCACATGGCTTAAATATTATTTTTTCTCCATAAATAAAATTAAAAGCAGTGAGGTCTGACAAAAGTAAGAGGCAAATATTCACGAAGTTCTGTGAAATTTTGACTCGAATCGAATTGGCATGTCTACTAGATTCAAGTAGCTTGTAAGTTGAATTTTATTTAGAAACAAATCCAGATCCTCGTACAAAATACGTAAAATACACTTATGACTGACAGTTATGTTCAAAACCAAGTATTTTATTGCCAAGCTGAAATTGCTACCATTTAATGCAGCCACTAAAGCAATGATTTTTACTGTTAGGGCTGTTAAATCCGCTAGATGCTGGAATTTTCTATGGATGCCCGCAAGTCAAACACTGCCTTTTTGCGTGTATATATTTATTACCGTTATCTTGTTAAATAATTGACACTATATATTAAAAAAAACTGAAACAAATAATAACATAAATTGTTCATTAAATATGTAACATAATATAATATAATAACTTGGAACAAAACTACTATGTTCATACAAACGGAGACCAAGAGGAGGTCGACTCAGTTTCAGACTACCGTAGATTGCAGAATCCGCCGCTTCTCTCTTCGCATCTTCTGGTCCTGTTTAACGTTCGGAATTAAAAGTTGAATCTAAGGACGCACCCACAGAAATAAAAACTTCACGTATAACACACAAATTGTACGCGAACAAGAATAAGCACCCTGACACAACGTTTAGGACAACTTATGTAAGGATATTATGGATAGCGGAGGGGTAGATCGTTAAGCTGATGCCATTAACCTAAACGTGTTTTAGGGGATTCGCACAAATTTGGGCTCAATCTCTTCACATAAATACCTGGAATCACTGTGAAGGTAATCGATTGACAATCGACTACCTTTCAGCATTACCAAATCACGTTGACACATTTTACAGATCCCTGTCCGACATAATTATTTTACAGCTTAGTCGAGGGTGTTTAAAGTAGACTTGAGAGTGACGTTCCTGCAGAGGTGAATATTTTTTATGCACAACGGCAAAGTTTTTATTAGATGTCTAGGATGCTTTGTGTCTAGTATTGCTTTAAATATTTATTACCAATTCAGGTTCTGTACGATTTTCTAGTTTGTATTGTCCTCAAATATAAGAATATTGTACGGAATCCAAGTGAAGCGAAGTACTTCTTGCTGTCGGAGAAAATTCAAAGAAAACTTATATGTATCTCTACAAAGAGGAGTACGGGTCGTTTCCATATTTGTATCCTATTTTTTTTTACTAGGAGCGTTTGGATAGAATATATTTTCAGCGTAGCGTCTACACTGAAGCACTTTATGAAATTGTTAAGGGCGGGGACGTCAATTAGAGTGACATGGAGAGCAATTTCCCTTCAATTATTTTAAAAAATGCATCTTAAAAAAAATACAAATAGAAAAAGTTTTAATGAAATCAAAATATTTTTATGTTTTAATCGATATTTTAAAAAATATGGGGTAAACAAATCAGTTCACAATTGCTGGGCCACCTTGTATTTTATTCAACAGGTGGTAAGTAATACAAATCAGAACGAAGCGAACTTACGAGAATCGCTCTCTTGTTAATTTCTTGAGTTGTAAAATAATTAACCCTATTAAAATGAGCGTTTAAAGAGGTTATACGTCAATAAAACTGTTTGAGCTATGTATTATTCTACCAATCAACGAATATAGACATTAGAGTGTATTGCGTCAGTTTTAGGCATCGTGAAGTAAAATCAACAAATAATAGTAAATAAAAACCTTACTCATAGAGCTGAACCACGAATCAGCACATGGTTGGTCTTCAGTTCCATAAAACATGTATCTTCAAGATGAGTACCACACTAGCTTTCAAAATTAAAAAATTGACATAGGCAGGTTTACAGTGCTTTCTAGAAGAAAAAAATGTAAATGAAAATAAAGATGACTAAATAATTTTAAAACAGTCTGCAGAGAAGATCAAAGACGCTCTTTTAAGATTAACAATGAGTAATTTTAAACCATTAAATCCTCAGTGGGAACACTTACATAGGTCTTCTCAAGAGTCAAATAAAAATGATGTGGACTTTTGAGTACAAGTACTTAAACAGCATGTCAAAGCAAAGATATAATATAATAATGATTTTAATATATACAGACCACTCACTGAGTTTATAGGGGTAAATTGTTTCAGGTGTGACGAAAAGGTGAAGTAGGTTGGGACACGAATGGCTGTGTACTCAGCTAAAATATTTTTTTTAGCACTATCCGAGTACTGTATGAAAATCATTAAACGCTATGGAAACAACGTAAAAGAATGGTGTACTTTAATACCTTTGTCTATCAATAATTCAAGATTTTATTTCACAAAAGTTTAAAGCAACTGAATGGCTCTTGGCATAGTTCAATATTTGACACGTTTACTATTTAGAAGAAGTTTTAAATTCAATTCGAATTTATTCAATGCAGAAAGACATATTTTCAAGAGTTGAAAAGGGGTGTTCGTCAAGATTGTATTAAGGGCTATGTAATTATGCAAATTTCGCTTGCTCTTATTTGTTTTTACTTTGGTATTCAAATTTTTCTTTCGTCGCTTGGCGTGCATATCATATATGTTGATGTATGTATGAACATATTCTTCCATATAATTTTTTTCCATTTTTTTCTTAGGAAAATGACAACGAAAAAAAGTATTGTTTTCATTTAATATGCGTTCCTTATGATTAGGCAAATATGATAATTCAACTTGGTTTTCAAAAATTCAGTAACGATTACTCAATAAAAATATATAACGATTTTTATAAAATATAAAAAAAATATATAAACCATTGTATTTTGTGATTGGTTTATATAATATAACAATATACCTTTAAAAGAACTTATTTTTTTATCATAGTCCTAGGTATTTCTGAACATTGTCATTTAGAAATGAAGTTGCTAATTTCATAGAACTCACAAACAGAAACAATTTTTAAAATTAGCAGAAGTTTGTTTTTCGCATAGAAGAAACGATTGACAATATTTCTCAAATATATATTTACTCTACTGTTGTAACTTTGCATTATTTTTATATATATACATATACGCTTAATTTTACTAATAACATATAATTTTATCATATATATTATTTTCTTTCCAAAAAATTATAAAAGATAAACTTTTTATCAACTATAACGTTTATTATTTTTTCTAATATATAATATTTGACTGATTTATTCATAACCTAATTATTACTTGAAAAGAATAAATACAAAAGTTACAAACTTTAGGTGCGTGAGTTGAAATAATTATTTCCTGCATGAAAGGAAAAGTTACATATTACATCTTCGATTTCCTGTAATATGATTGACAAAGTTAGCAGTAAGATAACTTAATTAATTGGGCCAATTTAACGAAACTTATTTCAGTCAAATGACGAGTTTTTATTACGCTAAGAAATAAAATCTCTGAATATATGCTAAATAAAATCTATTTTTTAATTATTTAATTTTATAAAAAGCACTTTTTTATCACTTTTAATTTAGGACATTTTCTAGCTACAAAATAATTAGAAAGTACATTTATTAATTAGTTTACTTTTATATTATGTGGTTTTAAATATTATGTCATTAAAAATATGTCGTTAAATACATTTTTAACGACATATTTTGTTGATAAATTAACAGATCCTAAAAAAAAGGATAAAAATACGATGATAAAAAATAGGTGGTTGAAAAAGTTGACATGAAAAAAACAATGGAGCAAATAATTAAGTGCTTGTAAAAGCGAAGTCCGGCAAAACAGTTTGGGAGGATATAGTATGTATCTACATAAATGTGTATTTTACGATTTTGAAACGTAGCCAAATAGTAAAAATTGAACAGTAATAAGCAATAAACTATTTGAAGCCAAAAAAAATTGCTTTATATTTCTAAGACAGTGTGGCGGTGATGTTCTAACAATTGATAGCATATAGATTGCTCTATATTTTTTTATAAAAAGTATTTGGTATAGATAAAATATACAAGATATATTTTTCGTTTCATGGCAGAAAACAAACTTCAATTAAATAACCCTAAATTACAGACGATCGATCACCTTTTTCCGATCAAGTCGAATAAATATCTTTGCGAGGCGTTTGGGTCGTATTTTTTTTTGTTCACTATTAACTTTCTGAACTTACCTAATGAGTTTTTTCACGGTTCGATAGAGTTAATCTATGAAGCAAAAAATCTTGCTCGTTTTTAATTCGAAACCCCCACTTTGAAATTATATACTGTAGCGAACCGTGGCCCAAAAACAAAACTATAAAATTAAATTTAGCCCCGCTAGAAACAGTAGATCGAGCGGAAATTTTCCGACTTTCGAATCCGACTCGGCATCGTATTATACCTATGTTCTATTTGTGTGTACATTGCGTTACGTTCTGACTTTACCGCCGAATTAGAAAGCGACGACCGTGGCCAAATTGACGACTATTACCCGAAAGAAAGTGGGTTAATGGCGATAATCCTGGTCCAAATTGAATTTCGTTCATCGTGCTACGTATTTTTGAGGGCGATTTGATTTATTCGATAGATTTACTTTTATAGGTGAGATGTTTATAAAAAATATTTTAAATAATAAAACTAAATTTTATAATAATACAACGTTGTTTATAACTGCCAAAAATATTTTAATAATTACAGATATTCATACTTTTATCTACCCTATTAAGATTAGAGCCGACAAAGCAGTTTAGCGTGAACAGAGCCACGCATATATAAAAATATTTAATTAAAATAAGTACTGATGGAGAAGCTGGGTTTGGCCGTGATTATAGTTTTTCCGGTTCGGGTACCTGGACCCGATATCCGGTCTAAGACCCGGCGAGATTTTTCCATACATTAATTTTAAAATTCGAATGTTCGTTTGCTTGGAAGTTTTGGGAATATATGTTTTGCCACAATTAATAACTATGTAATTATTAATTAACCTTTGAGTACCAACAATATTTTTCTTTTAATATTCTTTCATAATATTTGAAACGGTCGTTTGAATGACCTCAGCGTTAAAGGTACAGCTGATTGGTTGGTCAAAAATATTATATATTTTATTTGATATACATATATTTTAACTACTGCTTTTATTTGCAGGGTTCCAGATTAGTAGGCTCTGCACATATATTTACAAAATAAATAAATAAATTCAATACATATAATATTATATTATTGTTCTATACGTTTGGCTCTTTACGGCTCACTCGAATATTTCCAATATCCAACTGTGCTAAAGGATTTAGGCGTGCGAGTCTTCAAGCACATTATCCATAATAAAGCCAGATAGCATAAACTCCACACGTTCCCAAACATCTGAAAGGTGCGATCTTACATTACCTCTTTCTTATATAATAATAAAAGAAAATCTGTTCCCGACGCAATCGAGCCGATAACCGACAGATTGCAGAATAAATTTCCAGTCGGCGTGTGACGTATGGGCAAAAATGTAAAAAGAAAGACTTTTACAAGTCACTAACGAGTGGATATAAAGGGCCCACTTTGGTCTAATAGCCTTCGCTTTTTCACGTTAAACCGTTCAAAATGGCATCGGCCTCCACGGAGCATCCCTTTTCCTCTGGCGCACCATGGAACACTGTGTAATTACGTTATAATGAAAACAAATCGGAGACATTAGAGCAGAGGCTAGCTTCGGAAGTGTGGGTGCTGGAGGTTTGAGGTGTTTGTGTTTACCGATGTGCAGAGCGAATGTGTGGGGTGTGCTGATTGAAACGGGGAGCGAAAGCGAATGATCGTTTTAATGAAATTATCAGGTCAAACCATAAATTTATGCGTATTTACACTGAATACTGATCAAAAATCATCCAGCATTGTTTCGCTGCTAACCAGGCGAAACTAACTCTGCATGTAGTGCTTCTTCTCGATAATTTGTATAGAGCCTTTTTTGTTAAAAATTAAATTTCTACGAATATTTTTAAATATTTTACAACCGGTTATTTTTTAATAACACTGAGTGAGAAAGGGTGGATCCGTGCTGAATGTTTGAATTTAAATCAAAAGATTTTTTTCTTGTTTAAAATATGAGAAATGTAAAATAACAACAACTTTTATTGACAACTTTTCATTCGATTTGGGTATAAATACGAGAGCCAGAAATTCCTTCCTAACTTAACGCTCTGTAATCAATCGAAGTAGATCGATCCGTTCTCGAATTTTCACGTCAAATCTGTTCATCCATTATATAAAGATATCTACAATAATATACTGTATTATTATAATCACATACCATATATTACATATATGTTTTTATTTACCAAAATTTCTCAAGAATTCTTGAGAAAATCGAGAATAAAAATGAGAATTCTCATTTCTCGAGAAATAAAAAGCATCGAGAAACCAGAATTTCTAGATGTGTAAAATCCTAAGATATGCTAATAATAATGAATTTGTAAGCTAGTTTTTTTTTTGCTTGGCACATACATATACATATGTACCTATATAGTATATATTACATGGAATAATGTATGTAAGTAAAATCTGGAATAGAGAATTTTTAGTTTATCTCAAGGAACCTTTCCACTACGAATCGCTACATATTTATATATTGAAATGTAGTATTGAATGGCGGTGGTTTCTACTCTTAGTAACTATTTAAACGTACCCGTTGAACTTGAAGTCAAACTCGGTGGACGAAAAGCCAAAGCTCTAGGTGGTGCGCCGAGAGGAGTTCCTAGTCCGCTTCCAGTTAGACTTCTAGCACTTTGACGATCCGCTCGAATGGATTCCTGCGTAAATTTCATGCATATGTATTAACATAGTTTTCAAAGATTCTGTTTGAACATAAATGTTATAAATAAATTAAATTACACTATTGCATATATAAATAAGTACCAAGAGCTTTTATGATTGATGTATAAATAAATATACACCAATAGTTAGATCAACACAATTTTTTTTAATAAGTTATAATTTATACAAAACAATGTCAAATTCTTTTGCTGCATATATTTAAGACCTTTTGAATCTTTTGCAGCAAATAGATATTTTTATTATATTATCTAATGATTATTATATTATAATCATAAGCACATATGTTAAAATAACCTACATATACTTGAACATACTGGATATTTTTAAATGAACTGTTAATTCTAAATTAAAATACATGTTAATAAAAATGTAAGCGGCTTAAATTAATAAAGTACCAAAAAATTATATTTTTATGATTTTTATTTATTTTTAATTTTACTTTATTTTCTATTGCTATTATACAAACAAAATGAAACATTTGAAATAAAATAAAAAATCATTTATGGTGAACATAGATGAGCACAATTCCAAATATGTTTGGCAAGCTCGTTGATGAGCTGGATGGCCCGTATAAGAGGAGCGCTCTCAAGCGCTGGCGTCGTGGCTTCAACGGATAAGAATAAGGAACGCGATCGCGACTCTCTAGGGTACTGTAAAATCAAATTTAAAAATTGCTTCATTCAGTATACGCTACGCCGAGAATGCAACGAATTGTACCATAACGCTCCTAGCAAAAATGCGCTAGAATATAAGTACGCATACGACCCGTAATCTTTCTTGTAGAGATATCTCAGGAATTTTCTTTGAATCCTCTCCAACAATAAGGAATACATCAATTCACTTGGATTCCAGACAATGGACCATATTCAAGAACGCGTATTGTACAGAACACGAATTGCTATTAAATTATTATTCACGCGCTCCGCATAACGAAGCCGAGAACTTTGGCGATGTGTATAGATCTAGTTTAAGCACCTCCGCCTAAACTGTAATATAATTTAAGGAAAGGAAATTTTGAAAATGTGACAAGTGTGAGTCGGTTGTCCAGTTCTTTCTGTAAAAAGAGAGAATCTGAATTTATGCGAATACTCTGAAACACTTTCAGGTCAACAGTATATAATAAATACTTATTTTATTAATTGACACATGTATTAAGACCAAAATTAGCAGAAGACCCAGATTGCATCTCTGTTATACTCTAGATTAAGCGAAATACTTATCAGAGCGACGATTACCATAGCTCACATGTCGGCGGTGTGTCACTCAAAAAAAAGCTGACAAGAATGTTCGTAAAACCGAAGTTGCTTAATTTTCGAAGAGTAGCTCACGACAAATTTTGTATGATATTTTCTGAAAGTCGGTATAGACTACATCAGGCCTGTCAAACTTGCAGCCCACAGTAAACTTTTTGGCGGCCCAAACAATCTCAAGTTATTTCCATCTCGAGGATATTTAGCGCCCCGGGAAAAAAGGCTCAACTCGAAAATGTTTCGTTTACGAATGCTGGTTGGAGCTAAAAAATAAAAGGTCACACCTCAGTCATTTCACGAAGAACAATTTCCGATGTGACCTATTTTTATTATTTTGCGACCCACAAGAAATTAAATATTATATTTTTGTCCTGGATTTTAGAATCTAGGGATTTATTCCCCGCACAAAAGGTTAGTGACCGTGGAACGACTCGGACGAAATCCGTCTTATAGCTCTACTCGCTGATAGTTCGATACTAAAAAATGTATATGTTATACTAATTTATAATATTGTATCACGCTTAAATACTAAGCTTTTTAAGAAGTCTACTACAAATAAATTAAAACGAAAAAGTTCCTAATACATTTTAGTTTTAAATAAAATATAAACACCATATTTCAAATTAGGAATGGATATAAATTTAAATTACTTAGGTAACTTTTTGCTGGTATGGGTGATCTAAAATGTTTCTATTCATGGAGTATGTATTATTTGTTTACCGTCGAATTATTCTAAGTCAAAATCTTCTAAACTTCCATTACTTCCAGAGATGTTTACAATTACAATTACAATTACAATAAATGCTTTCAGTTTTAGAACTGAGTTTTTAGTTAATTTTGTATACAATACATAAAATAAAGTTTGTGGTATTACTTTTAAAGATGGTGCTAACAGATATTACACCTAAATTTTTTTAATCACATTGTACGCCAAATGCGTTATAATGTGATAAATCAGTAGTCAATCAGACACAAACAATATACACAAGTTAGTATTAAAACACCAGACTGTTAGTTTTGGAATTAGTGACACCTATATAATTAATTACAAACTACATTTACATTATAATTCACACTTTGCAGCTGGAACTGATTTTAATAATAGCGCATTTTTATAAATAAAAATTTGGGTCTGCTGCAGGGACTTGAACCCGTAGCTATGGGTTATCATTCCAACGCCTTACGAAGTACGTAATTCTGGTCTTTCTTGTGGATTATGCGCTCAAAAAAGTTTGAAAACTTTCAAAGGATATATGGAATTGCTTTATTAACAATAGTAAAATTGTATCAAATCCCTTTTAGTCATTGAATTAATCATGACAATCACTATGCGATATCTCGAAATATATGTGACTACAAAAATAAAATAAAAATTTAATATCATATATTTTGTATAATATTTCAGCAACTATGCTTTCTTTGTTATAATTTTATACGCAAGTAACTTAAATAATTTAATCTAAAAATAAACTAATATTTTACTTTGTAAGTCCGTCAAGTGCTGTAACTTTTTGTTTGTCCATTTAAGTTTTATGTATAAAAAAAAGTTATAAATAAACCCTAGAATCGTTAAGGGAGCAAACATAAAAAGACGTGAAACGAAAGCGGAGCTTTTAAACCTACGGGTTCTGGCATACAATTGTTTAAACTGAAATTCAAATAAAAAGACTAATTTGAAAGACGTAGAATCATTTCACTCACTAAACCCTTTATTGAAAAAAATAAAACGACAATATCTCCTGAACTTTGAAACGTTTAATTTAAACCATTTATATTTCAGATTATACGTATTATTTTTGATAGAAAAAATATTTTTTAAGATAAAAGCTTATAGATATGGATATTTTTATGAAAATTTTTGTTATATAATAAATGATACATCAACGGAAAGATTGTGGAATAAACATTTTTTTAATATTTTTAGATTATAAGTTTACGAGATACTGATTGTATATTTTTAAAAACATACAAAATGTCTGACACATTTATAAAATTAACTTACATACTAGTTGCTAGTAAATTAATTGCGGAATATGACTTTCATATTGAAATACATTTTTTCGGCTAATAAATAACTTAATCGATAGAAACGTAATCATCCGGTGATTTAAAATTCCGAATTCTTGAGTAAAGAAAATCCTTAAACAAATGTTATTAACAAGTTGTCTGATAGAGTAAATTGCATAAGGCAATATTTTATATGTAGCATTTCAACCTTTATATAATCAATCATGCGTTATTTAGTCGCGCATTGTAGTGCAAGAGAATTGTTCCTTTGTGATTAACTAGTGAAGTTTCAGTTGTATAAAAGAAATCGTTTGTATTAAAAAAAAGTGGATTACTCAGAGTAGTCTCTTTTCGAGAATTATTTAATAAAAATGCTCATTTTTTTATTTCTCGAGAAATCTTATAAAATATTTTTTGTTAAGACCT
Organism: Plectrocnemia conspersa; assembly: GCF_051122295.1. Lineage (NCBI taxonomy): Eukaryota > Metazoa > Arthropoda > Insecta > Trichoptera > Polycentropodidae > Plectrocnemia > Plectrocnemia conspersa. The sequence goes on along the minus strand of NW_028277174.1, from coordinate 9,693,062 downwards.
AAATGTATACGAATATTTTTAAATTGCTTAAAATCCCTGCAATTTTAAAGACAAGTATTGGTTTCAATCTACTAAATTCAGAGCTGCAAGAAGAGCAGGTAGTACCAAAAGGGACAGAAATTTCTGATAACAATGCGAAAACATTGTTTGAAAATATAAGTTATATGACGAATTCTAGTAATTACGATTAGTAAACATTTTGTTTCGACTTTTTAGAACATTCCGGTCAACAAAATATTATGAATGCAAGGATCAATGATATAATAATTTAATAAATATGAAGTCTTTGGCAAGGATTCGTTCACCGGATAGATGAAACAAAAGTCAATATTTTCATGTAAATGTTATAAATCATACAAAGAGGTAAAATATCATCTAATGAAAAGTGACATATAACAAACGATAACTAGAAAAATACTCTAAATTTAAAGTTATATGTATATATTTAATAGAATTAAAAATTCGTTAACCAAAATATAACAAATTATTATTTAACCAATTTCCATATTGGAATTCTAATTACCATATGGGGTTATACGTCACTCTGCATCATACCAATGATCAATACAACTGGATTTGCATGCGCAATTTCAATTTCGAATCAGCTTCACACCGCTGACCCATAAAGATATAACAACGCGGTCCATTAGCTAATTAACGAGCAACTCACCTGAGAATGACAGTATCCGCCTGGATATCCGGCATGATCGCATCTCTCGCACTGACACCCGCTGACGTTGTAAAGCATCTCAAAGCTCTCGTCTTGTTCGCAGCCGTCTGGTACGATAACCCTCCTGCCACCGAGACCGTAACTCTTCCTAGGTCTAGACTCCTGCTTGGCTTCGTTGGAATTTTCAAATCTCCTCTCGTCATCTCCGAAATGCGGAGGCAAAGATCTAGCACAACCTTTGCCGCCTTCTCCATTCTCATAAAAACTACCAAAACTACCATCACACTTATTGATAAACACATGTTGAGAGTCATATTCAAAATCGTTAGAAAAGTTTAGCCTATTGACGCACTGATGCGATCTAGATTCAGATAAACTAGAATGACCGCATCTACTGTCATTCCTGTTATAATGTCTTATCGGATAATCGGCTCCGTCTAACGATCGTTCTTTGACTGGCAAGAAGTTCAACTCGAATTTGTTACTATTGGCTCGAGATTGTCTCTCCCATGCCCTACTTTGCCTAGCTTTTCGATCTATCGAAGATACGTGTGTCTTAGTCTTGATTTTCCTATCTAAACTCCGCTGGCTTATGATCAGTTCTTCGCTGGACCTATCCGTGACTAATCGGCCCGATATATTCTGCTCGCTGGAATAAAATGGATCACTCCGCCTGTCTCTGGGTAGAGTGTTGTTGGCATAGTAATAGTTTGGGTGAGGGCAGCTGCAGACGTACTCTGCCTGCCTGGGAGGATATGGATACTGATCTGGGATGAGTCGCTCCTCTGAGTAGGGCTGTCGGTAGGAGCAGTCTCCTGGGTCGTCGTGGCCGAGGGAACTGTCGAAGGTGCAGCTGTCGAGGAGGTACTCCTCGCTGTTGTTCCGGGCATATCCATCGCTGAAGGTCCTCCTGAGTCTCCTGGCCGGTCTTGGAGGACGCGCGCTGGCTGGTCTCGGAGGTACCCTGAGCCCTTCTTGGGGCAAATCGAAGGCGGACAGCGACACTGACACTAGCTCCGTATCCACTTGCGTGCATTTTGATACACTTTTTTTGACTGACATCAGATAAACATTTATTTATTTGTTATTATTATTCCACTATATTTTTAGTTGCACTACATTTTTTATCGATTTTTAAAAAAGAGTTATCTATAATATAAATAAATAAATAAAAATATTAGTAAAAGTCCCAAAATACGGCATTATAAGAGTACTGTCACTCAAACTTTTAATATCTTAACACAATTTATAATGCCGACATTTTTTCATTTTAAAAATGGTCATAAAAATAAACTATATTTTACAAAATTATATTTAAATATTCACTTTAAATACACAAAAATTATATAAAAGCAATATTGAACACAGATTTTAAACTACAATTTTAAATTTCCTATTTATTTACCCTATCACAACCGTCATTTATCATTTTTATCGTTTAACTATTTCGATTATGATTATTTTAATCAATCAGAAGCATGAAAACATTTAAAAAATATAGAAAAAGGGTCAGCTACACGTACACTGTCCGAAGCAGATTTTGATTAAGGTATCGAATATAATTGATTATTAAAACACTTATAAAAAATCCATAAAATTCCTATCAGCCAAAAACACAAAGAATCAACTGAAATCTCTGGTAAAGAATGCCCGAATAGAGGGAAAATAATTAAATTAAGTCAGCCATCACTATCAAATTTCGTGAATATAAGAATCGCTTAATAAAATTGTCGCTCGGCTAACTGCTGAAAACAGTTTGTTAATTAAAACGTTCACAGATAGTGCGTTTCTTCTTGAATCCATCAGGGAAAAATAGATATATATTGCCTAGAATTCAATCGGATACCGTGAATTTGATTCTGAAGTTTATGATTGCAAAAATGAAGTGATCATTTGGCAAAACAATAGTCGTAAGAAGTCGGGTACTCGCTTCAGTCTGACTATGTACTGTGTAATAAAAACTACAATATCGTTGTTTACAGTGGAAAAAAATGCCTTTCACAGTGTAATCATAGAGCAAAAATTTAATAGCGGTAAAAATAAATAGACTATAGTTTTTACTTACTTATTTATAAAAAAATTATAAAAAAACTAACATAAAAACATTTATTAATGATTAAAATGTTTTATTTTATTATTCAAATGGTACAACTGGTGCAAAAAATGCAAAACAACTCATAATAAAAGGAATAAAAACCACATGATGCAAAATCCATTTTTTTGCGAAACGTCGTTGAGATTCAGTAAAGACAACGCAGATAATTTGTAAAGAATTTTTTTATTTATGCCAACTCCATATTTGACAATTGTACAGAGAAAGAAAAAACTAAATAGATAACTTGAAAATAGGAAAATAAAAATTCTAACATCATAGAAACCTCGCGTTTTTTTGAGCACCCAATTTGAGTGACTTCCTGTTAGCTCCTAGTTTTGGGATAACTGTTTAATAAATAACATTTTAATTATAAAATTGAGCAATCGTAAAAGCATATGATTTTTTACTATGTGATAACCTATGGCTATGTAGTTATTTTTTCGAGATGAACGTCAATTATTTTTGCTTTAAATTCACGACACCATTGTCATCGTCAGAACAGGAAAATTAAAAAAATACTTAGATATTATTTATACATATTATCTAAGCACGTAAGACTGTGAATATAATAATACAGATAAATTTATACTAAATACGGCGTTTTATATGCAACAATTCGCTGATCTTTGAACCGAACATTTCGCACGTGCAAATTGTATACATTTACCTCGTCGCCCATTATTTGTTCGATTGAGCGTATTTTTCCCGCACAATATGCTCGGTCATGTATATATGCCATCCATTCGGTCGGCTAACGCGAAAATGACTCGAGGCCCATAAGCCCATAATAGCGGACAATAATGTCACACTCGGTCGGATTGCTTGGCATCGACCGGGCGCAACTTTCCAAACTGGTCCAGAGGGCACGGAGCCAACCGGCGCGGGCAGGGGTCGCGAAAAGTGGGCCGGCGTGTCTTAATTCTCACCAACTTTTCTCTGAAACTCGCCGCATTAAAAACGGAACTTGTTACGTTTTATGGCCGGATGAAAAAGTAGTCGGTGGTGGGATGAATCTAGTTATGGCATTTAAAACTTGTTACGACTGCGGATGTGGCCAGTTTGATACCCCTGGCTTATTCGTCTATTCGTATGTACATACAAGCGCCGCTGAAAAAAATATTCAGCACAACATAAAAAAAATTGTAATAGTGATATAGCAAAAAAATTCAAACTAAAAAGTCGATTATCTAGATTACACCAAGTGAAGAATGCAATGGCGCTTCTAACAACTATAATCATTCATAGTAAAGCAGCGGCTTCCAAACTTTATACTACTACGCCTCCCTAAAATTTTTTTTTAATAGATATAATAATATAAACACGTTTTAAATAATAAAACATTTATTTTTAAAAATCTGTTGTAACGCATTGGGCTAACGTCTGATATGTTGCAAATGTTTTTAATAAATAAATTAATTAATTTACTCTACTATTTTAGCCAAGGATGTATTTACTATGAATTATTAGTATTTATTTCAAAGTGTCTCTAACAGCATAAATCCATGGAGTAAAATAAACGTTAATGTGAAAATGAGATACGTAGGGTTAGAACTAAGCCAACGATATATTTTCTTTGAAAATAAATGTCCACGAAGGCGCTGAGATTTATTGTCAAACGAAATCTAATAAATTAAAGGCGTTCTATTCCTTTCTTATAATTCTTTTACTATTCTTTTGGCTAATAATGAAAAGGTCAATACGATGCGACGGTTGCGAAAAGTATATATACATATAATTGTATAATGCTAAAGTAATAAATCATAATTCAATATATTTTTTTAGAGAAAATGTAAGAAATATAATTCCTCACACTCCTTATTACTCAAAATACTAGATATAAAATTAATTTTCTCGATAACAACGCTGAACAAACAAAATCACAAAACTATCAAACAACAAATTCTAAATTCGTTGTCAAAGTTTTCCTCAACTATTAATTGACGAGTTTAAAATTGTTTCCCCTGAGAAATGTTTTGGACGGCTCCGTATTGGATGACAATGTAAGTAAATTATCAATGGAGTTAACTTGTGATTTAAACCACTTGTTCCAAAGTAAGTAAGGTGAGTGTTTTGAATCGGCTATATCTCAATTATACCATCTAATTTATTTTATGTGCGTATAAAATAATGAAAAGTGTTTGCTTTTGAGATAAATTATTCCATAAAATTGATACTATAAATTTTAGTGCGTGCCTCGAACGAGATTATATAAATGTCTTTGAGAAAGTTCAGTTATTTGTGACATTTAAGATAAGTCATCGACGTTATCGAAGAAAATTATTCGCAAGCTTATTATGATGTTGTTTATTTAGGAAAGTTGATACAAAATACATTTTTATAGGTCATGAAAATTTTTATAGTTGAATAACAAAAATATATATTTTTTTCAATCTAAATATAATAAGTCTTTTTCATGTATATAAAAAAATATTTATACAATAAAATATATTTTTCACCTACATACACTACACTACAGTTTCATTTTTTAACAATTTCACGTTGTATCTATTATTATTTTAATAAACCTTATTCCTGTTATTTTAACTATAATAGATAAGAAAGTAAATTAAATAATTATTGGTGTAACAGCATTGTATATTAAGAGCAATACTTAGCAACGAATATGCCATGTTTTTTCAATTCTGTGACAAAAATATCGATTTAGCATCAGCTAAAATGATTTTTAAAAATCTTTTGATAAAGTTTTTAATGCACCTAATGCCTTTTTAAACTCACTCAAGACATTGCGCAGTATACGTTATAATACTACAATAAAATACATTAAATAATTAAATAAATAAATAATATTTTTAATATTAGAAAAAATCCCGATTTTTTTTCCATAAAAGTAACAGACAATGTGTGAGATATGCTTCTATAATCTTTCGTCACGTGAAATAATACAAATCGATTGATTCGCCGGAACTCCGGCTTTCCTCGCCGGAAGTGATTCCGCGAAAAGTCACGTCGGAAACGAACAAATGAAGCGTGAACGAGAAAAAGTTTTTCCCGAAAGCTTTCCGCGAACTATATACATTTTCGCCGACGTGACAGAACAACCGTCCGACGAATTATGTCGATCGACTTTGATTCGTGGCCAAGATTGATGAGGGTGACGAGACAGGTACCCATGTAAAAGCTATGCTAAAATCCCTCGAGTTTAAAAATCGAGATATTTTGAAGCAGTTAAAGTTGAACCATTTGTCGTAAAACTATAAACAACTTTTAATGAGGTGAGTATTTTAAATATATTTAAAGGAGTATACAACTACAAATATTTATGAACAACGTTTTGGATAATATATTGGATCGATATGTACAGGATATGGCAGATGAACCAAAGGTTTATGGTACCGTTTAAACTCAGTCTGGCGAAGTGTGAGGTTCATTTAGCTACTGTTTATTTAACAGCGACTCAGATACTAAAACTCAACATCTAATTAAGAATGAAAGAAGCTATCTCTAAAAATCTTAGTCATTCTACTGTCAGACAATTTAAAGTATTTTTTAAAGGTAGAAAACTACCCCACGTTTCAGATGAAATATTCAATATGTTCCATATATTCCATAGTCTGGTATACAACATTTTTGGGACGCTTCATACTCAGTCTGGCGAATGAACTGAACTTTATTCAGTTGTTTATTGAGCCATAAATATCGCAATACCGACCATTTATTAGTATGCATTTCAAATAACAGCTATTTGGTTGACAGAATCTTTTTCTACTGTTAAATCTAACTACGTTAAATGTGAAGCTTCTACCTATATGAAATTAATACAGTCAACCAGACATTAAAAAAATCTAACATTATTTTTAGATTTCATTAAGATTCAAAACAAAAATATATATGCTATATTTCTTTTAAAATCTATATGTAATCGACTGATTGTATAAATTTCAATATGTGACGCCTCCGTCTCGTCTGGAGGCTTAAGTACTTGTATATTTGAATCGAATAAGAAAATTCAAAGAAATTGCTTATGAAGAGTAAATACCCTTAAAATAATTTAATTTTGCAAAATAATTTTAATATTGTTTTAATATACTTAATGGAATCATATTAACTTGATTATTAATAACACAAAATAATAAATACATTGAAGGTAAACTAGTTGACATTATAACAAAATTCCAAATATAAGTTTGATTTTTATGTCTTCCTTTTTCTGAAATTGGGTTGGTAGTTTTTACAAAAATATGTATAGATACACATGTCGGATTATTACCGAAAATGTATGGTGTTTTTATCCTACCTCCTACCTCACGCCTCCATAATCGCTCCTCAATTACTATTAAACCTGTTGTGAATTATTTAAAGATCATTAACTCTAATTTATAGGCAAAGAAGTCGTTGAGATTTTGAAATAATGCTTAAAGTCTTGACGTTACATTAAATAAATCACATTAAATGAAAGCTTATTAAAGACCCTTTAATTTATATATTACCCTTTTTTAAACATTTTCAATTATAATTTAATGTTGGATTTTTTACTGCACCATCAACAATTAAAGACTTAAAAATCCATTTAAAGCTTATATTATATATAATACATGTATATTTATAGGAGTGGTATTACACTTTATTTAAATGTTTTTAATAAATAAACTAATATTAAGCTTTCATTAAATAAGTATAATATTTTTCAAAATTTTATAATTTTTAGATATTTCAATATGCAAATCCGTAACCCTAACCACGTCTGTGAAAATGATTTATTTTGTTGTATAAGCCTGTGTACATGCTTGACCTAAATGTGTAAAATGCAAAAATAAAGTTCACCCTCGTCGCTTTGATTTTTTTCGTAAGCGGGTTATTTCGTAAGCAAAAGGCACCGCGATTTTGTTATTATATTTACACACACAAAAAAATTGTAGAAAATTTCAAACGAAATGCGCTTTGATGACGATGAAAACATTTTAAAACGTCACAAAATAATCCCACAATACCATTCGTTATTTCACGGTTAAAATTACAAAAATAAATATTTTATTTTTACACAAAAAATTAAGCTCATTAAAAATGTTTCGCCACAGCAGTTTCGCGATAAAAAATGCAATTAGTGCTTTGTGATAATTATTTACGAAGCCCTTAAGCTCGAAAATGTTTTAGTGAGTAATTAGCCATTAAGCATTATACAAACGAAGCTGTGCTTTAATGATACATTAATAACGCATCTTTCATGGTAATTTATGCAAGAAATTCTCATTTTAATTAGTCGCCGCTAGACAAATGTTTGGGTTCACTCAGAATCATAAATAAATTAACCCATTTTTTATCAAGTATATTTATAGCGAAAGCTCTAAACATTTTATGAGCAAACTTTCCTTCGTAAAACGAGCTTAATCTCGCATCGCTGTTAATCGCCCGTCGCGTATTTATTACCTGTTTGATTTCGACTACGAAGTTAATTTATATACCTAGATTGTATTTAGGTTGTTCATAAAATAATTTTCCCCTTTATCTCCATAAAAACACTTTAATCTGATTTTACTTTTCCAATTAATTATTATAATTAATAATAATATACTACAAATTAAATATAAATCAATATAATTAATTGCAAAATTATAAAAAATCACAGTCTGTTCAATTATTGTATTTCACGTCTAAGAAAACTGCAACAATGTTCGAAAAAGCGTTAAAAAATTAACGGGTTTTTAATAAATTATGCGGTATTAAAGTATGATTAATATTATAAAATGTACAAAATTTACTAAGCTAAGAGTCGAAACAGGACATTTATAATAATATTTCCTCGCAGTTAAAATACATATAAATTTCCCAAAACTTCTCGAAAAAATCTCTGCCTAAAAATAAATATATGATTAGGTCATAACCTAATGAATAAGTCTTACTGTTATAGCTTAAATAGTAATGTTTTTGAAAATTGCTAAAGCTTTCGAACGCGTTTGGCACGCAGGCATTATATATGTATAAATCAACTAAATTATATTTTTTAGTATCTTTAGTTAAATCAATAAGCTCGTTTTTAAACGGTAGAATCTTTCGAATTAAAATTAAAAATCATTTGTCAACTTTCAGACCCCTATCTGCTGAAGTCCCCCAAGGTTCAATTTTAGGACTCTTACTATTCACAATATTTACGAGTGATTTCCCAACTAAACATCACAGAAATGATATTACCGCTTTATTCTCTGACAACACGGCCATTTTATGTTCTTTTTAAAATTCCTATCGAGCAGTAAATATACTTTAAAACATGCTAAAATTATTCGACAAATATAAATCCCACTAAAAGTGTGGCAGTCATTTTTACGTAGACGGAAGAAAGCTTTCGCTGTCGATAAATTAGTGAAAATTTAAATGTATAACATTTTCATAGACTGGCAAAATACCAAAGTCTAAACTTTCATAGAAATATATATAAAAATATGAATTTTTGTTTTTTATGTTTTTGGGTATTTTTTAATTTATATCTATTGAATTTATTATTTTTTGTAAATATTTAATATACATAAATAAACTAATTTTAAAAACTAAAACAACCAGAGCAAAACTATATCTTCTCTTTTGTCGCAGAAACAAATTAAATATCAAAAACAAATTACATATCTTTAAATCTGTAATAAGACTTGCAGTTTGGGAATACATAATTTATACCCAATAAAACTTGAGTCACAACAATATATCTCGTTAAGAATCGCATGGTTTGTCTGCAACTCGATGTTACTCTATGATTTAAAAAAACGTAAAACACAAAAAAAAACTTTTTTTAATACAAATAATAAAAATGAACTACTAGTAAATATATAAAATAAAATAATTAAAAAATTAAAAATCAACACAAAAAAACAAGAGACCATGGTCTAGGAACTGCAAAACATATATACTATGAAACAATCATATAATAAAAGGTAACTGAAAGTATTAGTAGACACTCAATAAAAAATTGCTGTAAAACTCTGAAGCGAAATCTTTATGAATTTAAATTAAACTTTAAAATTAAAAACATGAACATATTGGAATAAGCTGTGAGTTTATAAATTTTTAACTTTTAATTGCGCCTTAGTTAAATATAATTAAATGAATTTTATGACTACATAAAGGAATAGACATATATTTTTTTTAAGTCTTCAGAATCCAGACAGTATTTATTCAACCCATTTAATTTTGTTTTATGCAATGTTGATCCAAGATTTATTGTTTTATAAAAAAAATGTATATTTACATCAATTAATAAATTTTCTTGAAAACAACCTTATTATAACAACAATAAAGCAATTAACTGTATAAATATAGCAATGTCAATCAAAGCATTAAGATTCATTATCTAAATTTAAAATAAATTTGTATTAACAATATTAAAATTAAAAATTCTACATAAATATCGTTTGTATTATATTATATACTAATATCATTTTGTGGTTTTACTACGTATAATTCTACTAATTAGCTCAACTACATTATATTTAATTTACATCATCATTTATCATATACTTTTTTTACAAAAAATAATAAATTCAATGGATATAAATACATTAAAAAATACCCAAAAACTTAAAAGCCAAAATTAAAAAATATGTTTTTATCATGGAATCATTATGATATATAAAACAATAAAATATTTTATGTTTACATACAACTATTATTTTATAATATTCACTTTCGCTTAAGTTTTAATTTTGAAACGCAATTTTACACGCATGTTATGCATCACTGCATCGAATCTAAATTCTAAAGTCTATAAAAAAGTTTCAAAACAAGTTCGCGAATGTCGCCGTAACTACGATATCGAACCTCTACGATCCGTAGACGTCCGTACCCGCCGCGGTACTTTACAACACTACCCGTCGTAGCCGTCGATCGTAGCACCTACATACATAGTCTGCGTTTGTGAGAGCGATCAAGTTCGTAAAGTTTTTAAATAATTTGATTTAATATTAAAAATCATAATAATACCATCGATATTTTCTCACCTCATATTTAAAGCTTAGGATAATTGAATCTATTGATTGCATATAGTAAAGTATGCCTTTATTCTTCATAAATCAAAAGTGAGACTTTTAAACATACACAATTAAATCTTGCATATACTATTATAATCTTGTATATACAAGCTTATTGTGTATAAATACATTTTCCCATAAACTTTTCATTCAATGCTTGCTTAAGTATAAAAGACAACAACATCAAATATCTAAACTGTGTAAGCAGTGTTGCGTTTGTTGTACTTTGTCTTTAATGCAACAAGTTACAGCTCGTGTGTATCTGCGCTAAATTATGGACGTCGCTTGTATGTATAGTCAAATTCAAGAAAGCTGGAGAATTTTTCGCGTTTATGGAAAGGTAAAATCTTAACCCATTGACTTGAAATAACATTCTATCTAACATCTTACATGTACATTAAAATATATTTTATAATGCGTTTGAGAAAAACTTTTTTTAATCTAGATTCACACAAGTAATTAATTGTGGAGTAGCATTTATTATTTTTATTAATATAGATATTTCCTAAGCATCGTTCCAATAGTTTCGGCTTAGAATAACAAATATATTTAGCAGTTTTACGTATGTACATCAGATTATCGGAAAGATAGTGAGTATATATATAACCGACCTTCAAAAACTAAGATTGCGTCACAAATATTCTACCAATAATTATACCGCCCTACGTAATAATATTTGAAACAAAATTTCAAGGATCAGCTGCACATAAAATACAGTGCACATAAAATACAAATGCTATGTTTTAAAGCTCGTCCTTTTTTAATCCAAGCTGGTGTAAACAAAGATTTATTTCTTACAGACTGTTTTTACGCAGTCCATATGAAATTAAAAATCAAATTTCCATTATAACCTCATTCAAAGATAAAACGCAGAGATATATTGTATGTCAATCAAATATAAATTTAATATAGTACCACAACAATTCTGAATTATGTACGAATTCGTCAGAATTGTTCCAACCAGCAATTTTAATTCCCAGAGATGGATTAGCTACGCAGTCACTAGAGTACAGCCAGAAGTTAATTAAATTATAAAATTGATGAAATATTTACAAAACTAAACAATTAATCGAATAAAGTATATACCGCACATATATAACACAGCTTCTTTAAAAGATGCAAAAAAATCAGGGGAGAGATACAATTTGTATTCGTATTACTCTTAATTCCCAAAATGCTTCTATGCCATCTGAAAAATATAGTAAAATATATGTGAGAATAACGAACCAAAACCAGCTAACTAAAGATAATTATCCAACGACATACCTATAATTTACGTCATTGACTTGAAAATTATCAGTGCAAGATTAATTTATATTTAAATGACATATTGTTTTAATTAGTACTATTTTAGCTGGTAATAGTTTATTTAATCTATTGTTAGGCTCATAGATTAATCCAATCTTCTATTTACAATTGAAGAAATAACCTCATGTTATTATAACATAAATAAGATCCGTTGGGCTTACAATAAAACGTATTAAACGTCTAAGAAAGAATTGATTTTTTTCATTAAAATGGGACACTACCGTGTGAAACCTATTAACAGATTAAGTCACAAAGTATTTGCGATAAATATGCTCTAAAACGGGACAGGATAAAATGACCAGATGTGCTTTATTGAAATGCGGGATGCTGGTGGGAGCTTAAAATATTCTCACTTTAGAATTTTTGTTTGTTTACCCCGTGCCTAGGATGAAGTAACAAAAATGTCTGAGATGACCTATAGCTCTCACCAGTGTTTCGCATTCTATATCCGCAACGGCTGAGACAAAATTCCATACCGGCCAAAATGCCGGAATCAATATGTGAAACCGAAGCGTTTGGTAAGCTTAGTCATAAAGCAAATAGGATTAAAATATCCGTCACGTTGAGAAAAAATATAACGCATACATTCGGGTTTGCCCTCGAACGGCTGTTCCTGAACGACCATTAGCTATCTATTTCCAAAAAACTCGCTACCCTTTTGTAATTGATCCTTCCCACCCTTTTTTGGAACAATTTGTCCTCGGACAAAAAATCTGAGATATCCATTTTTGTTTAGTATCCTTCTTAGATATTTACAAAATCTGATCACATTACCTTATATAAATGGTCAACACGTCCCGGGAGCCCGCCGAATCATCCAAATCGTCCTGGTCGATTCAATCCCTCGATCTGCTCCTGTAAATATCCAACGGAGAAAGTGAGTTCTAGAAGCGACTATTAATAGGATCATTAACCGGCAGTGACATTTGATCCACCCATAAAGTTTGACGTCCATGAGCGAAAGCAGACTCTAGATAGCTTATTATGGCAATTATTTACAAAGAAGTCCTAACAAGATTGACATTCAATGCAAGTAATGTCTCTGGTATGCGTCTGAAAATAGTTGAGTTTTTATACTGGGGTTAAGGGTGATTATTACTAGCTATTGAAAGTTTATGGTTATTGTGCAATACTAAATGTTCTACGTGTTTACGCTTAACTTATTAAATTTTTAAGAGTGCTAATAATTTATTCAGAGACCTTAAAAATGTACAAAGTACAAGTCATATTTTAATTTTCTAATTTAATCATTTGTAGTAAATAATAAATTTAATTTTCTAAATAAAAACGGTTTTGCCCTAATTGTTTTAACTATGTGAGATTTATATTTTTATACAATAAATAATATTTGTAATTTATGAACAATAAATCAAGGTCCTAAAATAAATATTAGCTAAAATAAACGTTATTGTATTTTTTTGTTTATATATGATATACATGTTAATAAATTTATTGAATATTAAAAAAATATAAGCATTTAAAAAATTTCAATGTCGCCGTTTGACGTACAAATATTGCTGTTATGGCCAAAGCTGTTCAGGCCACAATTAAAACTAAAACTGTCAGGTCGGACATTACCACGTGTATTCTTGTGTCAAACTAACCTTTAGTGTTTTAACGCGATAAAGTTTAACAAAACAGCCCAAATATGACTAAAGTACGTAAACAAAAGAAAAAGAAGCAATTCATCAACAATATTAACAGAAAACGAATGAGAAATCGGTTGGAGAATGTTGGTAGCATCAATTGGTATGTAAACAATATGAACTAATATAAATAATCACTCGGATATATAACCCAATTATATTTCTTTCAGTATACCGATTAAAAACGCGTGGAATAATAAGGTATCGGCAAGAATGAACCTCAAAAACATGGGTTTGGCGTACGATCCCAACGAAGTGTTAAAAATTCCAAGTTATAAAGAAATACAGAAACAAAAGGCTATAGCTATTAAAAGCGGAGACTTTACTATAACGCAAGAATTGGAAGTGAAGCCGACGCGGCCAAATAAGACGCACGTCGTACATGAGTTGGAAACGGAAGCGAGAGCCCCGAGGGAACGTAGTTTAAGGTTCATATTTCTTTTAATATATATACGATTAACTAATCAGAGAACTTAAATTTTTGCCTTTTTTACTTTTAAAACCACTTCCTGGACGAATATATTTTATATACTCATAAAAATATTTTTTTAATTATTTGAGGATAAAAGTCACATAAATTGCTTCCAAACTTTGAAATGAGAAGAAAACAAAAGATATGACAGTAATTTTAATTAACACTGAAAATTTGGCTGCAAGAATCGACGCCTATTATTTTTGTGTTTAAATTAAAACACAAAAATAATATTGTAAATATATGCTGATTTATTTCTAATATTATTGTTCGGGTGTTTTCATTAATATTCAATCAGGATACAACTACATAACATCCACCGGTTTTCTTTGCTTTGTGAAAAATGTTTTTAAACAATTTTTGCTTAGAATATGGTAACAAATTCGTTTAAATATATTCATAAACTAATGCTGATCTATAATTCCTTTAATTAAGTGGATATCACTGACATTACAGCAAGATATACCTTATATTGCAATTTTAATTCGACCATAATGGCACATTGGGGTAACCTGCTAGGCCACGATGGTCTTAATTTAATCTAAAAAATAAAATAAAAATAAATTGGCCAATCTTTTCATATACACCATCTATAGACAAAGCCAATTCTACTATGAAATAATACATGTTTCTATATAGATTTTCAAGCTCCTTAGTTTATTGACTTAATAACACTAAGTCGCTAATATCCCAAAACCGCATTGTATTTTTAACTTTTTTCCCATCGTCAGAAATAATATAATTGATAGCAATAAAAAAATAATGTATAATATTTTGTTTTAGATTACCTAAAGCTCAAGTGGATTCCATCGTATACTTATTAGACAAATATGGCGATGACTATCAAGCGATGGCGAGAGACAGAAAGAATTACTATCAAGAGACATGGAAACAAATAAGGGCCAAGATAAAGAAATTCATGAAGAACTCAAAAGAGTTCGGTAAATATATGAAATCTAGAGGATTGGATAAAGATGACAATGAAGACGAAATAAAAGAAGAAGTGGAAACCTTAGAAATAGTTGATAATGATTAGTGCTGTATTTTTTTTTATGAAATAAATAACACCTGACATCATATTACATTATTTTTATTATTTCACAAATAAAACATACCATAGAAATATTTTTATAACATCTCGCAGAGTTCGGTCTGATAAGTCCATATTTTGTAGGATTGATTTTTCCCTTCTACATATTTAATCACAACTTGCATAAGTACTGATCACATTTATTTAATGTATAGTTCTAAAAAAATAAGTGCCGGAACGCTACTTCCATTTAAGGTGATCAATGAGATTTCAATTTATGTGAAGCAGGAGAAGATTACCCTGGTTATTTCGTTTGTTGCGTTATAGTTGGGTTGTGCAGTGTGTTGTTTAAAAATGTGCTGTCGGTTACTATTCAATTTAGTCAAAAACATTTTAACAAATTGTGGAAAGATTTATGGAACAAGGTTTCACCCCCAATACACCACTGATTTGTTAACGCGCATTTCTGTCCATAAAATCGCTCAATAACAACACCATATATTGCATTGTTATCAAGCTGTGCTAACTATTACCTGAAAACCCTGAGGTTTGAATCCCACAAATTTGGTTTTCAATTCCTATCATGTCTGGAAGATCAGAATTAGTGACTATTGCGTAATTATGATTTCTATCGATCATCGCAGATTAAGTTTTCTTAGATTTTCCCAATCTCTCAGATGAATAATAAAATATAAAATCTACTTAATTTGTGTATAGTTACATACATATATTGCTTATAAGTTGAAATAATAGTTTATAATTAATAAAATAATCACTGATTTAGACTAAAATAGTTACTGATTTAGATTTCAGTCTGGTGTTTCACTACTTAGTAGTTGTTGATTGTGTTTACCCCATTTTAATGCTTCAAAGTGAAATAATACACTGTCTAGTAAATCATTTACAGAACTAATTACAATGTCATAAGCAAGGCCAGTTTTAATGTAATAAAAAAATCTTATTATTCATATCACATGGTTGATAAAGACACTCGGTAGCAAATTTGAGCGCAATTGCAGGCAATGGAACGCTCCAGTAGCATAAATAAAAAAGAGAAGATAAGAAATTTGTAAAAAACCTTTTGTAATTGTTTCATCATTTTATCTTTCGTGTAACATACAATTAAAGTCCTAGTGATTTGTTTTCTCCCCAAATAAAATCCAAAAATGCAAATTATAACAGATAGTCAAATCCACTAACAGATTTTAATCTGTAGATATTGGAAAGCGAGCGAGTCAGGAAGTCCGGCATGCATTGCCAGAAATATATACTTATGAAATGGTTCTCAGATATTGAAGACTCATTGTGTGAGTATTTAAAGGCATCTTAGTTTTCTGAGTCAGCTTTGCAAGGAAATGAAGCCTTACTTTTAGCATATGTGCGATTTATAAAATATTGCCAAGAGTTATTATTTGCTAAAAAATTGATAACTGATAATAAAAAAGAATCGATATTTTATGAATTAAGAGTTTATTGAATAAAATAAAAATATATATGAGTAATATCTTGTCAGTTGCTACTGATGGGTGCTTCAGAGATAGGGTAATTTCTGGCATATTTTAAAGAAGCAATGCTGAATGTAATAGCTGTACACTGTGTCAGTTACTGTTGACATTTAGTTGCCTAAAATCTGAGTGAACGACTATATAGGTCATTACATTATGTAATTTAAGCAATGAACAATATTAAGAGCAATTAAATGAAAGATTATTTAGACAACTTTGTATTTGGATCGGTTTTATAAATTATTTGAGTGCGTGCTAAAGTTCTTAAAAAACAAAGATGATGTATTACGAGCCAATTTGATTGATTTACAGAATGATTGCTTGCTTGACTGACTTGTATAAGAAATTAAATACAGCAAATTTACAACTCAAAGATGATGAATTAAATATAATCAAAACAAACACTATTTCTGCATTTATGGCAAAACTTATTTTATACAAAACTGAACTTCGGACAAGGAAAATTCAGACATTTTCCTAATTTATCAATAGAAAAACACATAATGAAAGCTTGCTTACCTATTGTTAGCACTTGGAGGTCCTTACTTCTGACTTCAATCGATTTGAAGATATTCTTAAAACCAAAGAACTGATAGAAATATCTACAAATGAAGGATTTATATTAAAATACAAAAATGACTATCAGCAGTTCTGGCTGCAAAAGCAGATACCTACATTATATCCTGGATTCCAATTTCTTCGTAGTATTTAATGGAACGTAAGTTTATCAGTACGGTTACAAATCTAATCGCAGCCATTTAATAACATTTCAAAAAATAAAAGAAAATCTAACAAAAAAACAATCGAATCTATCCCGAAAATATTTTTTAAATATGTCGTTTAAATAAAATTATATCGGAATACATTATCAATCATAAATATATATTTTTACTAGTGAAAATAGAATGTATCTAGCAGATGCTAGTAAAATCACACAATGTCAACTTTTCCATATGTAACAATATATACATTTACATATTTATCATTATTTATTTACATATGATGTAGAAATGTTACAGTGAATGTATTTTTTAGTGAAGTTATATTTTCACTAGTGAAGTCCAAATACATTTACACCAGTAGATATATATCTAAGAGGACAATTTAAATTAGCAATATACAAAATAATTGTTCCCTAAAACGAATTGTTTGTGAACTACTCTTGGACAGATTATGTGCGAGCGAGCGAGCATTGGTCAGAAAAGCGAAGACTATGAATAACTCTGCAAAGAACTATTTTCCCAAGATTTACCTTACATAAATCCAAACAATTCGTTTTATGGAACAAAGTATTTATTTAAATGCATATATCTCATAAATAATTCCCGGTTAATTGTTGCACCCTATTTCTACTAGCAAACATATAATTTAACTGATAGGTGCTAGTGAAATTACATGCTGCTTTAAAATATCTATGAAACTCAATTTGCTGTCAAACCCAAACCTAACCTAATGAATGTAACTAAATATAATTTTAAAAAATTAATAAGTCCAAAATACAAACTAAGCTAGCTCATTTCTCAGGGGAAAATACCCTGAAGAAGAAGAAGTACAGACAACCATTGCATATTGCTCTATAATCTGTATTTGGATATTACACTATGCTTTAAAAATATTATGGCTATCCTTACCAATATTACTACAAACTTCCGATATAAGAGTGTTGGTTAAATTGTATTTATACTGAATTCTCAGTAGTCAAAAATTAACAGCAAAAGCATTAAAATCGGGGTCATTGCAGTGGAACGCTCGGTAAGGAGCGTTCCCGCTGCGACGGCACAATTTTATTGTTTTTGAAGTGGATTTTTTGACTTCTGAGAAGTGATAATTGTTTTTTGCGGTCTTCTATTGGTCAAAATTCGGCATAGTGTTTCATTCGATTCTCACTTATTGTAAGTCGTAATATTGTTTAAAAAAGTCTTAATATGAACCGAATGTTCCCATTGTGCGGGCACGACTTTATTGCTTTTGACCTGGATTCTAAACAGGGACACCCTTGAATATTATCAGAAAAATGCATGTCATTTAATGAAATACTATGAATCTTATTGAAATGAAAATATTAAAAAAACGACCACTGACTGGCCAACTATTATTTGATATTACGTCCTTGCAACAGCTGCATTTTTAATACAACTTCATAAGAAAGGGTGGGTCTGTGCCAGATTTTTTAAATATGCATGCATACTTGAAAGCTTTTATAAGAGGTCACAAGTATTTTAATGGCAAAAAATTATTTTAGATGTGAAAACTTTATATATGGAACGTAATAGTGGCGACGTTAGACTGCTTTTTACAAATTCAAAAGTCAAAAGTGTCTTGAATTTCAGTGATATTTGGGACAAAGAGTGTTTGATTATTGCTGAAGAGGTATTGAAGACTACATCCAATAAGGATTATCGTAGAGTATCTCAGTAGAGTTACTATTGACAGTCGAAGGGGCTTTAAAATGTTTTTTGAAACATTTAGAAAACATTGATTCAGAGTTAAGCACGAAGTTTCAAGATATTAGTGTCATTAATTAAATATTTGCAAAATCCAGAATCTTTTACTAATCAAAAGAAGATTGACATTTATGAACCCTTGTATCGTTAAAATCAAAATTGTCCACTGATGAAATCTAACATCTATCGTTGGTTTAACAATTTGAAAAATATTTGCATTCTTACATCACTCTCATAATGAAAGAAAAACAATTTACATAATTATAGAAAAAGAATTTAAAATACTATAAAAATAATTAACTTACATTGATTAAAGCAACATGGACACAAAACAAACTGAATTTAGTAAAATAGAAAATGGGTGAAACCAAATGTATGTTTATGAATTATAGATGTTTGATAATAATATACAAATAGTCATAGATTAATGGAAAATATTTAAAGTTACGTTAAGTATAAAAATAATGTATAATATTAGTAATATGAATTGACCTATACCATGTTTTAAGATACAGGTGGAAGTATAATTAGATAAAAAAAAGCACTGAGCATTTTCTTATATAAAAAGGGGGCAGTAGGCTAGTTTGGGAACAGTTAGTACATATATAATAAAGTAAAAAATGAGAAAATCTGTATACCAAAATCTATATTTCACTTAATAATATAACAAAATTGACAATCTTAATACAAATCATCCGAATATTTCCGAGCCTGTTTTTAAAGATCGAATTTTCGCTTCCTCCGGCGTCAACTTCTCTTCTTCGGACAATTCTAAAGGCAGTCCGTTTTCGTCGAGCTTTTTGTCTTTAAAATCTTTGATGATCTTTTCGCTGTACACGGCGTTGAAGAGATGCTGCGCCGTAAACTCCGTCTGGACAACGTCGCTCACACGGTACGAGACATAGGGCTTTAGGTTCGTTTTGCTCAAATCTGGAACGATCAACTCTGGCACCATTTCGGCGACGGGGTAAAAGACACCGTTTAAGTAATAGCCCGTGTCTCTGACTCCGCGTCGATCGTGATTCTCGCTATGTTTCATCGCTTCCTTGTTAGCTTTAGTTCCGCGCTTATTTATCAACATGAACTTGCGAAAGTTGCGCTTTCCTTCGCGACACGCAGTCGTCGATATGCTCCGGCGTACCAATAATCCCAGCAGACCGGAAGACGACATGCCGGCTGATGCTCGAAAGGTTAACCTCAAAATACAGCTGTCAATATATACACCTACATATACAAATAATTTACTCTCTAATCGAAATTATTATTTTACAAAGCTTTAATTATAAAAATGTTTCTCAAATAATTATTACAATTACCACCTTGTTAACTTTGCAGAGGTTATAGTAAAAAAACTAAAAATTAACTTTATTAGATTCATTTTAATTTTACATCTCCCGAAATATTAAATTAAACTGTGGGACCTGTTATAGTATATATAATATATATATATATATATATATATATATATATATATATATATATATATATATATATATATATATATATATATATATATATATATATATATATATATATATATATATATATATATATATATATATATATATATATATATAGGTATGGGAGCTGAATTTAGATTTGTTATGGCCAAAACTGGTCGGCGCTGGAGTAGCATCCCGTGACCGTTTTTTCTCTCTACCAGCAGGCTTGTAAGGGTTCGGACGCGTGCCGTCGCGCGTCCTCCCCATTCTAACCATGTAAACACCGTTAACCGTTCAATAAATATTACTGCAGCGGCTCAATCTGTGTCTCATTGCCACCCGTCACTAACAGCCCCTAAATAGGTATATGGTATAATATAATATATACATTTTTTTATGGCCAAAACTTGGCGGCTAAAACTTCATTGAATAGTCAATAAATTACTACTGCAGCGGCTCAATCTGTGTCTAATTAATTTAAAACTTATCGTTAAGCTTCAAAATGCAGAGCTGTCGGTATAGCTGCGTCTTTCCCTGCATACCAATAATCATCCTTATCGTGGCGCTACTTCCATGATTATCCTCCATCTCGCTTCATCCTGTGCCACATGGTCAGTATCTGATTCGGAAATATAACTAATAATTCTAACGCCGTCGTTGTCTACCTGTGCTCCTCCTATGTTTACGGCTTATAAAAGAATAGTCGCTTGTCAAGTTTTGAGTCGTCAAGGCGCCAAAATCGCTGGCCCGCTTGAGATCTTGTATATATTTCACGACTTCAGACTATTGATACAGTCCGTATAGCTCGTTCTTATACGCACGACGCCAAGTACCTTCCTCGCAAAAATTTTCCTTATACAAATTCGCTCGAAAGTCTGCAACCGATGAGGGTCGCTGGTGCTCAAGTTTACGTTTCATACCCATTTATCAAGACCGATTTTACCATCCAGATGTGAAATATATATAAGAAGAAAAAAACTCAAATGTTTTTTTGAAAACCTTCCAGTTTTCTAGGCTACTACTTAAGAAATTATAAATTTACTGGATGGTGCCAAATAAAATAATAATTTATATTAAGGATTCTGCTGAATTCATCCTTATGGACTTCATTCAATATGATCACGTCCACACAGGGCCGGCCCTAGGTTATTTGGCGCCCCAGGCAAAAATTAAATTTGCCCCCCCCTCTTATTAATACTTAATTAACTCATTACATGAGCTCAATAATATAATTCAAATTAAAGTAATCTAATTTTATATTTGACACCATATTATTTTTGACGATTGTGGGTATTTAAGAATTTGTAGTTTTTTTTTCGTCGCGATTTTTTACACGTGAAATAATCTAAAAAGTACACAGTACATAGGGTGTACCACAAAAAACCAATATCAGATTATATTCTTTAACAATATTGTTTGATAATTTTAAGTGAATATTGCGCTTTTATTTGATATCACGGCGCCCCACAAGATCTAGCGCCCCAGGCGATCACCTATACTGCCTGCCCTTCGGGCCGGCCCTGCATCCACATAATGTACAATATCTAAATAAAAAGTGAGGCCTTGGGAAGCTACTTCTCCCCTTATCGTTAGCTTAGTATGTAGTAAAAAAGCGCATAATATTACGAAAACATTCACAAAAAAAATTTCACCACCAAATAAATTTATTAATTATTTGAAATGTGAAATATTTTAATAATAATATACTAGCATACATATAGATAGTTACTAAATATCCTACGCTTGCACAATGAAGCATGAATAATGTGTATTTATTTATTTTTATCTCTCATCGCACACTTTGAAATAGTGATAGGCAAATTTGAAAATTTTTAATGGCACGGAAAAAACGGGAAATTTTAGAAACCATGGGAATCTATCTGTAAAAATGTGTTTATCTTATAAAGAGGCTAAGAAATAAAAAAAAAACAATATTATAGATAGTAAGTCATTTAGTTCGATAAGGATCAGAAAGCATAAATTCAACGTATTTAAACGCAATAAAAGCTTTAATAAAATTATTTGTGCAATATTGTATTTTATAGCAAATACCCCTCCCCCCTAAATGACGTCCCTGTACCATTGAAACTGCCATCAGCGTATTCTATTCAAACTCTGACCACCCAACTTATCATATAGTCCAGCACAATGATATTGAGAGTATTGACACTAAACGAAACAACTTACATTGTTTCTAAATAGTGTCAATCTGTTTTATTATGTTTTTTTTAATTTTTAAATTTTTTCATCGCCGTTTACTTCTACTTATTTTTTTTCTGCCAGCACAACCCTACTTTGAACTAATTAAATATTTTATATGTGTATTTCAAATTAGCGTTTTACATAGCTACCTTAGCTGTTATGCGCTAAGTTAGCGTCTTACTCGACTCGGCAACAGCGGCGCTGGTCAGAGTGGCAGGTGACGGCGAGCTGAAGGGCCGAGGACGAAACGGCTGACGTTTCTCAGCTCTCTAGAGATGTCGCTCATGGATGAGGAGCCTCAGCGCGCTGAGCTGGAGGACGGCCAGGTCTGTTTCCACCATATTTTCTTGAAATAATCGACGAAAAACCACAATTCGGGCGTTTTGCCCTTCGGTCGGCCTTCCGATTCATCATCAGCAAGGTTTTTAACCATTCTTTAGAATATTCTATCCAATTACAAGAGGTATCTGTCCAATAAATAAATTTCTTTGTTCCTGCTTACTCGACGTTTAATCAGAATCACCTTTTTTTTAATTTACGCCATTTTCTCTAGTAATTTTATATTTTAATAATATTAATCAAATGTGTGATTTTGCGATGCTACACGGGGGAGAGGTAGTGCCTGGTGTCATCGACACTATTTTTTATATATAGCATTAACTCGCCCTTCTAAAAATAATATATGCTCGTATCACCTGTTAGTAAAAAATAATAAAATAAATAGTGAAGATTGATATTTTAAAAATACTATTAAAATCCTGTATAATGACCTTTCGCCCTTATAGCTGGCTTATATATAAACTTAATTAATACTAAGAATCTACTCATTATTAACTTCTATATTAGTCTGTACTGCAGACTAATATAGAAGACTTTGTCGACTCATTGATATGCAAATTTAATTGATAATGATGTCTGATCCATAATTCTTACAATTGTATTAAAGCAAGATTTTTCATTGGCTAATCTTCTCGCGTACAAAGCCAATACAATTCTTAGCTAAGTTTGTTCGTTTTATTAACACATTAGGCGTCATTTGTAATTCGAACACATTCTATATATAGTGATTTAATTTTATGTATTTCCATATTATCTAAATATTGATGTATTACATAATAATAATAAAATATATTCAGAATAAAACATTTAACTCGTTCAAAATGTATCAAATTCTTTCTTCAGTGACGGCGTCAGATGTTGCAATTCTTGTAGCAAAAGTAGCAAAAGCCGATATATCAGATATCGGCAGCAATTACTACTTGCTTAATCTCTGAATGTAACTGTTCCCTACACATAAAAGTTATATGCTCGTTAAACTGCCAGATATATTTGATAGAAATAAAATATAATGACTGCTTTTAAAAATATATCGTTACCATTATAAATTCATATTTATTAACTTACTTTGCACTTATTTTCTTGCAATACAAAAGTCTTCTAATGTTTTAGTAATTAGACAATATTCTTTGTTTTTTAAATCGAAGATTGATTTACATTAGATAGCACCACACTATACTTTTATCCATCAGCAGTGTTATATTATTACTTTAATTACTATATTAATGATATTTAATGTTGATACTATAAAATTTAATGATCAATTTTTATTTTATTTATTTCTTACTAACTGATTATTGAACCATTTTATTTTATTTTATATTTAAAATATATGTAGTGTGTTATTTATATTTAGTTGATTATATTTAATCACAATTATTAAATTATTAGTATGATAAATAATAATTTATGTAATACAATGATCAAGTTATTTTTAGAATAATAGCAATTGAATATATTTCCTTTCTGTAAAAC
The DNA here is from genome assembly GCF_051122295.1 of Plectrocnemia conspersa. Taxonomy (NCBI): domain Eukaryota; kingdom Metazoa; phylum Arthropoda; class Insecta; order Trichoptera; family Polycentropodidae; genus Plectrocnemia; species Plectrocnemia conspersa. The sequence continues at coordinate 9,668,466 of NW_028277174.1, read as the reverse complement.
GATTAATCCTTTTGTACTTTTTAATGTATTATAAAATATTAAATTCAATTTTAATGGCTCAATATCAAGTATAAACCAGGTTAAATGTTATCACTACGTGACTAATAAAAAATGTAAAAATCTCCGTTTCACTACAATTTTTATTGGTAATAATTGTTTTATTATAGCTAGGTACTATACTTAGTTTGTAGATTGTTCGATCGACGGTTAGAATATTTTCTTTTTAGTTTTAACTCGGGTCATTAGATCAACGCTTGACCTCATTTTCATACTTTTAGAATTGTCTAAAATAACATGGCTCAAATAATTCGTCATATTGTGCTATATTACTCATGATGAACATAATATAAAAAATCAATAATGCATCAACCTAAAAAAACTGTTTCATATTTTTAAGTATGATATAACTTTAACAGTAAAAAAAATGATTAAACTAAATCCCTAAGATGCACGTTTTGTTGTAATTTATAGCTCACTGACTCCGATGTCGCTGATTTGGACTATACACCTCTCGAGCGGCCTGAGAATTACAAACCCTACTTGAATCCGGTGTCTCTCATGAGCATGAACATACAAGACGATCATACAGACGAGAGCGAACATGAACCATCGAGCGATTTAGATTCGGATAGTGATAATTGCGGAAAACCAGCACCGAAAAAGAGGAAGGTCAAAATAAAAAGATTGAGGAAGTCGGAGTCGATGGAATCGACGACGAAGCCGAGTAAATACAACATCTGGTGTAAAACTGTACAGGTGAATTGACGAATGGTGAATCGAAACGATGATATTAATCGAGCGCAATCTGAGCAAAACATTTTTTTTTATTTAGGAGGACACATTAGCTGAAGATCTCTTAGTTTGCGATGTCACAAAAAATTATCTGGGAATCGAGGCGTATCATCATCATCGTCTGCACGAAGACAACACAATGCCGTTAAGAGACATGGACACTAACGACGATCGAAGGTCGTCTACGGAGAACCGCTTCAACAATAAAAGGCGTTATAGAGATAGGCGGAACGCTAGGTTACGCCTGGAGAGACGTCCGAGTTACGACAGCGACAACGAAAGAGGCGACGCTAGACTTATTCCGGATTTGATCGTTAATGTTGAAAGCTCCGTCACTGACATAGCCGCCGATATAGCGGCAAAGCTTTGCGAGGAGAAAGACAATCTCATATGTACATATGAACATATTAATATTATAATAAATTAAATTTGTTCATTCTAATATATTTTTACTTTTAGTGAGAATTGTGGAATTTGCCGGGAAAGAGAAAGCAATCGAGCTGTTCAAAGAAACAAAAAGGATAGAAGAAGACGGTGGAATGATAGTGAGGGTAAATATTTCAGCTCCGTTGACTAAATGATAGTGTTGAAACTAAAAATTATGTATAATTTTTGATAATACTTTTCAGAACAATACAAGGCGCAGAACTCCGGGTGGTGTATTTATATTTTTACTAAAGAGAGACAAACACGTAACCCAGGATACTGTAAATAAAATATTTATCGAAGATAAGTTACAAAATAAGGAAAAGTTGAAATCTAGGTTCAAATATAGAAATAAGAAAGTGGAAGAGTTGAAGCAAAGCCTTGCAGGTATGTCATTTTTAAGTTTATATAATAAAATATACCTAAAAGGGAATAAGATCTAGTCTTAATATAGAAATAGATATTATATTTATACTAGTGAGAATATAACTTTACTGAAAATTACACATTCACCATAACATTTACGCACGGAACTTGAGTAAGATTATATCTACTACTTTTACCATGAAAAAAACGTATACCGTTATAGGTTCATTAACACATTCACTGCCGCCATATATAAGTAAAACTTACCAAAAAATAGTAATTTTCCAACAATTTTTATTTAGATTAATTCAAAAAAATATATCGGGTAGCATGGCGTCGGTAAAAACACAAGCATTTGTTCTTTTTCAAAATATATAGTCTTCATACTTCTTCAGTAGACCAATCTTCATTTACATCCTGATTTTTTTCGCCTAATGGTTCACCAGACAAATTCACAATTTTAACTTCACTATCTTTACTTTCTGATGACATATTTTCACTATCACTTTCACTAAAATCCCCATCAAGTTTTTCCATAACATTAGGTACTTCCTCTTCTTGTAAAAGTTGGAAAAAATTGTGTGTAAAAATTTTCGTTTTCGTGAAGAACGAGATGTCCTGGGTAAAAATTTCATTTTGGGGTAAAATAAATCGTGATAATTAAAACCACACACAATTTCTAATAAAGATAACTATTTGCAGACTTTGTTGATGGCTTTTATGTATCGCACTCCTTCATGAGCGATCATAAACAGGACATTATTAGTACTTTATATTGATAAGTGAACAATTGAACTGTAGATTAAAATTCAATAAACACTACCGACGGGTAGTGTAATATCTACCCGCTTTGTCCGCTGCTGGTAATCCACGGGACAGGTAGTGACTATCTTCTACGGCTTCTGATGTTTAACGACAGGTTCGGTAGTACCTGTCCGCTAAAACTAAAGCATTTTCTGCTCCCATTTATGTTTTTAATTTGTTTTTTTTTTTTAAAATACAAATTTAACCACTTTACACGCGGTCCTGCACGGGTGTGTGATTTTAGAAATGTCCATTACACGTGGTGTCGAGCCTGTGCGGGAATATGAAAATCGGAGTTAAACGCGGTCCCACAAATAAACGTGATTGTATTTGTCATTATACTCGGCTTCGAGCATATGCGGGACTCGATCGGCATTTCCTTTCAAGTAAAAAAAAAGATCACTTTTTTTATAAGCTGTGGAAGTCATAAATCAGAAAAATACATGGTGGTGTGTTGTCGCTTGAAGTATTCCTCAATTGTATTAGATGGGATAGAGACAATTAAAAAACCCGAATAAATAGTTAGTTAGCAAAGCCAGCAAAACATATTCAAGTAAGCATCCTTGACTAATTGGGGTTGCTTTATCTTTCCAATAATTTGACACACTTTTATTACTATTTTGCCCCATATTTCTTAGAATTTATAAAACGCAATATGTTTTCGTATGGAATGGGTTTTAAAAATAAAGATATCTATATTTCCTTACGTCCATTGTTTATTATTGGGTTCATTCCATTATTTAATTATTGTTTGCGATTTTTAAGAAACGGTAAAAATAATATTCACAATTTTTTTGGAACAATGCAAAAAATTCCCGTTATGTAATTTTATAACATAAATTTAAAAAAAAAAAATATTTTTCCTATTTATATATAAGTATTTACCATTATAATTTCCAATAAATAAATATGATTTTTTTGGAACACTGCAAAAAAACACCCGCATGTTAAGTGGTTAAGGCTTTAGGATTTTTTTTATTAATCGAACATTTGATGTATTTCATTAATTATGAAAAATAATATCAATTAAATAGCCACCACCTCTGAGCCTTTTGCAACAGCCGATCCTTTAGATAACTTTTTCATACATTTCGGGCGGTACTTTAGTTAAAACTTGTCAGATCTTGGTTTTTAGGTGCTCCAACGTTTCGGGTTTGTCAGTGTACACACGATTCTCAGCGTAACCCCACAAAAAATCCAACGGCGTTAAATCGCATGATCTTGGCGTAAAATAATGCAACCTGGGAATTTTTCATGCAAACCATCTAACACCGCACCCGATGTGTGACAAGTTGCGCCGTCTTCAATTTCGTGCCAAAAATAATCAGTTATCATGCGCCTATCGTGCTTACCATTGACTGTTACAGTCCGACCTTCATCGTTTTCAAAAAAGTAAGGCCCAATGACGCCGCCTGACCACAATTTGCACGCACCAGTCACTTTTTGAGCATCCCATATGCTGCAATTTTGATTATTAACCTACTCAGAGATATTTTCTTTGAAAAATCAGCATCAATCTGCGTAAATTCTTCGCTGTCTATGATCTCTGGGCTTCAGTTCTTGTTATCTAAATTTTATACGAGTGTAGGTGCAAGTACAGATGCAAAATGCGCTAAAGGAAATCATGAAAAGCTAACGCCAACAAATCGACAATTCCTGGTCTTTGACTACACCTTTCACCTACAGAAGCAATATTCTCGGCTGAATATGGGCCTTGATGATGCACAGGCTTTACTCTATATCAAACGCTTCCAGTCTCTTCAAATTTTTTCACTATGTTACGAATTATTCGCTCAATAGAACGATGAAATTGGCCATAATCTTCCCGTAAATTCTGATACGGTTTGTACAGAATTGTTGTATTTGTAGAACAAATTAAAATTTTTAATGTATTAAGCAGTGGTTAGGCGATTAAATGTGTAACATTTTACTAGTGTGATTATTGACAGCTGTCTGCTTAGTGCTGCCAACATAGGAAACTCGAATTTTATCTACATATGTAATAGAAAAAATTAAAAAAAAATTTTTTTGGGATATATTATTGTCCACCAGTTGTTATGAGCCATTAAATCATCACAACATGGAATCGTTCTGGTTATATAGCATTATAGACCATAAACTTACGTTCACGTCCTAAAAACTTGCAAGGCCATAGGAAAAAAGGTGTAGATTTATGCTGAAAAATGTTATTAGCAAAGTGACAAAAAGGTTGAAAAGCATATAATCTGTTCCGCAGCTCTTTAGTGGAGAACCAAACGTCCTTCCCACAGTTTAAGAGTTAATTGTGTAATGATTTTTCTTCCGAGTTGATGATATGCTTAATACTGAATATTCACTGAACTCATTGATAAAAATCCTTATACTTATAATTACTATAATGTCTTAATAGATGTGAAAAAATTTAATTAGGCTTTTATTTATAATCTTTTTATTAATTTTAGATAGTGTATTACCAGCGATACGAACACGTGCAGAGAAATGGGTGGCGGCGCAGACCACAGCCGAAGATCAAAACCATGTGAGCAACCCGCCCCCTTCGCCGGCCACCGACGGGAGAGACGGCAGCAGCGATGTCGACACCAACCAGCTGCTGCCTTCGCCTCATCACAACATATCTTACTCCAACGGCGACAACTTCCTGGTGACGAGGGAAGCGGCCGTGCTGTCAAAGATGAGCATAGCGAGGAGCCTCACCACAGACCCCAGAGCTAACTCTCACACAACGTACGACGATGACTATCTTGACATCGGCTGCGGCGACGACATGGATCTATTTTGAGATTTAACATTCGTTTTGCGACTGTTTCTTTTTTTATGAAATCGCCAAAGTTTTTATAGTGTGCGGGAGAGATGTTATATATATAAATATATATATTTTTTTACAACAATAAATTGCCGATTTTTAACTTGTGTTTTTAACCGTGCCAATATATGATAGTTGACAATACTTGTGATCAGAATTTTAACTCGAATACGCTCAACAAGTAGAAAAATAAGCAATTTTTTTTAACTAACGGTTTAACGTTACAGGAATAGTGCTTTTTAAAAGGTGCTGATAATATTGTATTAGAAAATATTTCCCAAATCAACCATACCTGTACATGTTGCGAGTTTTTCTACTTTTATCAGCGTGGAATTAATGCCTTACGTAAAGTTCTCTTATCTGCAAATTTACTATTTTATTTATAAAAACTTATCGTCATATTATTAAAGAGTGAAATCTTTAGAGACTCACTCATGTGAAGCTATCAATTTGCAGATAGTGCTTTATGTACAATTAAAATTGTCAATTTATATAGCAATATTCAATGTTACAATTAATTTATTAACATTACGTCAGTGAATGAAATTGATAAATTTAAATACACAAAATTAAGATCGGCCCACACAATATAACTTGATGCAAAAAGTTCAGTAACAAGCTATATAATGTGAACGCGGCTTAAAATTATTTATCCAACACAAAGCTGTTAATTTTAATCACCGATGTAAAGTATATTTATTTTGTGATTTTTGGCATCGAGCGACAGTAAAAATGTATGAAAGTCTAGCAAAGTTGCATTGCACATTTGTATCGATATAATGTACATATTTGTATATATGTGTGCGTTTATATTGTGGTGGCCAACTTTAAAATTCTCATATTTTCGACTTTCATTATTCAAAATTTATTGTTTTTATATGATATGACAAATAAAACTATATCATTTTACTACACAGTGTAAAACTAAATTAATGATTCTTATGCGCGTGAACCATCTGTAGAAAAAAATTTAAGAATTTAACTGCAAGAATCTTCACCCATTCTTCTTTAATCGTTTTTGAAAAGATTATTTAAACTCAATGCTGATTTATTCCTAATAATAGTAATTTCACTAATGTTCATTCCCAATCAAGTCCACCTTGCATAATATCATTGCATTGTACTGGAACCTCATTTTTGCTGTGCGCAGTGTTTTGGTTCATTGAAATATTCACTTAAATAACAAATTTCATTTAGAATATGGTATCATAACTCATTCCATTTATTTTAGGTAATAAACACATTTTGAGCACTTTTGTAAAACTTACATTCTATCACCATATGTTAGCCTTCCTATGCACATTCGTCAAACCCTAACTTATTTTAAAGGTCTTCTAAAGTATTGTTTGTTTTAAGTAGGTCAGTCACTCCCAACTTTTTTTGAAAACAAATGTATTTCTTATTTTGTTGGTAAGCAATCTGCAGCTTTTACAATTACGAATATCGTTGAAAAATTGCATTCTAAATTTGACTTTAAAAACCTTTAACAGATTATTTTAAAAAAGTTTTTGTCCTAAAAATCGATAATAACGTTGATGAAAAAGAGTAATTAATCATTATTTTTTACTAACGGATGATTCATGCCATTAATAATATAAAATTTACTTTATGTTAATTAGTTAGCCACCAGTGTATATAAACGCAGTTAATTATATTTACACAAGTATCAAAGGCATATGGCAAAAATTAAATAACGGTAGTAATCAAACTAAGCATTTTAACGTTATATAATTCTGCAATATGCTGATGATATATTTAATTATAAGTTTTTTATAATGCTCCTAATTTAAAGTTTATGTAGAACGAGCTAGATAATAATATTATATAAATCTATACAAGAGTGAGGCTCGAATATTATTACAAAATGAAATTTAGTGCCTCACTAATTTATACGAACGGTGGAAATTATAATTTTCTGCTTCAAACAGTGCCTGATTGTAATATTTTTATTGTTAATCGTTTGATTATAATGATTCATACTCTCATTAAATTATTTGATCTACTAACGTAGTGATTCTTTTTATATATAATATGAAACATTACTCTAGTGTCTTGAAAAATAATAATAATTGTTTTTTTTATTTTTTATTATAATGTACGCGCTACTTACGTTGTATTCATTTTTTTCACTCTATTCTTGTGTTCCTTTTCTAACGTTTCTTTTAACGCTGTGTTACTCATATTCTTATGATTATTGAATAAACTTGAATATTCAACTATTATTTTATTTATTTAATATTAATTAGGTATTATTATGGAAAATCGAGCATCTGAAATATTTAATAAATATAAATATATGAAATATTAAATAAAATATCGATTTTACGGTCATACCAGTTGTGGTAGTATCTTTTCGACTTGCTCTAATTCGACGACAGATCGATGATCTCGTACAGCCTGTCTCGTGGCTCTCAACGCCGCTTCCAAGACTAGGAGTCTGCTCACCTCGTTAACTATCACCAGAGAATCGTCGTGTATCTTAGTCTTGGGGTCTTTGAAGGCCGTTTTCAATATTTCACGAGTGGTTTCCTATGAGGAAATTCATATCGTACATTGAATCAAAATGGCGACTCATTTTGTACGCAAAACCTAATGTAAAAGATCCAAACCAATCTTAATTTCGATTTGACAGTCGAATCTATGCAGTCTTCGCTGCCTGGCGCAGTTTTTTTCGAATTATCCGAAGCTTCGCCGGCTTCCATCTTAACTGTCAAACACAAACACTTGGCCCTAAAAATATCATTTTCGGCCATGATGACATTAAAAATAAATTGCAATACTATAATTCAATAACATCTCCGTGTGATTTATTACAACAATTTCATTGTCGTTTATGCAGGAAACAGAAGAAATTAATAAAAAATCATTTTTTTGCAAATAAAATTTAATCTCGTTTTCAAAACATTAATACTGACAACGAGGTAATCAATTATATTAAACCATTATAAAATAAATTTTAATTAAATAAAATATGTATGCCTTAACTAAAACAGAAGGGGGTTGAAAAAGCACTTATTTACTATTTGACACAAATTTCGACATTTATCGCTTATATTAATACAGATAATCCTCTTCAAAACAATCACAACTATATCCTTACAGCAAAACCACTCAGGGAAATGATGACGTCAACATGTATTTTAATATTAATTTAAATATAATAGAGAACCCTCACATCATATTTTTATTTAATAGTAATGATGAAATCATTCATAAATTAAATCAGAATGGCTTTTTACTTTCAACAAATAAAACAGGTCTATTTTAATTTCAAAAAGAGAAATGAATGGTCTTACAAAGAACACAATTTTGATATTATCAATATACTTAATTTTAGTTTCATGACATTCAATTCCATCAAACATTTATCTCTTAATACTAACGTAGATATTATAATATATTGAAATTATTTTATGACAAATTCAATCATGACTGTATTCTTTCAGTAAAACCATTTTTAAAGATGCTCTTATCAAGTCCTTGACATACATTTATATATATTTTATTTATACATAGTTTCAACACACGTATCTTATTATTACGTATATTTTTACAACGCATCAATTATATTAAATCGATTGAGAGTGGGCATTAAATAAAACAAGCATACTTTAATTTAAACAAAAGGGGAAACATGAATGCTCTTACTATAGACACAATTTTACATTATCAACATGCTTAATTTTAGTTTCACAACATTCAATTTCTTCAAACATTTATCTCTTAATACTTATGTAATTACAATACAACGAAAATCCTCCATGACAAATTCAATCACAACTATATTTTTATAGTAAAACCATTCTGAAAGATGCTCTCATCAAGTCCTTAACATATATTTAAATATATATTGTATTCTACGCATATTTATCTTATTACTACCGAGTCGTTGAGACTCGATTAAATCATTTATTAAGAATGTGCATTAAATAAAACAGGCATACATTAATAAAAATAAAAAGGGACTTGTAATGAGGCAATTACTTACTACTGGACATAAATTTAATATTTTTTATATCGCTTAATTCTAATTCCGCACCATTCAATTCAAACATACATTTATCTTTTAATACTAATAATACTAATAAAAAAATCACTTACTTGAGTTCAAAACTTAGTCGACAATGTTTATTTTTAATTATGAAAAATATAAACAAATCATAAATTCAGACTATTTTGATAAGCGAAGGTTTACAAAAATTAGTATCAATTTCTGAAATATACCAATTATGAAAAATATTTATTTGTAATATTAAAAATTAATAACAGTGGTACCGTTGAGGAAGTGTAATTTTAAAAATCGACTTAATTAATATAAAACTCTTCAAAAATAAACTGTTTTATGTGTATTTTATAAAGGAATAAATTTCAGTTATGAACCCGAGCAAGAAAAATCTTTTCAATGTTTAAGTACATTATAAGATTTCAGTTAAAATATATTAACACATCAAATAATTTCTTAACAATGACATCGATATGTTTAAGACATTTTACACCTTCTACACATCCAGTTGAATAAACATTAATTAATACTAATTTCCATCAGCTGCGTCATCGCTCGTCAGTTTCTTCATTGAGCGGCTCATCATTTCGTAACCCGACCGTAAACGAACAATTTTGAATTTTGAATAGATTGCCAAAAAAACAAAGCCAATTGTGTAGTAAACGTTTTTTATTTTACATTTTTATAACCGTGAAATAGATAACACATAATATCTTGCATTGTACTTTAAAAATATGTTATAAATCAATTTAATGATTTTGATCAGTAAACCCTCTACTAACACAAACCAACCAAATTTTGAGGAACTTTAATTTTCCAAGACAAATAACGAATTACGATAAAAAAACTATTCTTTCCAGATACTATTTTTTGGAAGGGTTTACTGATTTTCGAAATAAAAAAGACTCGTGTTATGTCAGGTACAAGAATACCGCATTACCTTAAAACAATAATAGTTGAACAGTACAGTATATAGAAATATTTTTAATAAAAAAAATACTTATAAAAAAAAATAGATATAATTTTTGATCTTATTTATTACAATATCTTAATTGGCCGAATTCTGTGCGTGATAATTTTTTCCAAAAATATGTATCTCATTATTTTCAAGTAAGGGTTTACACTTTTTTTTTCAATTGTATAGAAATAGTCATATTTGTAATATTTATATTATAGTCAAACACTTAAAAAAATTAAGAGCACCGAAATGGTAGACTCTCACCATAAAATTTACCCTGTTAAGTTATAGTTAACCATATACATAGAAAAAAATATTCCACATTTATTGTGTACGTTGCAAAAAATCTCGATGATTGAGATAATCATTATAATACAATAAAAAAAAGCTTGTTTTCCGTTTACGGTAACAATCAAAACAGCACCTTTTCAATCGTAAATTTTATACGTTAACATCATCTATATTTAAGATTTTAAAACATTAATACTAATCTTATACAATAATTGGTAACACAATACGGAATGTTTAATAGCAGCTCAACGTTTAAATTTGGTACAAGCCAACAGACTTGAGTAAATGCTGAGTCAGATTCAGATGAAACAATATGTGCCACTAAATAAACTAATTATATATTTTATAAGTAAATAATTAACGCCGTCAATATTATTAAAAAAATAATAACATCCTTCAAGTTTCAATCCCATGACTTATTTATCACAAAGGCCAAGGGATACTATTACCTTTTTCTTTTCTTAGAACAACTTTTTAACTAGATTAACTCCCAAAAAGGAATATGTAGAATATTTATATTCTTACATTAATTATATATTTTTAAAATCACCTGTGGAATTTTAATATTTTATATAAATCCATTCTAGAGAGACGTATATTTTTAATATTAAAATCGAAGCTCGACTTACTTCAAGGCCGAAAGTTTTAAGACTAGCAATGGACCACTTTCATGCTATGTCTTAAAAATATATTTTAATATTTCATAAAAAAATTTCATCAATATTTATATAAAAATAATTGAAAATTCTTTCAGCATGTAAGAGACCACTAAATGAAAATACATTAAAGCAACTCAAACAATATTAATCCAAGTCCACTACAATTTTTCGTGAAAAATACGTTAATTTTTTAATATAAACAGTTTTTCAATACTACATTTGTTCATAAAATAAATTACAGACAGAGAATTAAATATTTATTTGGTCGCTTACTTTTCTATTCAGTTCCTTGCTCTCTGTAATTGTTTCAATTTTTTTTCATACTCAAACTTAGCACTTTTTAAAATTAAAATTATATAAAAAAAGTTAAACTTACCCAATAATTAAAACACAACACACATGGAAATAATTAAGTTAAACCTGTATCTCTTTACATCCTTGATTTTACCAGGGGATATCCCACATGCATTGCACAGTAAAAAAAAATGGCACATGAAAGCCATTCAACATAATGAGATCATAATATAGATAAAAAAAATTGTGACAAAAAAAATCTGGCACTGAGTCTCCTCTTCATATTTTCTTCTCAAGCAGCTGCCTTTATTATCTCGTCCGAAAGCAAACTAGCGCGACTAACTTGAGTGCGATACACGCCAGGGTTCACAACACAATAGCTGAAATAGAATAAAATTCTTATTAATTATGTACATGTACATAAATAATTCAAATAGAAAGTTATTTAATAATGGTAAGATTAGTAAATTAGGATATAGACGGAAGCTCCAGAACGATTGAATATTAGCGGGGCAACTAAACGAGTTTCTTTTCTTCTTTTTTCACGTCTAAGCAGTATTGCAATGCAACAAAGTTTATAACAACGCAAGGTATACACATGTAGCCAACGTTTTTCATTAAAAATCGTAATTTTTAAACTTTTTAAGTTTTAAAGTAATTGCTAAATTAACGATCAAATAATAAGTAATTTTGTTTTATTGCTCTTATCTATATATACTATTTCTAACAGTTAAACTAGCTGTAATAAATAGTCAATATTAACCCTCTATTTTACGCTGTGTTTTAAATGGTCTTTAAATTACAAATGACGCATAAGTGAGTCAACAGCTTTTAACGAATTTTACAGTGAATCAGCAGATGGTAATGTGTTAACAAAATATATGAAGACTATATAAGTTTTAATATCCCCTAGATTTTCTTGCTCTACAACAGCCAGAAGATGTAGAACCAGAAAGTAAAGAATATGCTGACATCACTTTTCTATAAGAGCCAAAAATATAATTTACAGCAATATTGTGTCAATTTCATAATTAACATGTGTGACTTTCGGTGATGAGCAAATGTTGATATATTCAAGTACCTGCAAAAAATTTAAGTTAGACATAAAATCATTTATCTTATTTTACTAAAAAAAGACATGCATGCTCTTCTTAAAAATATCGTTATCATATAGTCAATCTAAGAAGTCAACGCTCATCATCGTTGTGTTGGAAATAAGGGTGTGTGTACGCATGCGTGCACACGTATACAGTTTTCCGCGAATTTGTTTACACCGATATAAGAACGTTACCAATACTAAATCAGCGCTGGCTTGAGAATAGAGGACCATACGTTGGAAATTAAATTAAAAATTATAATGTATCGGGCTTTCCTTAATTAAATATATCTTAAACAAATATTAAATATTCACATCCTGTCACGTACAACCCATTAATTATGTTTTAGATGTCGCTGCCCTTATATTTATTATTTAAATGTATCTCAAAATTCCCCGTAGGTATTATGACCATATCCTGTCCCTGCAATATTTGTTTGTGTATTTTAAATTAGGTCAAACTCAAAAATGAAGTTTGGTAATATTTAGGGTTTTATAAAACAATACGTAGGTAAGTAAAAACATAAGTTTAAATGCAAATAGCTTCAAACAATTAGTGTTATAAAGAAGATTTTGAGTTAAATATGTATATAAATAAACAAAATAAGTAAGAAAGTAATATTTTACATTTTCCTCAACAAACTAAATTAAAAAAGGAAAAATAAATTGAACGTGTAATTTCACATGGTCACCCTATTATATTTCTCACCAATACTGTGTTGATGAGCGTCCACATCTTGGATCGACTGTACATACATATTGGTTAATATGTTCCTGCTTTGGTGTCTTCGTTTATGAGTTTAAATCAAAGGAAAGCTTTAAAAAATCAAAACACTGCTCTATTATCCTGTGCATTCTCGTATATGGTTTAAAGAGCAGTAAAAAATCAGGCATGCAATACGAAAGCAATAGCTAAAAATGGGCGCCGCACGTACAACATACAATTGCCATATAAGTCAAATTACAATGTGAGACTTTTTGAGAATAAAGTCAAATATATTTGAATATTAATAAAAGCAAGTTGTAAATAAAACTTTTAAGGACAATAAATAGTAAAACAAAAAAAAAACGAGACCATCATTATTGGATTTAAGATCGTTCGCATATAAAATAAAATGGACAGTACCGAGGATGACGTTTAATGAAAATATATGGTTGATATATCCAAAGACGATAACATAAGTGAAGAAGAATCTAGTTCTGAGGATGTTGTAGCTGTATGCAAATGTACGTGGCAAAATCAAAACGATGTACATGGCAAAACCTTAAATTAATTAATTAGTATATTAAAAATAATATATGGTTTTCAATAATAAAAAACCAAGTTGAGCAATAAATTTTATCTTTCCTTTATATATTACAATTTTTCTTATTATTTCTTAGACAATAGTATTAGACTGCATATGCAACCATTTTTTTTATATCTAAAAATATAATATTTTCGTCATAATAAAAACATATTCCGTTGTCACCTTTTTACATCTGACACAAATTAGGTTAGATCTTTTTATGTCCTTCATTTTGGGAACTGCATACAATACATCTAAAATTACGACAAGGTAATTTTTTCAACCCTCTTAATTCTATTGGGGTAGCATCTGTGGTTGATATTTTATTTGTAACCATTCCCGCTCAATTTTTTAAATTATACTTTATGTAAATTGAAGATGTAGACTATATTTACTACCCAGGTTTATTTTGTAAATGATATAAGCATTTAGGATTATACAGGAAAAAATGTTAAAGGTTACTTTTTTCAATATTTTTGAGTTTTTCCCTCATCAAGATACATCTACACCTCCCATGTATTTATTGTAATAAAAATTGCTTTGCATATCAATTAATGTTTTATACCAGACGATTCAAAAAATAAAGAGGTTGACTGATATGTATCGAAATTCTCCTGAACTACATTGAACCTGGAAAGTGTATTTGAGTCAATTTCTTTACTTTCTGAATTTTCTGATGTAACATGTCGAAACATGTAACCGCTCAACGCGAGCGCGCCTCTGGCAATTTCGACACATGCACTCAAATGGTTAATATATACAGCAAAACTGGATTTATAAATAGGAAATAATTTAAATAGATTTTGACACATAAAATAAAAAGGGGCACTCATTTATAACACTCACTACATCGTTAGTTTTTTTCTTTATAAAATACCCTTTTTTGTCATCTTTAATAATAAAATAATTGTCTCTGTAAAACAATAATAAGAACGGTAAGAGATCTATATAAACTTTTCAAAAACATGGAACAATATAAAGACAGTATTTTGTAGATATTTGAAATCAATAAATACATAATATATTATATTAAGTTTCTCACCTTTCAGACTTTCCATCTTCTTTTATGAAGTAAAAAGTCGAATAATGTTCCATAGGTCTGAAAGGTAGATGGTTATTTATTCAACAACACAAGTGTCACAGCATGCTTTTGTCATTAAGCAATTTAATCACATATCAATTTAAAGGTGGGTCAAATGAAAACATTAAAAGTCCGATAAAAATTTAAAGCACCATTGTCCTGTACAGTGATGGCTGTGTTATATAGTTTGAAGTGATCGACAAGTGGCGGCACGAATCAAGCAAGCAGCACTAAAGCGCTACAGTAGCACTTTAACATAACCGCCTCACTTGCAACATGCACTAAAATGGGGCAGTGTGTCACTCCAGCAGTTCGCCCATGGATTACCTTTTTAACACTCAATTGACGAGTCAAGCAGTCCCTACTTGTTAAGCTGATGGTCATCCACGGGGTTGATAGAACCTACCATTTTTGACCTTTAATATTTAACTATCTACCAGCAAAAACTAAAGCATATAGTGCTGCCTTTACATTAGCTGTTGAGTACTGAAATTCAAGATGCTATTTAATTTCTTTGTAAATATTTTTTTTATATGTAAACTAATTAGGTTTCAATTACTTAGACTTGGAGAACAATAATTTAGACTTACTGTGAGGACAACGATTTTTGTCAACCGAAGAAACTGTAGCAGCCATAAGAGTATTTTACGGACCAAGACGAAGAATTTTATCAAATGGGACCATTTCATTAGAGCATTGTTAAACTAAGTATAGATACTTACAAGAGTTGTTAAAAGATGTTAAAAGAGTATAAAAGTTTTTAATCTACCCTCGTATATTGATTGAAATATTCAATATACAGTCGACACCCCAATAACACGCGACATGCTATTTGGGTGCCCATCACTTTATGTGTGAGCGAGCCAAAGGGTGAATATCTCACTACACGCGCCCGATTCGTATGTACATATTGCAAAAAATATTTATTTTCTAGTCCCCTAACTACATATTATATTATATTCATATTTTCTAGTCCCCTAACTACACGCACCCAAATAATACGTTCCCAATTTACCATGTTATTGGGGATCTACTGTATTGCAAAATAAAAAACAATTTTCATTTGACTCATCCTTGTATATATATCGTAGATCTGGAATTTAAAAAAATGAAAATGTATAAAAAAAAATATAAAGTGAGGTTGCAAACTAAAATGTTGTACCATGATTTAGGTGGGTGTGGACTATACAAAACTTTAATGTAGTGGAAAACATTGACATAGAAGACAGAGAAGATTTACCTAAGGTCCTCTTTTGCCCGAACATGTCCTCTTTTTAAGTACTTTATGTTAATTGAGTTGCCAGATTTTCAATTTTTTTAGATTCGAAATCAGATGTAACTAATATTTTCATTAGAGAGCCTAGTTAATCATATAACCATTAGCAAACAAAAAATATATTAGAATTTGATGCAGTGGATATCTGCTGGCATTGTCCAATACAAGTTTCTCAACAAAGGCCAAGCAATTACAGCTGATATGCAACTGGAACGTGTAAAGGATATTTTACATTAGAAACCAGGACTACTTTATGGAAAGAAAGTGGTATTCTAATGATTATGTTAATGAATAAATGAAACTATTTCTGTAAAATCCTGTACATTAAAAGACGAAACAATTTTACAATGTTGATTGATTATTAGCTTCTAAAAACACGTTTTATTTATTTTATTGGGAAAGGATCCTATATTGTGATTATGTTAATCAATGAAATTATTTCGGAAAAATTCTACTTTTGTTTAATGTTTAATGCACAAAACCGGACAAACTTTTATTGTTACCTGTTATTTTCATTAGAGGACTTATTTATTTAGCTCAAAAGTCGAACTAGTCAAATGTCGGGACTTTAGTTCGAACTTTTAATTTTATTGTCTAGTAACTCTAGAAAAACGCACTTATTATAGTGCAAGGGTCCAGTGCTCAACTTTTAGTTTGGATTAGATCCAGAGGTCTCTTAAAAATTAAAAAGCTTCATAGCCTACAAAAATCTATGAACAAATCCAAAAATCAATATAAAAAACAGTGGGAAACCACTACACTCAATTGTTATGCAAAAATCATGTCTAGGTATTTAAAACAAAAAACGGCGAAAAATGATAGGAAGTATGTTAGGTATGAAGAATGAGTATGTAAGTAACTTACATTAGACCGCGTTCCAACAATCGTTTCTTGGTTGCTGGTTTGATAACCGGCTTGTTGTTATAGCTGTGCTTTCCACGGCCCGTTATAATAAACAGCGTCTCGCTCTTAAGATTCTTCTCACGCAACTCCATTATATGCTTGTCGATGAATATGTCTAGCAAATGCATTGCTTCTTGCAAGTGAAGCGTATGCAGGTTGATTGTTTTCTTGTCATTGCTATTGCTGAAATTGAGCTAAAGAAGAAAATTAGATAATTTATTATATATGACAATTCTTATCCTTCACATTTAACTATGGAAAAATGTAATAAGCAGTAATGAATAGGTACAAAATCCACGAACAGTCCAAAAAATGTCACTTTGGTAGACACCTACATATACATATGTACCAGGCGCAGACGGTGAGATAATTTCCCTCTCGATCGCTTGCGTGTTAAGTGACGAGAGTGAGTGAGAGATAAGAGCATGAGGTCAGCATGCCCTTATCTCTCATTCACTCTCGTTATTTAACGCGCAAGCAGTCAAGAGGGAAAGTATTTCACCGCCCGTCACTGATATGTACATATATACTGATATTTATAAACCTTTGCCATTAGCTGGCCACACACGGGCGGATCTGCCCGCAGGATTTGTCTGGATGGATGTCTGACGGACAAATCCGCCAGTGTGTGGTGTTAAAACTCTCGGACAGATCCGTCTGTTGTCTGTCCGTTGTCCGTGCTCAAAACGAACGGATCGGACACGGACAAGCAGATCTGAGCAGAGATCGCGCTCGCGTAAATGACCGTTTACTGTTTTTTGTTAAAATTTGTCCCTAAAATAATTTTATGACCCGGGCCTTTATTAATTTGCGAAAAGTTGCCGCCAACGTCTAAATTTTTTTAAAGTTTTATTACTTTATGACCCATTTCTACCACATCACTATACAATAGAAAAAAGAATATAAATTTAAGATGCACTTAGAGACTCTAAATACGTAAATATTACATACATTAACCACTTCACCCTTTTACACGCACGGGCGCGTTCAAAATGTTTTTGGCGTTAGACGCATACACGCACGGGCGCGTGTGAACTCTATATTAAAAAAAAATCGTTCTGCATAATACCTTGCGTTACTACGCATTCTCTCATATGTGCGTTTGTATCGAAGACATTTGATCCTCATAAATTAAATTTAAAAAATGACACTTTACGACAGGGGTGGCCAACCCGCGGCTTGCTTTGAACATTTTTATTTATATATTTTTTATATTTCATTTTTAGTATTATATATTTTTTTACAATTAACGTTTAGTATCATTATTATTATATTATCTATGTTTACATGTAAGAATAATACTAAACACAATAATAATAACTCATTACGTTTTAATTTTTCACTCCAAAAAATGTCTATAGTGTATCAAAATCTAATATGGGGATATATAATTTTATATGTGGCTCGCATTTCCGTTATGATGCATTTCCAAAGTGATAGCAAGATCATTTGGGTTGGCTACCCCTGCTTTACGATGCTAGTATTTTTTTACACGTTTCTATCTATGCATTCTCTCACATGTGCATTTATATTGAAGACATTTACCCCTCATAAATCAAATAAAAAACTGACACTTTATGATGCTAGTATTTATTTTACACGATCAGGTTGCTTTCATTTAGATTGCTTTCATTTCACCCACTTCCATGGAATGCGGAAATTATCAGACAATTCGAATATATTTACTTTATTTCTGGATGTCATCATAAATTAGGTAACAAAACAGAAACCATAAGTTTCAAATATTTTCTCAGAAGATCTATTCATTCAGAACTGCGTATTATAACCAGATGGTAAAATATATTCGTGTAAAATCCACAAAAATCAGAACCAAAATTTAGTTTGTTTGACGCGAATGGGGAAAAAATTAGAAGAGACGCGCAATTCCATTGTCCAGAATGCATGGTTGCTTTATGCGTTACACATTGTTTCAAAAATCACCATACTGTATTATAAGGTATTTTTTTTTTATTTGACAACAATCATTACGTAACATACACACATACATATGTATTTCTATGTAATGTTTAGAGTTTGGATGAAAAGAAACAGCAAAGGAGGCAACTTAAAATTTTTATTAATTTAAAAAAAAAAAATTTTAAAAGTGTAATAATAATAATAATTATGAATAAATAATTTTAAACTGATTTTTTTCATCATTCTCATAACACATCACATAATAAATCGCAATAAAAAAAGGTGATTATTTTTGACCATTTTTTTAAAATAAACCCGAGGATGAAGTGGTTAATACATAATAAAAAATATAATTTTAATTATATTAAAATTAAAGTTATTATCATTATTGAAAATGTATGAAGAGATCAAGGTATATATATGTATGTATATATTATTAATATTAATAAATGTCATTTAAATTTAGAATTTACTTTAAGCACTTTATAATTTTAACTTTTCTTCTACAATATCTACCGAGCTCAGTCAGACAGATCCGAGCTCGTACATTTTGCATCTGTGGCCAAGCCCGGACAAATCCGTCAGATGTCCGACGGGCAGATCCGTACGTGTGTGCTTAGCTATTATAGTACGGCACTCATTAAAATTAAATCTCACTAAAATATATTGTACTCATATTATGATATAATTCAAACAAATATGTCAAGTTTTAATTTATTGACTAAATAATTCCAGTATAAAAATGGGACTAAAACTTGTCTTCAATGCAAAAATAGCAACTTGCAACTGTGACAAGAAGAAAAACTAAATTAATGCTTTGTCTGTTAAAAAAATATGAGACTGTGATCCAAATTATGCTAGATAAGTTTTGCGATAGTTTCAAGGCAGGCCTAAAAATTTGAAACCCATATTAAACTTGTCCTTATGATTTTTTCAGGGCGAGGCGCTTCACTTTGATGCCACAAGAGCTATAAATGCTGGTTTAATTTTTTTTTGAGGTAGTCCTCGGGTTACGTTGATTCGACTTACGAACATGACTTTAATATCTGTATAAATCGTAAATCAAATAGAGTGCTAATTGTTTAGTACCACTGACGATTTTTGTAAAATTAGGCATTCTAAATTAAAATAAGATACTGATTGACAACTTCTTCAAATTTTGTGTTTAAATATGCACTCGATAAGAAGTTATAATTCTTTTGTAAGCGGAATGTTTTTTCAAAAAATTGCGAATTTGTACACTTATATTCAGAGTTAACAAATAAAATACTTTCAAATATATATGTTCTAACTCAATTAAATCAAAGCGACAATACAAAAGTACACAAAATATAAAATAAAAAATTGGATTATGTCAAGTTTACTGGAGAATACTATGCGAGAAGACTTAAATCACTTTTAGCTGTTAGTGAAGCCCTGCTTACTGTATTTCACGGTTCCGTGAATAAACATAAACACAATAAAACACAACATGTCGAATCAGAACTGTGACAAAACAGAACAAGTTAAAAAAAAACAGATTTATAATTAATTTTATATTGGCAACAAATTATTTGATAAGCGAATAATTCCATAAATGATCAGTCAAAAAATAAAAAAGTGATCAATATTAAATAATAAAATTGAACAGTAAAATAAAATAAATCGTCAAAGGGCACTGGTTGCAAAATAGCTATGGCATATAATAACTATTGGAATAGGAAGGCACCGAAGACAATTGAGCAAAAATTTTTGTGAAACTATTAAGCAGAACATTGCCACTATTTCATCGCATATCATGCAATTTTTTTTAATACTTTTAGAAAAATACATACCTGGAAAACCCTACTTGCAGCCGAAGCATTAGCCTTTTCAATTTTGTTGGTATGCAAAGAAGCAATGTTCGAATAATACAAAGCTGCTTGATGCATGCCCTTAGCTATACATTCCCTGGCTTTATTATAGTTTTGATTGCGAATTTTAAGATGATATCGGGCTTGTTCCCTATAAATTATATGATTCATCATGTATTTTATGAACTGACACTGTTGGCAAAAAAATATTTTATATAATTACCTGTATGCCTCGATCGACGCTTTGATCTGCTCCTCGTCAAGCTTTTCACTGTGTTCGTCATCGTCGGAATCCACGTTAATAGTAACCTGAATTAATCAAAAATAAGAATGGAAAACAATACTTGGTAACAATTTAAATTGCCAATCGTTACCATTTCCGTAGCTTTTTTAGCTCGATCCAGCAAGTTTTGTTCTTGTGTTATTAGAATCTGCTTCATTGTCTCATCGTCGATAGACGAAGCTACTTCTCGCGATATTTTACCAGTCGAAACTAGGAGCGCCTGGTAAATTAAATGGAATCATCATAAATATACAAGTAAAAAATCGTACACTCAAGAAACTCCACTTACCTCTAGAGTAATCGAAAAATTGTTATGATAAGCATGATAAATTTCTATTAGAGTGTTCCTTTCGATCTCTGGAAACATTTCAACAAGTTTCTGGTGAGTTAATTTTGTTGCCAAATCTGTCGGTTGTTCAGGTTGATCAATTTGATCTGAATCATAATAGGCCCATGCCAACTCCATGTCCATAATCGCTTGAATGTTGGGAGTCTTGTTTACTAATGATTCAGAATCCTTTTGGCATTCTAAAGCTTGCAATTGCCTAAAATTTTAGATAATATTGGGTAAGATCATGAGCGTGAAAAATAATTCACGCTGTATTATGGATTGCACATTTGATTTGATGCTTCTAAGAATATTTTATTGTATCGTATTCAATTCTTAATTGAGTAAATTGGCCTTAAGGTTAGCTGTCCATGATATTAACTAATAATATCTATGAGGTCTGATGAAAAGGTATTCGATCTTATTGTTTGGGGGTCTAGCGTGACATACAACCTTAAATCTTGTGTTTTTTGACACAGTGGAGACCTTCAGTCGCTTTCAGGCTATTGACTTGTTTGTCACCAAAATGATAAAAACGTCGGTAAAGCGAAAAAACTACAGACCCTCATCCAGCAGAAATGCAGTCTATGATAGATTATAAAATAACGGAAAGAATGAGAAGTTCAATTTCGATCTTAACATTTCTTATGATCACTAATCCTTTCACTACCCAGAAAAAAATCAAGAGCAAAGCAAATGAAGATTATAAAAAACGCATTAGAAGCATCGCTAGGGAGAGTATTAACTTATTCAATTAGAAAGAACCTATTTATTTTTCAATTAGATACAATAAGCTCGTTTTTCTTTCTGGCCTAAGATCAGATACTCTTGATCAGTATATTTATAAGTATATTATTTTTATCAAATAGTGTGCCAGAAATAAAAAAAAAACATCAACACACAAATATACACATGTATAAAATAAGTTTGATGGAAAAATACTTACCCGTCAAGTTTTTAAAAAATTCAGTTAGTA
The DNA here is from genome assembly GCF_051122295.1 of Plectrocnemia conspersa. NCBI lineage: Eukaryota > Metazoa > Arthropoda > Insecta > Trichoptera > Polycentropodidae > Plectrocnemia > Plectrocnemia conspersa. The sequence continues at coordinate 9,646,089 of NW_028277174.1, read as the reverse complement.
CTGGATTAAATAGATTTTTGCAAATAAAATAATATAAAAATTACACTATAAACAAAATTAAACTTTTTTGTCACAAAAATAAAATAATACTCGCTGATTCACAATATTATTTACCATTTTGGGTCGCCAACGCCAACTAGAAGATTAGACGAATCTAAGAAATCAATCCAATCCAATCAATCCGTGGTAAAACCAAAATTTCAATAAAGTTTTACGTTAAGTTTTTAACACAAAGCAGATAGCCGAAGTCAGTGAATGAATAATGGCTTTTTTTCTATTCAACTATTATAAATTATAAAATGTTTTATGAATCATTGTATATTATAATTAGAGTGCATATTATAATTAGAATTTTGCATATACATCGAGTTCTCTAATCTTTGTGGCAAAAAATCTTGTTGTACAGTTTTATTTTTACTAAATTTAAATTGACAGGACTGGGTGTATATGGTATACTTTTACATTTAGGAGTTGAACAGATAACCTCTCGAAAATTTTAACATTCAATATTAAAATACGCATTTCTAAATAAGTGCATCCATAATTACAACATAAATAAAACAGACAAACTATGAGTACAAAGAAGAAGTAATAAATAATATACTTACATTGCTAATTCTTCATCCTCCTTCATTAAGGTATCCAATTGTTTCTTTTGGTTATTGATCGATTCCATCCAAAGAGCGTATATCTGATTTACCATTGATATCGGCATGTTTATGACGGGTTTAAAGTTTTCAGTGATCATTGGGCTCAAACCGAATATTTCCTCGATTTGATTGAGGCAATCAAACCCCAAATTAAACTCGACAGTCTCCTCTACTTCATCCGAACTTTCACTGCTTGACCGTTGACGATCAAAATGCATCTCTTCCGCTGAATTTCCGTTAATCATCTCAGCATTTGTCCCTTCCGCTGGTTTTCCATGAATCTTCTGCTTCAACTTCAAGCAATGTTCAGAGTACATTTCTTCGCCAAAGTCAAAGTTTGACTCAATCTGCTTCTTGAGCATGGTAGCATCTTCAGAAGTCACTTTGTCTTTGTTTTTATCTTTAAAAACGGTTTTACTGTTCTTCCCTTTGGAGATGTTCGACGGTCCGGCGATTTGATAGTCTTCCTGATACTGCGGCGTCTCACCGTTCTCTTTTTGGGAAACGTTTGAAACGTTCAACTCGGTATTTGTGTCCATTAGGAGATCAGCTGCCCAATTGACGTTTCCGCCACACTTGTTGAGAAAGTGATTCATATATTCGAGAGGTATATTTTCAAATATTGAGGAACACTCATTAAGAAGCTGCATTTGAGTGTTCCCGTTAGATGAGCTTGTCGCTATGTCTTCGGGATTAACGGTGATGCCTTTGTCAAGCATCAGTTTTGATCGTACTATATTAGGAACATTGTCCAAAGCTTTTTTCTCAAATATGTCTCTGTTTTCTCCAGTCAAAATTTTATAAAACACTTCATCTGTGCTATTCATCAAATTCTCTATGTTTTCTGTCATCGTACAATTTTCAGCTACACTTTTAGGGACGCATTCGATAGAAATCATTTCAGTGTCATTTGTGTTCTGAGGGTTCCAACGGTGATCGATCGGCTCCCAATCAACAAGATTTATAGACTCTGCAGCCAAGGATGATTTGAGCCCGAATTTGTAATCGGTCCTCTGCGGCTTTGGTTTGTTATCCTTAGATGTTTTAACAACTTCCCAAGTGTCCAACAAAGAGTCGTTGGAGACCGGGCTTTCTTGAACTCCAGGATCTCTAGGTTGATCACCGTTTAATTCAGCGATACTAATCAAATTACTACCAGCTCCCCATGACGAGCCTGTCGTATTAGTCAAAGAGTTAGAGAGTGGACCATTCACAGTCTCAGCTGATTTTTTCTCGGAATTGTCAGCTCGAACGACAGGCGGTAAATTACATAAACGCGGAGGCTGCATCTTAGGGTCATAACAAATGCCGAGGATACTCAATAGATTTTTTCCATTTAAATTGCCAGGAAATTGATATTTATCCACCATTTGCTTGATTTTCATAAGCGGCACTTTATGACAACTTTTGTTCACCAAAATATTTGGTTTCATTGCCCAATGAGTGGTAGAATGTAGCACTTCAATAATGTATCCATGTTTTACAGCGTATTCAGTATACCATTTCATTTCCCAAAGCTCCAAATTGGTGTTGTCCACAATGATTGGACTCAAACCACTTTCAATTGAATCTTTAACTCTTGTCTGGTTCCATGAGTGCGCGAAAGATATTTGAGTAACATCGTACACATATTTACCGTTTCTTTTGAAATAGTCATCCGTGCTGAAGATGAACATTGACGGAGGACTCATGTTCGTAGCCACTATAATGTTCCGGGCTAGAGTGGATTTACCACTGCCCGGTAGTCCTCTCATTAGGACCATCACCTTATAATTGTCTTTTATGTGATTTATTACAATGTTCTCATTTTTATTAAAAGCCATGTTTTGCATTTTTAAATACACTTAATGTGTAACAATATATTATTTTGTGTTGGTATTATGCGTTTTTTTCACTCAAGTCGATTGGATTTTTCATATTAGCGATGAACCGGCAAATAGGTTTCTAAAAAAAATAATAATAAAATAAATATTTGAAGACATAGGAGAAGGATCAAGTTAAAATAAAAACACAAATGCCAAAATACTAAAATACACATTCATTCATTCGTGACTGCGGAGCAAATGATGAAATACTATTTAACCAAGAGTAATTCAAACTTGGTTACCTTGTAGATATTTACTATGAACAAGAAGTATAAAACCACCTTTCACATTTATTAAAATTTTACTTCTATTTATTTTTTGTATAATTATAAATCCTAAATAAAAAAAATAATATAACAGAACAGTCTAAAACACCCAACTGACATTTTTATCTCATGATCTGTTAATGCTTCAGAAAAATATCATTTAATTCCAGCCCTTTTTATCAATATGCAATTTCAAGCTCATAAAAACCATCGTAATGTTCATAACAATTTATTGAAAAAATGTTTTTATCTATATATTAAATCAAAGACCCTTTCTCGCACTTTTGTACTTAAAGAGCGGATTTAATCCATCCGATTTCATCAACCGTTCGTGAGATATAATCATTTAAATATTGGTGTACTATTTTTGGATAACTTCATAAATGCTAAACTTTAGATCATGTTATTTAGTAGTATTATTAACAAAATAATTGCATAACAAATAAAAAATTAAGCGCAATTGATAGATAATTCAATTAATAGTGTCCCAATTCTTAAGTCAAATCTAATTTTAAGAACATTACTACAATGTTTTGGGTATAATCATAACAATATTTGATTATGGAAAAATGTTTCTACCACACGTAGAAAGATTTATTGAGGCCATCTATTATGTATTTGGTTACTGTGCGTTTTCCAAACCTCTTTCTTTTGTATAGTAATTATCAAATTTGAGTGACCACAGTTTGAAGTATGGTAAAGAGTGCAAAGAACGCCGAATGATAAGTTTGATGAGTCATGTGTTCAAGATATTTCTACATATAATTTATGACAGAACATACCGAAAAATTGACTACCAAATTAACGAAACAGTTTGATTTCCACCAAGGTTTGGGATCAAAAGAAGCCCTTTTTAGTATGCAGGTTTTGGTGCAAGGTTGTCGCGATTTTAGCATACATGTTCGTGACATTGAAAATGCTTTTGACAAAATCTAATATAGGATAATGATAAAAAAAAACTATAGGAATAGACAATACAGATCTCCAAATTATTGCAAAGCGAGAGTTAGAACCTATCATTGTATGATATCGAAATACACCGAGGAGTGAGACAAGGTTGTATTTTACCTGCTATTATTTTTAACATCTTAACAGGGAACATGTTTGACAAAGGGACAAGAATCTCACTAAATAAACTGTGATACGCCGATGAAACGGTGCTATTAGCGAATAGTCGATATGGACTGCAAACACTCATACGTAATGTGGCAGAAGCCTAAAATTAATTAATGGGACTAAAATATAGTTCGAACTCACACTCTAAGTTTATATCAAACAACAATCATGTTTTTTAGAATATTTTAGTCTTTTATAAATAATAATTCTCTGATCAAAAATAAGATCATGATAAATTATATAGAATAAAAAAAATATTGATATTTTAATTCATATTATGACTATCACAATTTTAGATATCAGATTACAGAAACACTGTTGTTTATCTTATAAAAAGAATTATTATTCATTGCTAAATTGACTAATTGTTATGCATCATATTACATAATTTATGATATTTGACTCGCGATATCCTGATAACCATATCATAATATAATAGCTATTAATACAAAAAAAGCTAAACATAATGCTTGTAACAAAACCAGAGAATATACTATATTAGCTGTATCATGTCTACTGTTTGATAAAATAAATTTATCGATGAATTCAAATTATTATATTTATAAAAAAATGACCTAATATTTTTTTGATTATTTAGTATCGCAATGATGTATTGTATTAAAATATAATACTCTTGTTTATCATTCCCCCCCCCCCTCGACGCTTACTGAGCAAAATAACTAAATCCCTGCAGATAAAGCTTTATTTTATCAAAACATTATTGAATGAATTTTTATTATTATTGATAATTTAGCAGATAGCGAAGTACTGTAGGCATTCATTCTTTTGTTCAGGACGTGCGGACACAGCTGTGTTGATTTCCGATATATCAGCATAATGCCAATACCAATAAATTTTATTGTGAATTAATTAATACTCATAAAAATAAACATTGCCAATCATTAGACTGAAGAGTGGTTGTGAAATAGATTGTAGATATGAAGAGTTATACTTCTAATATATAATATATACATTGGAATATATTTGATAGAGATAATTACTTGTATCGTTGATAACATTTGCAACCCTATATTTAAAACAATAAGACATTTCAAATTTTGAAAAACTATAATTATTATAATATACAGTACTGGGAGAAAAATGGCATGTCTGATGTATAAGTAATAAAATAATTAGGACAAACTCATGATCGGCTTGAGCATAAGGTCATTACATCACTGTAGTCTATTTTGACACCAGGACTCCATCCTTTAAGCAAAACGAGCTTAAGACTAAGCTGTGCCCCCCAGGAAAACGTCGAAGAATCAAAGAAACCCCTTGGAGTAAAAACCCATTAAACCAAAATCATGTGCATTTAAAAAACAACTCAAAGATTACACGATTGTGGTATAAACCCGACCGGTAAACATTTTCTTTATATAATATAAACATTAATAATTAATAACATTGGATATGATTAAACCTGGAGTGTAAAATTAATTATAAAAAATACCTCATACGATCCATACTGATATCTGTGTAATTGATCAATAATTTATGTTTTTAAAATAATATAAAGATAAGATATGTAATATTTTATATAGATCAACGTTTGGTAATTTTTTATCACACTAAGGAAAACAATATAATCTATTTTATAAATTTTCTAAAAAATGTTTATTTATCTAAAAAAAATCTCACAATAATAATACATTTTTATACCTTTTTCAGGCATGAGAGCAAAGTGACTAATTTTAGGAAATCAAAGAATTATAAAACTGAATTGAACGGTTATTCCAATAAAATTTATGTCCCCCTAATTCAGAAGACTCATATCACAAGTCCTAAAAAGTTACTTCTCTAGGAAATCTCCCATGTGAAGATATAGTAGAATTAGCCAAATCAGTATACCCATTTATGTAATTTTAGACGATTCTAACAGATCCTACTCTTATAATTAGCAACAAATTCATTAACCACAATTTAATGCTTGCTCAATTTTTGTATAATCCAAACGGGCCGGCCAAAAAATATTCAGCCACCCCAGGCTCTAAAAAAAGGTCATATTGGATTTTATTGTACATTTAGTAAAGTGATCAGATTTTGAAAACATCAAAGGAAAACCCTAAAAAATTGGCATATCGGAAATTTTTGTTTATTTACAGATCTTGCAAGAGCTAAAAAAAAGGTAAATGAACAAAAAATTTCAGTTGACCTTTTTTCCAGTTGATCGGCGCTGCTTATGATTATATAAACTTCCAACACCGTGTTAAATAGAATAAAATAGCGCCCTCCTTTTTTAATTCCTCGTAAATGTTCTATATAAAAAATGACATAAAAATAAGCATTAACTCTTCTTCGGCATGTCTATTTAACTAATTAAAAAAATACTGTAATAATTAATTACTAACAATAATTAGTATTCACTCAATACACGAAAGGTCGCCGTTTTCTTTAATAAAACTCCTTCGTAAAATAGCTATAACTTTTGAAAAAATCGCTCTAAATCTATGTTATTTTTGCGATGTACACAAAATAAGTATATGAAAATAATATTTAATTTTAAATATCGTGTTATTACGAATTTAAAAAAACTAATTGAGAATCAAAAAATACTTTAGTAATTAATTATTAACAATAAATAATAAATAGTATTTACTCAATACACGAATGATCACAGTTTTAAAATAAAACTCTTTCGTAAAATCACTAAAACTTCTAAAATGTTATTTTCGTGATGTACGCAAAACAAGTCAATGAATATGATATTTTTATAAAATATAATATTTAGTGTTATTGCGAATTTAAAAAATATTTGAGAATCAACTTCATTACTTCGAAAAAATCTGAAAACCTTTTATGGCCAAGGAACAATGTCAGACAAAGGTCAATAAAAATTTCAATATCAACTTTCAGTATCAAATAAATTAGTCAACGCCTCATAACGATAATATTGCAAGTGACACATAAGTGTGTCAGCAGCCTGATATGTGTTAATTTACAAAATAATATTTGCTCGAAATTCGCAAATTGGGCATCACAATTTGCGAATTTAAAACAAGCAAAATGGCAATAGATAATAAAAAACAAAGGCATTTTTTTATATATTACCAAATTAAAGGGCAATTAAAATTTTACGTGTTATCGGTAAAGGGATTAAAAATAATGATTTTTCTTTCTATTCAAAATGGCAACTGTTTAAAAGTTCAAAAATAAGAATAATAAAATTCTTCAAGGGTGAAATCTCCCCGATTTTTGCGGACAATGATAGAAGAAGATTTTAGTCGTAAAAATAAAAGTACGGAATGCAAAAATGTATCATTTAAAAAATAAAATAAGAATAATAAAATTATTCACGAGTGAAATCTATCCGATTCTTCCGGAAGAAATTTTTAACTACATTTCAAAAGAAATGCTAACTATTGCGCATGCTCATTGTCAGTTCAAAATATCGGCTGTATGTTACCTATTGCGCATGACCATTATTGATTTAAAATTAAGGCCGTTCAAAAATTAAAAGAACGTAGCTCTGTCACATTGGTTGTAGAGATATTAAAAAATAAAATAATGATAAAAAAATATTTTCTTTTCACACATAAGCCAAATTTATCACGATTCTTGGGTACAGGGACGATAAGAGTTTTAGAAGAATTTCGAAAGAAATGCTATCTATTGCGCATGATCATTATCGATTCAAAATGGCGGCTACATTAAATGCTATCTATTGCGCATGACCATTATCGATTAAAAATGGCGACTGTTTAAGAGTTCAAAAATATCGTAATTCTGTTAATATTGATCACAAAGAAAAAAGAAAAGAATGCGAAGATGTCTCATTTAAAAATAGAATAATAAAATTCTTTAATGGTGAAATCTCCCTGATTTTTGCGGACAATGATGGAAGGAGTAACTATTGCGCATGCTCATTATCAGTTCAAAATGTCGGCTGTATACTACCTATTGCGCATGACCATTATCGATTAAAAATAGCGACCGTTTGAAAATGAAAAAGGTCATAGGAAGGTTAATATTGTTCTTAGGAAAAAAAATAGAGTTCAAAAATTAAAAAAAAATATTTCTTTTTACACACATCTACCCAAATCTTGCGGCTGATGATGGAAGGAGTTTTAGTATGGACTTCGAAAGAATTTCTACCTATTGCGCATGAACATTATTGATTGAAAGTTCATAGCCTTATTCTTTTTGGTTTTGGAGAAAAAATATCGTGTTCATATAACTTTCATTTAAAAGTTGAAGAAATCTTTTCTTTTCACACACATCTACTAAATTTTGGCAGCCGATGATTGAATAATGTATCACTAATAAGAATAATCACTTCTTGCGTTTGGTGATTGAAGGAATTTCTAACTAATTTTTGATTTGAAATAGCGGCCGTATGAAAATGAAAAAGTTTTAGTTCCGCTAATATTGGTCTTATGTAGGATTACCGAAAATCACCTCAGATATTTTCGTTCGTTTCGAACAAAAATGTCTCGTAGAAGCAAAAAAAAAAAAGAATTGCTTCCCAGAATTTTTGTTCATTTAGGGATGCTGTGGGAGCTAAAAAATATTATGTCCGAAATTTTTGTTCAAAAATGTCTGAGGTGACCTTTTTTCTAGTCTTAGGGTAAAGAAATGGAGTTGAAAAATGTTTCATTTAAAAATAAAAATATCTTATCATTTTAGACATATCTACTCGATTGTTGCGGCCAGTGGCAACAAGTGTTTTAGCATGCGCTTCGTCAATATCGATTAAAAATGTGCGGCTGTTTCGAAAATTAACTAAGTCGTAGAAAATGTTAAATTTTTAAAATCTATTAGATGCTTGCGATCACATCGCAATAATGAAAAGAGTTTTTAGCTGGTTTTCAAAAGAAATGCTACCTATTGCGCATGATCAGTATCGATTTAAAATGGCAGCTGTTGGAAAATTTTAAAAATTAAAAAAAACTTTATTAACATTGGTCGTAGAGAAATAGTAAAGAAAGAAAATTAGTACACCCGCGAAATATAACCGATTCTCGCGATCAGAGCCGTTTTCTTGCGTAAAGATGAAATCAAGTGCAAGCCATTCATCATCGCAAAAGACACATGTAAACAATCTACCGCAATAGTAATCATTCAAGGAACAGACATGGTAAACATAAACAGAATTTAAGACATCCACATGCATTCGACCATACGCGCCAATTAAATTATAAATTATATGTAATACTAATTACGTGAAACATTAGATAATCGATTACGATTAAGTAATACGATATCGCTCGGCATAGCGTCGAGTAAACATCGAATTGGGAATAAAACAAAACAAAAACGCAATATGCGCATTAATTGTATACAAACAACCATATGTTAGGCTCTGGAAGGAGTTGAATGAAGGATTTTCGGTACTGGTCGTAGTTATGTATCGATAGATAATATCGCTAACCTTAAATCGACGCGGTCTCGATTCTGGACGTCCGATGCGAGAGGCAATTCGCCATCGGGCCGACCGCCCGGCGGAGCTCACGAACCGACCTGACAGACGTTGGCCGTAACAATGACTTACCCCGGCAGTATTGATTTACGATAATATTTACAGCCGTAAAATTTAATATCAAATAATCGGGAAAATTTTAACAAAATGTGGGGAATCAAATTTACATATTTATTTAGATTCAAAATACTGAAAAATGTGCTAGGTCAGCGAAATAATTTTAAATAACTAAATATAATTTACTAGGTATCCTATCACAAACCAATGACTCTTCTTTTTCCTTAAAACTAAATCTGTTTTCCAAACGGAATGTAAATTACAAATAAAACGAATAAAACTCGTCATCGCCGAAAAAGCGCCTTTCCGAAAGTAGACTTAATGGGTCAAACAAATAAAAATAGCTATTAGCAAAGTAAGAGGTACATGGTAGACGCTCAAGAAATTCTGACTTTAATGATGCTAGCATCTGTGTTATTAGAATTCGCGTTGCTACGCAACAACTACACGCTTGATAACTTCCGTCAAATGATAGCACGGATATGTTGGCAGTAGTGATGGATAAAATTGAGAATTTTGAACGGGACGAAAAAAACAATAAAAACAATAAAAAATGAAATTTTGGGAATTTATAGATCAAATTGTTTTTTTATTAAGAGGCTAAGAAATAATAAAACACTATGATAGATAACGTACTTAAACATAATAAAAACTCTAATAAAATTATTTGGCTAGCAAAAACCAAAAAATAATTTTATATCCATTTAAGAAAATATATTTTACATCTGAGATCGTTATGTCTGCCAACAGCGTATTCCGTCCAATCTTTGTGACCACCCAAATTAATCCAAAGCCTAACACAACTATGTTGACAGTATGCAAAATAGTTTACAACAACGTAGTATTCAACGTTCCATTACCAACACAAACCATTACATTTCCTATGTTTTATGTACATATAAATACTTTTAAAAATTATAGTATTAGGATATTATGTAAATATAAATAATAATTAAAAAATATTTCCTCTTGGGTATATAATTTCAAAAAATCTTTCAGTATCTTGGGAATATGAAATGCAAATTAATACGGCTGACAACCCTTAGCCTTGACCCATTACAGTGCACTTTCAATGCAACGCGTACAAAGTCCACGCGCAAGCGCAGATATAAAGTAAGAGAATCGATACGGATAACCTGATGTTCAATGGCACTTGGAAATTCGATCATTATATAAAAATATTGCTCTACCATTTGAAAAATGTGGGTAAATTATAAATAAGAACATTAAATGAAAATGATTCTGAAAATTATATGAATTTTAAAAAACTTGTTTATTTTCGACATATGTCCGGAGTTCAAATTTCAAATGCATCATGATTTTTCAATTTATTGCGTATCTGTAAATTTAGAATCAGTGTTTGCTTTTCCTATCTCACGAATGAAAATGTATGTATGTATGTATGTACATATATACATTGTCCGGTAAAGATTAAATTAGACTGATGCAAAGCTTCAAAATGTCAGCTACTAAGAAAACTATAAATAACATTACTTCGTTCAGTAATTCCTAGAAAAAGATATTAATATTGAAAAAATATTTTATAATAGATAATCAATAAAATTATAATTTTTTGCTAACACGCTGTCATATTTTAAATCAGATTTATAAAGACTTTTCTGTAATATTTACCTAGTATATATCTCGAAAGGGTTCGTTAATCAGCCTAATATGCAAATTTAAAATTTAAAATAAATAAAATATTTTACTTCCGTTAAATACTTAGTATTAAAGATAAAAGTGAAGAGGTTGAAAATCAGATGAAAATTATTTTTTTATACCTTTACATACTATGTAATTTATATGTACATTTTCATAATATCTTATACTTTTGTATATATGTATAATATTTTTACGATAAAAACGTAACTCAATTTGTCTGAATTGACATTTGTTTTTTGTTCGCGCATGCGCATGATCCTATTCTTGGCGTGTAAGGAGCAGTCGCGAAATATACCATACTATTTTCTGTCATTGACGTTTCAATACCTAGCTGTCAAACTTTCGTGTCGGCTATAGATTTAAAAATAGTCAAATACCTCTAAAAACTAATTATCAATCTAGTTTAAATCACTGCTATGTCATTTATACCTTTCGTAAAAGTCGGTAAGTCATTAAAATGTAATATGGTAACAAATTTTTGTGTTTACTCGAAAAAATCTAGTTCAATAACATTACCAGACGTACTCCTTTGAGGAGGATTGCTTATCTATAATTTTTGTTCTTCTTTGTCCTTAATTACACATTTCAAAAAAGATATTTTTGTTGAGCTCCCGTAGCAATTTCGACCCCTCAAAAAATTTCCGAAGATGGCCTTCGAATAAAATTATCGATAGGACCTTTTTTCGCTCTCGCAGCAATTTAACCTACTCAAACAAAAAATCTGAGATGGTTTTTGACTAATTTTTTTGTGTGAACCTTTTTTTTGCTCATCTTTAAAACCATAGTATCTAATGCCTACATTCAAGTGATTTTTAAATCGCCCAATCCAAATTTTCTCTATATGTTTTGCCTTTGTAGAACCAGACACTGTAAACGATGATGAAGTGCTTCAGACAGTGAATACAATAGAATGTTACATAAAGGTAAATAAATAATGCAAATATGTTGTCTTTTGAGTTTGACTTGAAATTTCGTGTTTTTTTTCAAGCATGAAGATATAAAAAGAGAATTTACCGACACCGTAAAATACACCAAAAATGAAGTTGGCGATGAATTTAAACTTGGTTATAAATATGTTTCTATGATGGTATAATATTATATTTTATTACTTTTGAAGTACTCGTTAATTTCTTTATTTTAGAATTGCCTGATATTAAAGATGTCATTAACCCAAGTATCACTATGGATATATCTTACCAACATTCAATCGATGATACGGAAACACAAGTAATATTCTAATTAAGTAAAATTATTAATGAAATAAAAATTATCTTACATTGTTATTTTTAGAATCGTAATAGAGATGAAAATGACAAATATTCATACGATGTTCCATTGATAACACCACTTATCGCATACCAAACGAATCTACTCACAAAAACCCACTGTTGCCAAATATGTGGAAAAGTATTCGAAAGAAAACGCGATCTCTCCCAGCACTTGAATGTTCATAGCAATTCTTATAATTTCGAATGTAGTAAGTGCGGTAAAGCATTCAAAACTAAAAGTTATCTTTCACAGCATATGATCGTTCATAGTGATTCGTATAATTTTAAATGTAACATTTGCGAAAAAGCGTTTAAAATTAAACATAATCTTCTACAGCATATGAAAGGTCATAGTCAATCCTACGACTGTGAATGTAATAAATGTGGTAAAGCTTTCAAAACTAGAATTTATCTCTCTCGGCATATGAAGACTCATATTGACACTTGTAACTTTGTATGTAACGATTGTGGTAAAGCGTTCAAAACTAGAACTACCCTTTCACGGCACATGCTCATTCACGGTGGCTCACGCGACTTTGAATGTAACATTTGTTGTAAAGCGTTTAAAACTAAAACTCACCTCACGCGACATATGAATGTTCATAGTGATTTTTACGACTTTCAATGCGGCAAATGTAATAAAACATTTAAAACTAGGAATAATCTTACACAGCACATGATCGTTCACGCCGATTCCTATAATTTTAAATGTACTGAGTGTGAGAAAGTGTTTAAAATTAAACATTGCCTTGTTCAGCATATGCAGACTCATAGCGACTCTTATATATGCAAATGCGACAAATGCGGTAAAGAGTTCAAAACAACTAATCACCTCTCACGTCACATGATAACTCACATTGATTTTTGTGTGTTTAATTGTAACGTTTGCAATAAAACATTTAAAACTAAAGGGACACTTGCACAGCATATGAACATTCATATTGATTCTGGTGAGTTTGAACGTGAAATATGCAATAAAACGTTCGAGACTAGAAATTATCTTTTGCAGCATAGCAAAATTCACAGCGATTGTTACGACTTTTCTTGTGATAATTGTGGTAAAGTGTTTAAAACTAAAGATCACCTTTCGCTGCATATGAGTCATATTCATAGTGATTCTTCTAACTTTAATTGTAAACAATGTGATAAAGTGTTTAAAACTAAATCTCACCTATCAAGACATATGAAATTTCACAGTGATTCATATCATTTTAAATGTAGCATATGTGATAAATTGTTCAAAGTTAAACAGATCCTATTGCGACATATGTTAATACATAAAAATTCTTATGACTATGTGTGTGATGAATGTGGTCGAGCATTCAAAACTAGAAGTAGCATTAAAAGGCACTTGAAAATTCATTATCAATGCCTCAGTTCAGTCTGATGTTTTAAAAATGTTTTACACTCTTAATTTATATCACCGACAAAGTTCACTTATCAGTAAATACTTACTTTCAATGCTCCACATTTTCGTTTTCCTTAGTATTTTTAATATTTTAGTTATGTGAATATACATTTATTCTAATTTGTAATTATTATTATAATAAAATAAATCAAACATATTTTTAAATCTATATTAAGTATTTCAATAATCCTTCCTTGTGATCTTTCCAAGAATCAGGTATACCTCCTACAATGTAGGACCTACATCTTAATTGTAAATCATAGAGAAAAGGAAACACTACGTTTTAGATGCTAGAAAAAGTTGCCTCATTCGAAAAAAAATGCTTTTTTTCTATCCCATTATCTCCCGTTGCCAAACTTTTTGTAGTTACTACCTATTTTAAAACAAGATTGTGCGGTAGTGTTAAAAGAGTAGCAGTAGCTGAATTTATAATAAAAGAAGCCAGAATTTTAAGTCACAAGCGATCTACATTTAATATATGGCTAACGTATCTTTACTCGTAATTTCAATAAGATGTTTGTTTTGATTTATTTAGGACCTGCCCAGTTAAAACTATTGTTATTGCCAAGATGATTTGGCAAAACCAAGTGCAAGCAAATACTCTTATATCGCTGAGATCCGTGCCATACGGACGAGCAAGCAGTAAACGTCCAATTGGCATGTTCTAAGCACTTTGATTATAACATATTCCAAATAAATCAGAACAAACATAATATAAATAGGCAGTTTTAATGTTTATGATGAACTTTATCTTAACGTTTCCCTGTATAATTTATAGGTATCGAAACGGGACTTTTACAGCAACGAAAATTATAATTTGTTCCGTTGAAGTTCGAGTAGCATTACCACACACTCGTGCGACTTCGCGAGGATCTCATATGCGCGCGCGCGCTCTCCGACATGGATGACGTCCACGTCCGCTTTGTAAACATGTAAACAACTTTGTAATTCAATGAAACATTATTGCAGCGGCTCAATCTGTGTCTAATTGTCACCCTTAACCATCCCGTCGCAAAAAACAAATGGAGGAAAAGGAGATGGTAGATGATTGCAATGCACCGTCCACTCCAGTGCCAGATTTAAGCGACGATGTTATTTTTCTATTGTAACCCCTGTGTGTGGCAAATAGGGAAAATTTCCTTAAATTCCTCTATCGTAACTTTGTTAATTTGCTAGATTTGCACCCAGGCATTGTGGGCCTTATTTTTATTATTAGGGTCCCAAATTCACAGCTCCGACTGAAGCAATTCCAAAAAGGAAAATGTTTGCTCCTGTGACCACATTGCAACGCTCTTCATACGTGCGAATCACAAGACGTCTACATGCAAACTGAAGTAGAACGAGTAGTAAGGCGAAAGATTTATTCGTTTTGAAGGGAAACCTGGTGAGTCACTTAGTGCTCGGTCCTTTTCTCGTGCAACAAATACCGACACGGTTCGGAAGTCACTCGAAGCTGCCGAGGCGAAGGGAAGTAGCATGAAGTGACCTACTACAATTTCGGGCAACTTTGCGAGTAGTGTAGAACAAGCATAAATGTTACATATTTGTTTTAAAATAATAATTGTCTAAATAATTGCTTCCTTATATTTTTTATTATATCGTGGAAATAATTTTCACAGAAGATAAGCAATATTTTTGTTTTATTGCAAATGTTATATTTTGTGACATCTCATGTTCTTAAATATAAACCTTCAATAAACTTTTTTTGTAATTTTAGGTTAAGATATTAGTTTGTAACATATCGAGACGACTGGCAACACTCAACTTTGACGCATCCCGCTTCAAAGCTGTCAAATGCTCATTACTTTCAGTTAGAAACTTTGGGAAGTAATAAAACACAGATTCTCGATTGACTTCGAATTACTACCATGACATTTGCAAGTTTTGTAAAAATAGGTACGAAAATAAAGTATCGCTTGGCAGTTAGCTGTATAATTCTGATTAAATCATCTTTGTAACAGAACCTATTTGCGATACAAAAAATGTAATTATTATGTTTTAGGCAATTTAACGATAACTAGCCGAAATTCAGCGGATCTTCTTATTTCCGTATATATTCAGTAACAGTAGACATTCAAACTAAATTTGCCGACTAAAAATACGCCGTTTTTCAATTCAATGTAGTAACAATAAAAATTTTGCCTGAAAATAAATTATAATATTTGTTCAATTAATTAAAATTATATATATTATAATAAAAGTTGTTAAAAATACACAACTAATATAAATAAAAAATATATATTTTTCAATAAACAATGGTTTCGCTTTTAATTTTGTCTCTTCCCACCACTATTTGATTACCTATATTGTTTTGTAACATTCTTATAATGGTTATGCTTTGTTTTTATAGAACCAGACATAAACAATGATGAATCGTTTCACTATGTTAATCAAATGAAATGTTACGTTAAGGTAAATTAAATAATTATATACATATATCTTTGAATCGTTTAATATTTAAAATATCGTGTTTTTTTCAAGCATGAAGATGTAAAGATAGAATATGATAACACAGTAGAATGCAATGAATATGATTTATTTGAAAATGAAGAAATAAAGATAAATTATGGTGACACATTAGGATGCAATGGAGACGGAGTTAATGATTTGTTTGAGATTGGTTATAAATATTACTATAAAAGTGTATATAGCATTGTATTACCTTTGAAGTACTGATTGATATAATTCTTTTAGAATCACGCGATATTAAGGATATTGTTAATATAAATTTCGACGTAGATAATGCAACTTACCAAAATTCAACCAATGATTCAAAAACGCAAGTAATAGTTTAACGAGATATGATTATTAATAAAAGTAATCAATATTATCTTTCATGGTTATTTTTTTAGAATTGTGCAAGAGAAGATAATAAAAAACATACAAATGACGTTTCATTGATGAAACCACCAATTGCAAATCAAACGAGTTTACGGAAAAAGTCCCACGATTGTCAATTATGCGGAAAAGTATTTGAAAGAAAACATGATCTCTTAAAACATTTCAATGTTCATAGTGATTCTTGTAATTTTGAATGTAGCAAATGTGGTAAAACATTTAAAACTAGACTTTATCTCTCTCGACATATGAAAACTCATATAGATACTTTAAACTTTATATGTAACGATTGTGGTAAAGCGTTCAAAACTAGAACAACTCTTTTAAGGCACAAACTCATTCATGGCGGTTCTCGCGACTTTCAATGTAACTATTGTTGTAAAGCGTTCAAAACTAAGTCTCACCTCATACAGCATCAGAATGTTCATAGTGATTTGTACGACTATCGATGTGAGAAATGTGATAAAACATTTAAAACTAGAAATAATCTTATGCAGCATATGATTGTTCATAGCAATTGTTATTACTTTATTTGTGACGATTGTGGCAAGGCGTTCAAAACTAAAGATCATCTTTCACGACATATGGGTCGTATTCATATGAATTCCCATAACTTTGATTGTAGAAAATGTGACCTATTGTTTAAGACTAAATCTCAGCTAACAGTGCATATGAAAACTCACAGTGATTCCTATAATTTTAAATGTAGCAATTGGGATAAAAATAAGGATTCTTATTACTATGTATGTGACAAATGTAGTCGACCGTTCAAAACCAGATATTGTATCAAACAGCATTTGAAAATTCATAACTAATATCATACTCTAATTAAAACCTTTTAAGGAAGAAAAATTATTATTAAAAGCTTTGATTTAAATTCTTAACATTAGCTTCCTTAAGATACTCCACATTTTCCATATTTGTTTTCTGTTTTATTATTTACTAAATGTATAATATAAATAATATAATTTATAATATGAATAAATAAAACACAACTGTAAATTTCGTGTATTTATTTAAATTTAACTATTCTTTGTTTAACATTACAATTGTTCATACAATGTTTATAAACCACACTTGTTTTTAGTACTAAACATGCAGTAATTAAATGCAATACAACGTATGTTCAAAAATCAATAGTCATAACATATACACTCGCACTCTTTGAAATAAATTAAACAATGAATTTTACAGAAATTTTCACCAACGTAAAATTAACAGTAATTTGGACAAATTGTAATTAGTATATCTGAAAAAAAACAATGTTAACATTATGGTAACAAATTTGCCATTGTTTGATTTCAAACTATTTAAACTTTTGGTGAATTTGTACAGGTCCATTTGTTAAAAAAAAAATGTGAACGAAATATTAATTAACGTTTAAGAAAAACCATCAATTTGAGGCCACTTATCCAAATATCATATGGATTTTTAATAATAGTATTTACATAGCCTCCTATCATACAAAAATACGACTCATAATCTTCTTGATCATTCGCTATTTATTTATGTTTTTTATTTACACATTTTAGCCTGAAAAATACAATCGTTAAAAAGATCCAATAATAATTTTTAATTTTTAATTTAAACTTGAACTTGACATCATACAAATAGACAACGATTTTGACTAGTGAATGTTTTAAAAATAAAGTGAAAGTCAATGAGATTTTAATTTTAAAATAAATATATATATTTTTTTCAGCATACAATGTAAAAATATCAATTTAACAGATATCCCTTTTGACAATTAAAAACGATCTTTTAATATGCATACAATTTCTTTAAGTACATCAAAATTTTCCACACTATATATTTACTATTATAATACAGTAGATTTAAAATAAAATATTTTGCTACAATACAAAAATGTAATTTTAAATATCTGTTAAATAAAGTGACTATAAGGAACTTATATTATTGAATTATTGAGTATAAAAAAACGTTATCTAAACTTATTCAACATATATAATTACAAAAAAATACAATAATGTCAACAATTAATAATTAACAGTTTTTTTCTGTGAGATTTATACAATCGTCTCGAAAATTCTTAAAATAAAACGTCTTTGGAAAATACCGGATTTACTTTCGGGTCCTCCCAAATAATACATTATGACCTATACATCATAACAGGAATGTTTGCATTAAATACAAAAATCACGTTTTAATCATAATTAGTATTGATTATTCAAAACTCAATATGTCCTGTACTTCAAGTGGGAATACTTCCGCCAGTTCGTTAACTAAATCCGCTATTGGTTCAACAGGCAACGGATCCGGTTCTGGATCTGGCTCCGGATGGAACGGTGCCACGATTGCCTGCGGTGGCGTCGTATCCTCCATGGGACTGGATGGCGCCTCCGGTGGAGATGGACTGTCGATTGTTATGACTGACGAATTCTGTCCGACGTTACCGAACAATCCTCTCTCGCTACATTCTATAATAATAAGAATATCATTACGAACAAAAATTTACTTGTGAAATAAAACATTATAGAATTGTTGGTTAGAAAAAGAAGACAGTTAAAACTTTTAGGAAAGTCAGTCATGTTCAATTTTATTAAACAAACTTTGGATTAATATCACAATGAAACTTTTGCTTAGCGTTTTCTTAGTTACTTAGTAATAAAAATGTACAATAAGTGCATTTATTTATTTATAACTAAAATATATAGTAAGACTACATTAATTCGATATTTTGCACCCCAAATAATACTAAGTAAAATGTTTATGACTTATTAACTCGCTGGTGAAACGCTAACGATATTATTTTTTTATTTGTCTATTTCAAATTTCTAAGTCAACGCAACTTTCTAAAAAATAATATATAGATAGGTATTTACAACAATATATAATAGTATATGTTAGTGTAGGATTTACAAAAACTTGTCATAGATATAAAATATCAGAACAATGTAAATATCTATAACAAATAGCTTAAGAAACAAGTAATACAATGTAAAAATGAATGGAATCATTAAAGATATGATGCCAGTTGCAGTCCGTTAATTTCACTTAGGTAAAAAGATATTTTTTTGATCTAGATATTTACAATCCTAGACTTTATCAAATCTTTCTACATTCAATTCGAGCGACGATTTTATGTGCCATAAAGACAATAGGATAATTGGCTCTTTTTTTACGAAACTGATCACGGTGCTGATGGGACTGACAAAAGGCGATCGATGCAGGGCAATAATAAAAAATAAGTGGATCCCAAAAATACAGAAAAAGTACGAGTATATTTAATTTCAATAATGAATCTATCGATCACACAATCAGAACATTGTTCAGTACGAATTATCTTTTACACCAGACTGTATCTATGGAAACTTAAAAATGACATTATAGTTAATACCTACAATCTATATAATTATTGATATTTAGTATTAATCTAGATGGCAAAATACGATCTAGATGGCAAAATATTTTTGTATACAATTTAAAATCAAGGTTTAGTTTGTTCCTGTGACTGTTGTGTGATTTCTATGATCGTTTTATTTGATCAGACATTTTTTATCGTAAAAATGGATTACGATTCTGGATCAAGTGTAGCAAATATGAAATATCCTCATCATCCTCGGAATTAAAATTAAGTCAATAATTGAGAAAAAGCCGTGAGGAAGACATCCCATTGAGTCCCGACTCCACTGCTTGACCAAAGGATACTTTCCAGATGTGTTCCCTCCAAGTGTATCCCTACGAAATCCAAGGAGATTGTGCGTCACGTGTACAAAAAAGGGATGTGAATGGAAAAAAATTTAAAATAGACACAGGATACCATTGTAAGAAATGTATGGTTGTATTATGTGTTATACCTTGTTTCAAAAATCACATAATGTACTATTTTTTATTTGACGAAAAACATTGTGAACATACATATGCATTTCTTTGTTATTTTCAGAATTTGTAAAAACAGCAAAAAGAGCAACTTTTAATATTTTTTTTGAATTGTAATAAAAATAATTATGAATAAATATTTTTTTCTAATTTTTTTTAACAAAATTTGAGAAAATATGATGCACGTGTTCCAAGATCCATAGTGATAAAAAATGAACAATTCCTATCGCAGATTTTACCGAAAGTGCACTTTCGCTAATGGCTAATTCTACGAATTCAAGTTGAATCTCCATGTTTTCATTTAAATCTTTGGATTATTCACTATTTATATTGGAAATTTTAACTGTAATCTAGATTTGAATCTACATGTCCATATTGACTTCAAATAATTTTGTTTAATAAAAGTTTGAGATCCTCAATCAATTACCCAGTACATTTTAAGAAGTATTATTTATAGTTTTTTACACTTGGAGAGTAGCATATCTGTAATTTAACGGGTGGGCAGTTCCTCTCACTAATGAATGTTATTTGAACTATTAAGTTTAAGTAGTTACCGTTACTGCGTATTATCTACACAATTACAATAAATACAAAAATCATTAATACAAGAATTCACACAATTTCCCATGAAGATTGCCTATATGATGGTGCAATCATATCACTTTCAACTTGATAAAATATATAATATCTATATTTGGCTTATGGTGTATGTACATATGTATCATTCTGTACATGTTATTTGTGGGAATTCTACACTATTATTATTCACATACACTATGGTGCTACCATAATGATTTAAAAGCATATAGACGTAAATGCTCATAAACAATGATATATGAATGACGGCAGAAGGCTGCCATGCGCCAATTTGCGATTGAAGTTATTGAACTATTTTAAATTTAATATAATGTCCAATAAAAAATGCAGCCGTCCTCGAAATCTACTATGGACATTCCAAGAAAACACAATAAGCAAAAGTTTCACTTCACATAATGACAAGAAGAACGACAGCTGCACAGCAGTCGCCGTAACGAAACTCGACCGCCAGATAAACAAAATTCATCATAATAACCTGGCTCAGTCGTTGCTGATTGTTTCGCGGAGGGTTGGAAGAAATTATCGATCTTCGACTGTTTGATTTTCTGATTCCTGTCCTGTTTCTTTTCCGAACTCATTTCTAAGCTATCGGGCGAGACGCCTCGCTTTTGCTTCTTGTTAAAATGCAAGTCTACGACAATACACAAACGGAAGGATAGAAATATCGAAATCTATTCACACAACGATTGTACAAACCGTTGAAGTCGCGCGGGGGCTCCGACGCCATGTAGTTCGGATCGCATGGCACTTCGATGGATATCGACTCGGGCTCGTCGGGTGGGTTTGGCGTCTTCCTCTTCAGCGGTATGTCGTCATCGCTATCGTCGCTGATGAGGTCGACCACTTCGTTCGTGCCCATCTCTTGGGAGTTCCCGAAGGCTACGGAAGCAGGCCGCTTGATACACGGTAAGCCGTTGCTAGAATCGCTTGCGTCGCTCAATGGAATTATATCTGTAAAGATAACACAATTTTGGGGTGTAAATAACTTATAATAAGTCGATTAAGATTATAAATATGAATATCTATATTTGACTTCTAAGGTTTGGGAACCCTAGTGGGTGATGACTTCGTAGCCAGTGAGACTCAGGGTGGAATCTAGTAAGAGCTTTATTACATTATATTTACATATATTGCGACAGACGATAAAAGGCGAGATGTTTTCTCCGAGCGGTGATGGAGAAGCTGGCGGAGGGATGATGTCAGTAGATGATCCTCAGAGTTCTGATTATTGTGGCAGCGACAGTATATTCTCAGAGCGGTGGTGGAGAAGCTGGCGGCGGAATGTGTAAATCTATGATCGTATGTTGTCCGCGGGCGACGGACGTCTGCTGGTTTCTTCGCGTTTCTGCCTGAGTCTTTGAGTGGCTGCTGGTGACTGCCTTATCCCCATCGGCGTCCAGGCTTAAGTATCCTGAGCCACAAAGTTTGCTGACCAATCACAATTATGCAGCAATTATCCAGCCAATTGCTGCAGTCGCTTCTTAGAACAGCGAAATAGATATACGTCTTTAGAAAGCGACGTTCGCTTGATGGGCATTGTCCAAGGTCGTATTGCATTGCAACGAGAATCACGTGGACCTGGTGATTTATTATATCCGTAACAAAGAAATATTCTCTCAATAACTGAGAACATTTACAGTAAGAACAAAACTCGTGTTATTTATGTGGTCGTAACAAGGGCTTTTGTGTGGTCTAAATTCTTTACTCTATTGTCTTGTTTCTTCAATGATGGGTGATCATTTTGGTCACAGTATATTAATGCTAGTTTTGAAACAAACTGTGTGAAGTCGCCACAGACTGTAATTAGGTGTTTTTGTCAGCATTTTAAAACATGAATCAAAACAAAATGCTGTTTCTTTTCATTATGAAACAATTTCATGTCTTTTATTTTTACTGTGTATTGATATCATTGAGCAAATTAATCAATATTACACATATTTCATCTCTGATTCACTATCGCACAATTTTGAATCAAATATAATTGTTTTACACGGTGGTAGGGGTAAAAAGTAAAATGATGCAGAAAATTATTTTGTTACGAGGTTCTCATTTTTCTGAAGATTATATATTGTTAAAAGAACAATTAACACTTGACAGACGGGTCATTTTTTCGCCGCATAATGTGCAAAAACAGGCAGTTTTGCAAGAATTTTGCGCAACACAGAGATATAACAAAAAATATGATAACTTTTGAACTAAAATTAATTAAAAAACAAAAACTTATCAAATGTTTTGAATTGTATTGGTACATATGTTAAAATTATTTTATTAATGGTTTTCAATCTGTTGATCGCATAAGATGAAAATTAAAATCATGAAATTTGTTTTATTCTTTGTTCTATTTCGAGTTTCTATGTAAAAAATATTTACATAGAAACTAAATATCTTGAAACTTAATATAAATAAAATAAAAGAAAAAATGCTGGTTTTGAGCATTAGTTGACGAAATCCTTTTGTTTCCACGAAAAATGTAGTGTATTTGCATCAATTATAAACTAAAGTATAATTCAACTTTAGTATGATATATATGTAGCGTGACACATGTTTTTTATGAATTTTTAATGTTTATATGCATTTTTCTGGACAAGCAATAAAACAAATGATCAGAATAAAATTGGTTAGGACACTAAGGGAAACAATGGAACTAATTTACGATGCTTTAATTTATGATCAAATTATATTAGCATCTCTGTTTAAACAAAGAGCTCTTTGATGGTCCCTCACATGGAAGTCAGCAGCGGCAATAAAAATAGTTTTGCCTTAATTTTTGTGGGTAGATACTACTAAGCCCATCATTAAACATCAGAAATCGTAAAATGTTGTCACTACTCCTCCCATGGATCACCAGCAGCAGACAAACATATTACTAGACCCGTTGGTAGTGTTAAGTGTCTTAGTGTCAAGAATCGCATAGTAGCATTACATTTGTACCATTTCCTTCACCAAAATAAGGTGCTAATGATATTTCTCACCATTGTAGCCATTTTTGTCTCAAAATTACCTGGATCATCATTGATTATTTCGACGTTTACATTTGAATCATTGAGCACAGCTTCTTGGATTACTTCTTTGTGATGCACGCTCCACGATCCGTCTTTATGCAATTGAATCTCCGTGCACTGTTTGTCCAAGCGCGGAGAATTCAGGACATCTTGAAAATAGCTAAAAAATCACAACACTTAAGATGTGCAACCAAATTACAAGTCATATAAAGAAATTAAGCTCACCCGTCTACGACAAGATTATCGTATAGCGCCGGCTTATCGCAAACTGGACAAATCCATGTGCATTTACGCTCATTCATTTGTAGGAATAGAGAAGCATCAAAGCACTGCAAGTGGAGACAAGTGGAGGGGCGACAAGGGCAGACCATGCGCATCTTTCCCAATGGACAAACTAATGAAACCCGCAATGAAGTCGTAGCAATTTCGCAATCCAAATCTTCCCGCAACTTTTCTTTGACTGAAATAAATATAATGTTAACATTTACATAGACTTGATAGTGAAAAACGTATAACTATATATATATTAGAATCAATATCAGACATGTAATATTTAGTTGGTTGAGGTTTTATGACAATAGTGGAGTAAGGAATCATGTTCGTGTACTACAAGACAACCAAAAAATATTAAATTTGTGGTATATTTTATTGGAGCAGGACATGTCTAATATTGATTCTAGATATAGTATTAGAAGATAATACAATAATCAAAATATACTAACTTAGCGAACGAGTAAAATCAGAATGCTTAGTTCCTTTATTTTTTAACCGGGTGAGTAACTGCATGGATGTTAGCTTTCTGACCAACGACACGCTGAAGACGTACTGTCTGCCAAAGTCGTTCTTCCATTGTACGCTGACAACATTAGAACGCGCAGGATTCAGTATTGTTAATGAAGTAATGTTAACGGGCCCTGGAGGTCTTTTCGGTTCGATGATACCTTTGTTAGTCGGTATCGGCATCTAAAATCAATAATTCTGCAAATTAAAACACGCTAAACGTTCATAATTATGGACAAAATAAAATAAAACAATATTCACGGGAAGTTGACAAATTTTGCCGTTGACTTTCACATTCAGGTTGGGCGGGAAGCAATCGTCTTGCTCGCATGACGTTTCCATGAGGCAAAATCGCATTTGTGCCTAAATAAAAAAAATACTTTATATTATGATACAAATGTGAATAAGATTGTCATATATACCGAGACGACATCGGGTTCATTTCCAAAGCTTAGAATCTCTTGAGGCGTGAGATTGAATGTGAAATCTTGCGATCTGGAATCGTTGAAGAGAGTCGATGGCTTCACTAGCTCGGTGACCAGGTCGTAAAATGGCAATCTCTTGAATCTGACGTCAGGATGCACCGGATAGTTCAAAGGCGACTTCCTGGTATCCCACATTTGCATCATGGAATAGGGATTAGTCATCTGGCCTATCGGCCGGTGCTGCTAATTATTAACAATAAAATAACAAAAAGAAGCTACCTAAATATAAATATATTTATCTTTGAGATCTACCTGGAGAAGTCTTTGGCTATATTGGTACTGATAGCTACCCATGGTCTGTTGCAGATTCGACATTGAATTGTAAGGCCCTATCATCGGAACCCTTGGCGCAATGTTTGGAAGAGTCATGGAAGTAGATGGAACATCAATCGAAACCTCAACCGGTTGAACGGGATTCGACGGAGTTCTGTGAAAATAAAGAATACATATTTTTGAAATATTCACAATGTTTTCATTAATGTAGGTATATTGAAGGTTTTGATTGGCCCTTTTAAAGTTTTGAAATTTCTATATGTTTTACACTTACATACCGATCGACACCAAAAAATTATCATGTAATAAAAATAAATGTTAAAACGATTTAAAAAATAATAAAATACTATATCTTAATTGTAAGCTGTATATTTATTTTAAATATAAAACATTGTATTATTATTAACTTGTAAAATATTTATGTGTGGCCCCTCAAAGACCAGTGGTGGCCCACCAAGTGATTTCAGTTGGCTACCACTGTTTTAAACCAATCAGGAACTTTGGAGACGAATTAGGAAATTACCCAGGGACGACATTTCAAATTTTTTCAGGAGGGGGGGGGGGGGCAAAAATTGGCCAGTTAATGAAATGCATTTTTTGACCAAGTTGAAAGTGGGGAAAATTCCCCCACTTGTCTCAAATGATGTCCTTGTTTAGAATCCACGTCAAAACCAATCAAGTGGTGCCGTTGTAGTGAAATCGCTCGGTTATCTATCGTTCATATTAAGACTTTTTATAACAATATTGTGACTTATAATAAGTTAGAATCGAATGAAGCTCATCACCAAGCGTTCCCACTGCGACGGAGCGGACACGATTTTATTGCTTTTGATGTGAATTTTCGACTTCTGAGAAGTGATAATTGTTTTTGCGCAAAATTGTCTATTACAAACCAAAAATCGGTTTGAATACACTTTGACCAATACTCTCATATCAAATGTCCATAGTAATATATTTTTAAAACAGTGTAATATCGAAGTGCAGCCAAACTATGGAGCAATATACGAGAAGCGACATCTGTCTATACTTCTTCCGCTTATTATCTCATGAGAGATGAGTTGGCTTACTTTATACTTTAGACTTGACCTAATGAAAGTTATAAAACTAATTTTAGTTTCAGAACTTTCATTAGATCAAGTTGAGTTTGGTTAATTTATGTAGGTTAGGTTTGGGTATTAACAGCAAATAAACGTTTCGCAACTGTCAAATTGAGTTTCATAGACATTTTAGAGTAGCATATAATCACTAGCACCTATTAGTTAACTTATATTTTCAACTTATTGGAGAAGGGTGATATTCACTGATGAGAGCAAAACTAATTTATTCAGGTCAGATGAAACGCTTACGTTCGTTGTCAAAAAAGTGAAAAATTCCATGATTATTGTATCCAGCCAACTGTGCGAAAATCAGGAAGCGGAATGATCTGGGGATGTTTTTCGTATTTCAACGGAACGGTAAAGAGGGCAGATTACAAAATCATCCTGAAATTTTCAAAATCATCCTGAAAAATATAGATTTACTTTAGGGTATATTTATTTTAACAGGATAAACAATAAATAAAGTTATCAAAACACCCGCCAACAGCAATACACCACACTCAAATGAAACACGTGCTCTCCCGAGGACCGACAAACGCACAATAACAAAAACACAATTTTCAATTTTTGCGGCTAACTCTTGCAGCGCGATAGCGCTGCATAGCACTATAACGGTTAAACTATAATACGTTTTTAGTTTTATATCAAATATGATTTTGAAAGTAATGAGTTTTTTTGCATGCTACTGTTTTTACCGGTGAAAATGAATTATTTATTTTATTAATTTATTTTGCTAATTTAGCGAATTGTTTACACATTAAATAAATTTAATCAACACGGCGTTTTTTAATTAATCATTGACCGGATTTTATTGTGCAATCCAAAATTCCACAAAAATTCTGAACGTAGGTGATTGTTTGATTGACAAATATATTTTACTTTTAATTCCAACTGCTTAATATTTTTCTCTATTTTTAAATAAAAAATTGTGTAATTATAGGAAATGTAAGACCTGGCGCACACTAGGCCACTAATGGCCGTCACAAGCAACGGTCGATATCCTTCATACTCGACGAACTTGATTGAACTCGACGAACACTTAGGGGTTCGATTCACAGCGTCTGAGCCATAAGCTAGGGTAGTGGCCAGTGCTCGACACTAGTGACCGCGTCTAGTCGCCAGTCGCACGCGCACACTCGACTACAGTTGCCGCCACTTTTTTCTCAGTCCCGTTGCCAGCGCCGCAGGAAACACATGTTAATTTATATGAACATATCAACATCATTCGATGCTGATGTGCTCATATCGTATATTGAAGAGTGCCATTTTTTGATCAGAATTTTTGTTGTCTGAAATTTTTGCTGTGCGTAATATTTGTTTACGTAATTATCACTTAACTCTATCAATGATACTTTTACAACTAGTAAATCTATTTTTATTTAAAACTACTATCATTGCCCTATTTTGTAATTTTTGCACAATAATTAAAATGGGGCAATATAATGCTATTGTAGATTATATTTTTTGTATTTATACTTGACATATTTTTCATCCTAGATAATATGCCTATTTTTCTACTATTTTTTTTAAAATATGTAATTACAATGTTCCTTAAAATTAAATTTTATATCTAGAATTACGCCTAAATATGTTATATTATCAACTATTTCTATAATAGAGCAATCTATAACTATTTTTATATTATTTTATAACATATCTTCATAATTAATAAACATACATTATTTTTTACCCATATTTCTATTATACTCTCAAATGCCCCCAAATGATGTTCCTGATTTTGCACATATTCTTTCGAAACGTCATGTTTAGAACAGATGATTTGTCTAAATCAAGGCCATGCGGATTCTTCTTTTATGCTTTGTCTTTAAGACAATGAAGCCATGGGAGAACAATATGTATTTTTTTTATTTACATTTTTTATACATGTTTTGGTATCACTTGATATTGCATTTTCTTTCAAATATTTTTAAGAAATGAGGGTTATGAACTTTTTTGTTACCTTTTAGATTTTGGTTTTTTGGATCTCAACTTTTTCTCGAGCTTCTCGAGTTTCTCGAGCGACTTATAAGTTGTATCATCATCTTCACCCCGAGACTCTGAGCTGGCATCGCTGGCCAGGCGGGCAGATGCTCTCGTACGCACCATTTTGCTAAAAAATAAATTGAATTAAAACATTTGTACTTAACGGGGAAAAATACATTATAATATATCCGTACGTAATGATTAATTCTGTATAACATTATGATTTAAACTTTGTTTATTGAGATCAAAAAACATTTCATGGCTGTAATTCGAGCACAGAACTTATAGAATAAACGTAGATTATTGATAGTTACAAGACACCGATTATTAAAAACGTTTTAGTGTTGCTAGCAAATATTTTTTTCAGTAGCAGTTGCCTAAGATTAAAATTTATAAAAACACCCAAGCGATCAGTTTATGAGAGCCATTTTAATGTATACATATGTATAGATCATAAGGCAATTCTTACATAAGCAATTCATTGTGTAAAGATTCAAGCGATTTATTGTGCAACAACATGCACATTTCGATTGAGATGAGTGATGGTGAACATTGCTGAAAAATATTCAGAAGGCTGTATTCAAAATGCCTTGACCAACGATATAAGGCGTTGGATGACATCAACCAAAGACCATATTACATATGCAACTGACTGACAAATGTTGATGTTATACACAGATTTTTCGTAAGAAATTATTGTTATAGAAATTGGGCGATTGCAGTGTCACTTACTGATTGAAGAATTACCTTAGAAGATAAATTCAAAAATTTGGAAACGTTCATTGTGAAATGGGATTTTTTGAGTAGCTGCCAAACATCGCTCTTTGTGTATGTGCATGCACTTTTTTTAACTATTTGTGTATTAGTTTCGCAAAAAACGGAGAATTTTTTAGACGAATAGTCAGCGAAAAAATAAGTCAAAAATAAGTGCCAACTATAAACCAAAGTGGGGGTTTCCAAAAAAATAAATTTCAAAGCAATATTAGAAGAGGAAGTGCTACCTATGGACAGACATTTAAACAGGCCAGGGTATATTTTCCAACAGGACTACAATTTCAAACACTCTTCTAAATTGTGCAGGGGGTTTCAGGGAGATAAAAAAAATATTATTTGGCCACCCCAATCTAATTCTTGATCAGAAAATTTTCCAGCACTCGCTGAATTTCCAAAAAGCCTTATGGGAACGACTACAGAGTTAGTGGAATAACATATCAACCACTACATTGAACAATTTATTTATTAGAATCCAAGTATAGTTAAAGTCATGTTTTCCAATAGATTTTTTGATCACTTTTTTGGTCACTAAATGTTTATATTTTTGTTTCAAAAATACTATTAAGTAATTTATAGTTTATTGATAAATATGTATTTGATCTTTCATATAGTTTTTATTTTATAAATTATCTAATATGATTAAGAATATCAACAAAAAATAGTTTGATATTAAACTTTTGAACGGTAGTGTATATGGAATATAATATTATACATGAATACACATATTTTCAATTTCAACATATTTGTTAATATCAGTAGCCCAATCATTAGATTACATGCCAAATCAATGAAATAAATATTATTTAAATTACATTACTCACACAATGCGTCATTTGTCAAATATAATTTTTTATTCATATCATTAAAATTATATATGTATGTACTACATGTTCAATAGACCTTTCTTTACCTTTTTAGGGTTTAATCTGTGGATGGTTTAACTTAATCCGTTGAACTGACGCGTCATCAGCTCTTGGAATTCTACCCCTAATTGTTAAACGCGATTAACTTCCGCATCTTTGAGTTGTCTACTACACCGTCATACTAATTTTAACAAAAGAGTCGCGGAATGTATACACATGTTATGATTACAACATTTTTGTATTGTTAATATGTTTTATGAATTTGTGCGAATTCAGGCCAAATGCCTAAGAGCTTAGTCATCACCGAATCGATCGTTTGATATGTGATGTTACAATCAAAGTCGACTCGTGGATTTTTGCGCCTGTGTGCAAGGCGTCTAAAAAATGGAGAACTAAAAAATAATTATTTTAATACACAATACAAAAAAGCAAATGAAGAACTTAAAAAAAATTGTAAATTTGTAAAATTATAAAATTAAAAAAAAAAAATTAAAAAATTGCAATTAACTTTTGGAAAAATGGATTCATCTGGTTTTTATTTTAGCTAAATTTCTCTGCAAAACATCAATATTGAAAGATTGAGCAATTTAATTTTCTATTCAAATTATTGCCAAACCTTTTAATTTTTCGTCTCTCTTATCTGCATCTATTGCAAGGATTTTTGCCTCTAAAACACATTTTTCGAAGAAACCTTTGCAGTTGCGAGAAACAAGAAATCTTCGTTTTTTGCAGTGCAGTTGCTGCGGAATTTTGTGTTAGCCTGTAAGCACTTCGTGCCATATTACCAATCCACGAATAAATTCAAAGTTGTCAAAATGATATGCAATTGATTCCGCTGTTAAACGTACAAGTGAATCATTCTCCAATTTAACAACTTATTTTAAAGCAGAATAAATGCCTTTCAATCCGGTCTTCAAAGTACTCGCGACGTTTATATAGCTTTCCCATAGGGGCGTGCTTTTGTCTAGCACTCAAAGCAACACATGTTGAAACACGGTCCAATAAATTGGTAGCTGACAATTGATGAGGAATCCAAACGTCGTATCGTGAAATCATCCCTATATGCTACAGAACTCAATGCCGTTGATTGATTAACTCCCATTTTCACTGCTATCTCCTGGTGTTTTGACGTGGATCAGTGTCAATTATGCTTCTTAGATTGTCGTCATCAGACTTCAAAGGCTACCCGGTAAGTGGTTTATAAATCAATGAAATTTTGTACATTTTGTTTTGAAAAAATATAAGGGCTTTCTACTGTACGCTGGCTAGACCAAAACTGAATAAAAAGTAGAGCGGAAGTATCCTTTATACAAAAAGAAACAATTTTAAAACAGATGTTATCATCGGTTCCGAGAAAATTAATTTTTTTGCTAGGATCATATAATACAAAAACGTCAAAACTTTTGCATCAACCCAATATTTTTAGAAATATTTTAGGGACAATCCTTTACGGTGCCTGTGTGCGCCGAGCACTTGGCATAGGCCACGAGTCATCCCGGTTATAACTATCTATTTTCCACAAACTGTCGTGGGAAAATACAGACAGATAAAATAAAATCAACTGCTATTCATCTCCGGGTTGTTCAAAAAACGTTGTAGTGCGAACAAGCTGGTCCACCGCATCGACTCCCACTTCTGTGCGAATATAGAATGCTTTGTTTTTCTTGCATTGATAGAGCAGAAAAACAAAAGCCAAAAATCAACAAATGTTGAATATTTATCAAAATACATTATAGTGCAGTAATTCTCAATGTGCGCGCCATTATTAGAAAATTTTATTTGCTCTTTCGCAGTGTAGAATAAATAGTGTTAGTGAATTGGAAATGTTTGGGAGCCACCGTTATAGTGTAATTATCGCAGTTTAATTGTTTTGTATCAGACAGTATTTTTACGACTTTATATATTTGAACAATGCAAATATATTAACACTATTTTTATTTTGGGAAAGTTGTTATTTTTCAAAATTTGTTTTCTGTTGATATACACTAATTTTAACATAGAAAAATTGTCTCTATCAAAAATAAAAATGGATAACTACGGTCCTAAAAATAGTGAAATAAACCATGCTTGGCTAAGTTCGTTAGCCAGCGTGATCCGCCCGCCATTTTATAACAACACAATTTAAAAAATCATACTTCAAAAGTGTTTTATTAAACAAGGAAGTCTATCTGATTCTTGCGGTGATGGTGTGTTTTTTTAACCGATTTGTTTTTAAGATTGAATTTGTGGTAAAAAAATAACAATAAAGAAAATTTGAAATGTAATTATTGAGATCTGAACTGTTAACGTCGTCAAAATGGATCGGAGGCTCCAAAATAAAGCGTGTAACGTTTGAAAATTGGCGTAATATGACAAACCGACACGGACGGAAAAGACGCGGAAAGGGCCGACGCCAAGTGCGAAACGTCAAACGGGGAGTTGAAAAATAGAATAGTAAGAATGAAAACCCGACGACTCTCACCTCTTCGCAGCGACAGTTAACGCACTATTGCATCGCAGGCCAAAAGCCGCGATAGCAAGGGAGGGCACCCGCACCCGCCCGGCCGCTCGTCAGATGCGACCCTGACGGACGAAGCAGGTTGGTCAACATGGCGGCCCAATTCGGCCCAAATTTTAGCTCCTAAGCTAAGCTAGCTGACAAATTCATATTATTTATTTCGCAACTAATAATAAACATTAATAATACAAATAATTAGCATTCCGAAACGCAATTATAATTTAATTTTCATAGCACCTAAAGTTTGTGTCACCTGATCTTTCAATTCAGAGGTGTAGATAAAGGAATATACATCCCCGGGTGCTAAGTGTTAATAAGGTGTAATGACTAGGCTGACGGGGGTGGGCTTAGGGCCAACGGGGGCGGCATGACAACGGGGCGCTGATGATCAACAACTTGCGGAACGGAGGTTGGTTGGCGATAATGGCCACATTGAGCTAACTAAACATCACAAGCTATTTCGGCGCAATGGCGGACGTCAGGTTGGTGGACGTCCTCGAGAGGTTCGACGGCAAGGGCTGCGTCGAAGACTGGTTACAGAGGTTTGAGATCCTCTGTGATATTAAGAAGATCGAGGAGGCGGATCGAGCGTCGACGCTTGCGATGTTTTTGTCGGGGATCGCAATGCGTCGATATGCCGAGCTGAGCGCTGAAGAGAAGAGCAATGTAAAAAGTATAAAAGCGGCGCTGAGGGGGACGCACGGACTTACACCGATCCGTGCGTTCGAAGAGCTCATGACGAGGAAGTGCCGGAGCGGAGAAAGACCGGAAGTCTTTCTCATGGACCTGAGGCGACTGGGCGTGTTAGCGGGCGGACTACAGGATCACCTGCTCCGCCATTTGTTCGTGCTGGGGCTGCCGATAGGTGTGTCAAAACAGATGCGCCTGGAGACATCGTCAGACCTGTCGCAGCTAGTTGCGAAGGCGACGATGCTGTTTGAATGTGATATCCACGAGACGGTAGCGGTAGCGGCGGCGAGGGAGGAAATTGCTGCAGTAGCGGAAAGAGGCACCAAGATGGCGTGCTTCCGGTGCGGCGGGCCGCATATGGCGCGACACTGCAAGGCACCGTCAGCGAGTCTACTTGAATGCTGGAGATGCGGTGAAAAGGGGCACCTTGCAAAGCAGTGCCAGGGAAACGCGAGGAGAGAGGCTGGTGCGCCGGCGGCCTCTCGCAACAAGGTCTAAAGGCGCTGCCGATCGTTGACGCTCTCGTTGGAGGTCAGCGCGTGCGGGCGCTCGTCGACACGGGCTGCTCGAGGAGCGTGGTGCGGACGAGGCTGTGCCCACCTGAAAAAAGGTGTAACGTGACGGTTACAGCAGTGGACGGCTCACGAGTAAAATGCGCGGGGACGGTGAGTGTCCAAGTGCACGCGTTCGGAAAAACTGTGCGGCTCGACTGTATCGCGCTGGAAGAGGTGTTCGCGGCCGTGGACCTGGTCCTCGGGATGAACGCTATATCCGCCCTCGGGCGCGTCGAAGTGACCAGAGAGGGCGTGCGGCTCGTAAGGGGGGGGCGAGAGAGCCGCGGAGGTAGAAGCTGGCCTACCGAGTGGATGTGTAGTAGCCGGAGCCGAGGCCAGTGAGGAGATCGTGAGCGCGGTGGTCGAGGATGACGATTTCGCTGTGGTTTTCGATGGGAAGAAGTGGACGGCGCGGTGGAGGTGGAAGGCTGGAGTGCCAACTCTAAGAAATAGAAAAACACATTACGACAGTATAAACCGTCCGGCCGCGAAGGAGGGATTCCACGAAGAAATCAGCAAGTGGCTAGACAAGGGATGGCTAGTCAAGGCTACTCCTGGCTGGGGCGGTGTTCTGCCATTGATGGCAGTCGTTCAACCGAACAAATCTAAGGTGAGGCCCGTGCTCGACTTCAGAGAGCTAAACGACCACGTCATGTGCGGACCGGGATACGAGGCTACAGCTTGCAACGAAGCCATCAGAAGATGGAGAAATGTGTCCAACCCGACGAAGCTGGTCGACCTAAAAGACGCCTACCTCCAGATTCATATAGAGAGGGAGCTGTGGCCATTTCAGAAAGTGGTGTACGCTAGAGAGTCGTACTACTTGACCAGGCTAGGATTTGGACTTAGTTCAGCGCCGAAGATCATGTGTCGAATTTTGGACTATGTGTTAGGCCAAAGTGATAAGGTGAGGGCGGCGACGGACTCGTACATGGACAATATCCTGGTGGACGAGAGTATCGCGTCAGCGGAAGAGGTCATGGCCCACCTGCGAAAATTCGGCCTCGAGGCGAAGCCGCCTGCTGATCTGGAGGGCGGGAAGGCGTTGGGTCTGCGTCTGCAGAGAATTAGTACCGGTCAGCTGATTTTCCGCCGAGGAAGCGAACTGCCGCAGCTGGATGGTCAAGAACAAACAAGAAGGCAGCTGTTCTCGGTTTGCGGAAAGCTCGTGGGACACTACCCGGTTGCCGGCTGGTTGCGCGTGGCCTGCAGCTTCGTGAAAAGAGAGGCGCTGGGTCGCACCTGGGAAGATCGGATCGGTCGAAGGGCCCAGGAGATTGTTGTAAAGATCTTAGAAAGGGTGACGAGAGAAGATCCCGTCAAGGGTCAGTGGACGGTGCCGGGCACGAACGAGGGCAGGGTCTGGTACTCTCTTAAGACGAAAATAATTGAGAAGCGCAGGAATATTCTGCGCTTCGACGTAAATCTCCCGATGACGGGTAAACAAATACTGACGCACGTATGAAACGTCGTTTGATGCGTGCGTCAGAGCGTTTGTGCATATCGCGCTTGTGCATCTCGCTTGCACACGTACTCACCAGTTGCGTAGCTATGGGGGGGCGGAGGGGGCGGGCCGCCCCAGGCGGCACTTGCTTGGGGGCGGCATATTCGCGATGGGAACGCCTAGTGTGGTTCTTAACCCTGAATTCTGAACGAATAACAAGAGGTTAATAATAACCAATTTATTATTTTAGGTAATGCAGATTTTATGACCCTGCAAAAAATGTATGGGGGGGCGGCACATACCCTAGCTACGCCACTGGTACTCACCCATCTCTCTTCTGCGAAATTCTCTGACAAAGCGGTATAGCATGGGCGCGTGAAAGTTAAAGAACTAACCATTATATGATTCACTGTTCATTTCATGCAATGGATCTTTTCCTAAATTCAACCGAGTTATAGGTACAAATTTAGGTAAACGAAAATCTATCCATTTTTGCATATAACTAAATGTAACTATGCCTTTTAAAATGTTTAAATATTACGACCGGGCCTGGTTAATCGCATACTCTGTACCTTCTCGACGGGCCGACGGCTCTGCTGACGACAGTAGGTATTTTCATTTTAGCAAACAAAATATATTTTGTAATAGAAAACGTGTCGTGATGGATCATAATTTCCCGCGCTTTATCGGATTTATGGTGCGCTAAAATTGTAACCTGATAGTGAGGCGATTGTAACCGCACGAGTCAGCACATCCCATCCTCGTTGACAGCGGCGCACGATCTTCCCGGCGGTGGCTTGGCGCGATGAGCCGCTACTACGACTACACTAGCGGCATCTCATGGTGAGGACTCTTCGGTCTTTCTTTCGTCTGTCGCTCTTCACTTTTTCGCATCGGGGGCTAATCTAGGGTTCCGCGAAAGCCTCCGCCGCGGGCGTCTCCCTGACGCGCTCCCGTTCCCTTCCCCGTCCCGTTAGCGCCTTTTTCATCTCTTAACCCAAAATATCACATCAACGTACCGATGTTTATATCGTTTGTTGTTAACGAAGTATTTACTAAATGTCACTTTTAATTAATTCATTTGTTTATTACCGTTTCAATTCGATTCATATTATTGGACGGAAAAAACAAATGCTTTCAATCAATTTTAACAAGTAAGTTTTAAGTGGCAATATGTTCGAATGTTAAATTTCATTTCAATGTCCTTGCCGGGAAAAAAACAGTTGTTCAACAGTTTGGCTTATTAACGATAATGTACGTAAGTATCATAAAAACTTGATACATGCAGCTATATTGTTATTAGATAATGCTCCCTGCTATTCAAAATTAATCACATTGAAATCAAGCCCCAAAAATCATCAAATGTTATATTTTTTATGATTGTATTTTTTTTAAATCATATCACTAATTGAGTAAAATATTAATATTTTATTACATCACCATTAACTTTATTACTGCTAAGATTCAGAAAGGCAAGAATTAAACGAGTTTGTGATCTAATTTGTCGTGACATATTCTTTCGATCACTTCAACATAACTCTTTTTACACTCTGATTTTTTTAATCATGGCCTAAAGATATTCTCTTTTTAATTAAGGACTATTTCAGGGTCATAAAAATATTTTAAAAGAGTATCAATTTTATTTGATTTTCTTCTTTGGTCTTTTGATCAAATTGATAAAAAAAACATTACTGACTATTTTTTATTGACCGATGACAGAGTGCAAAATCATATATACAAAAGTTACAAAACTATACGCACATGAGTTTTTCTTCAATATTTTGGATCAAAATCAGATATTTCATTTTAGTATTTTTTTCCAGAATTATGTCAAGTCGTCCTCTTTGTTAATAAAGGTTTTAAAAAAAGCAGTAAGGTATTGTTTCATTCATAAAATGACTTCCTGCTCTATGGGTTGAATTCAAGATATAATGTTTGGGGCAATTTAAATGAGCAATATATAAAATAATTGTTCCATAAAACGAATTGTTTGCGTATTACTGACAGACTAGCAGTGAGCAAACATTGATCAGAACAGTGAAACCCCATGAATTACTGCAACGAATCCTTTTCCGAGGATTTATATTACATTCGTTTTATGGAACAAAATATTTATTTAAATCCACGTAACTCTTAAACTAATTCCCTGTTAAATCGCACCCGTTTTTTATAATCTAATAATAATAAAATTAAATAAAGAATTCATAATACATATGTAATTCCATCTTTGCTGGATTGTTTTAAATTCTGAGAAATAAAACAAAATATGCATTTGCATAATAAAATATTACGAAATGCAAAGGGAAAAAATCACCTAATGGGTCATGAAAAATACACACTTATTAGATCCTTAAGCAGTCAAGTAAGGTTAATCTTCGGATTTGGAAACAGATTCGCTGCAGAGTTATTCATGGGGCGTTCACTGTTCTGTCCAATACTCGCTTGCTGACGCTTCCTCCTACCTAATCTGTATAACAGTAATACACAAACAATTATTTTATATATTACTCATTTAAATTGCCCTCTATTATAATTTTTCTAGATCGGTTTCAATATGCGTATATATTTTTAAATCAATGTATATTTTTTATTTAAAAGGTTGGAAAACGACCAGAAATTTCTCTTTCCTGTAAAATTTATATTTTTTAACATCGGCTTCAAAGCAAATTAATTACAGTAGACACATATCACGGTATATAGGGAGCATGTACTCGGGAATTACATTTTTTTGCAATGCGTACATACAAATGCATATGTATGTATTATAAGTGCTTACATTTTTTACACTCGCATTTCTCAGCTTAGGCAGGAGAGTAAAACTCAATGACTTTTGTATTTGTTTTACAGTAATATTTTTAACTGAAATATGTTCGAAAGGACTCTTAAATTACCTTTTAGTGTGAAATAAATAGTCAATAAATTATTCGGTACAAAGAAAAAATTATAACAACATTTGAATGTAACAAATATTTCAGGAAAAAATCGAGTATTAGGCAATCAACAATCACTTTCGTTGTCATCTAAAATCAACTAACAAGCACAATGAAATATTAATTAATATATTACTACTTTCATTTAACGACTTTAGGTCAAATACATTTGTAGAAGATTTCACCTCCTTGGTAAACAAATTGACAAATTCCACACAATTCAAAATTGAAAATTGAGTTATTCAGAATCCATTTTATTAAAAGTATGTTCATGTGTTTGACGTATGTAAAATGATTAAAAGTTTTGATTGTGCCTGATCCAAGGACTGAATTAACAAGGTTGTGTTAGGTGGTAGAAAAATTACTTTCACATTCTTATAATCCTACAAAAGTCATTTTGCAATACTAAACTAAAATCATGGAATTGTATTTAGTACATATGTCACAGTGAATATGTATTGTCTGTGAAAATATATTTTCACTGGAATTTCAGTGAAATCATATTGGAATACATTTTCACTGATAGATATATATTTCTAATAGTGAAAATATAATTTCACTGACAGGTGATTATATGCTGCTCTAAACTACCATTGACAGTGGTGAAAAAATCTGGTACACCACCAGAGAATTTTGTTTCAAAAAATAGTTGTAGGTCGACACATCACCTGTTAAGGCCAAAATGTTCTGAACTTACGTGTAAAGTCTAGTACACACCTAGCGACAAAGTCGCGCGACATTGTATAGGAACAGTCGCGATACATTGTCCCTTGACTGTCGCGTGTCCACACTTCGGAGCAGGTTGTACTACAAAAATTCAGAACGCGATGTCATATCACATATCTCTGTGCTTTTAATTTGTGCCTAAATAATTTATTGTTGTTAAAAAGGAAAAATCGTAAACGGTACTGGAGGAGAACTTTATTTTCGGAAGGCATTCATTACTGATGCTACATTACTGAGGATACTTGCGACTTTTGTATCGCGACAGTCCCAGAACACGAGAAAAATGTCTCGAAACAGCCCTGATACTTGTCCCGAGACACGTGTTCCGCGACTTTGTCGCTAGGTGTGTACTAGGCTTAACAATACAGTTTCACTGATATAGACCATTGAAATTATAAATCAATTTGATTAATTTTCATTGGCCTGGTTAGAGAAATTATCAGTGGAAAATAATTTCACTGTAACACACACACATAGTGAGTCATTCCTGGGAGAGAAATCCCGGTAATATTCCCAACTCCCGGAATTCACGATTCAAAAACCGGGATGAAAATGTAAAAGTTAAGCTTTTTTCAGCTCCCACCAGCATATGTAAATGAACAAAAATGTCAGGTTTTTTTAGTGTCCTTTGATATTTTCAAAATAGTAAAATTCTCGGAATTCTACGAATTTTCAATCCTGCCGGGATTGAAAAAAATTTCGGGAACAGCACCCACTACAAACAATACATTAACAAGAAATGATCAATATTTCTCATTACAATACATTGCCAAAGTTTCCTGTTAATAATATGCTAAATATAATTTTAATATGTTTATCAATAGGTATTACAAAATTGCTTTCAAAGAATATAGATTTTTAAGACATAATAAGGAAACAACTTTTGTTATTTTCTTATTACTAAGAAGTCTCTATTTTATTTTATTTATTGTAAATTTTCCGTTGCAATATGACGGACGATAGTTCAATACGTTAGAACGCGATAAACACAAATAATAACTACCAAAAAAGTAGTGAGACACCAAACTGAAATCATATTTTGACTTTTAATAAATTTCCGTTAAAATAGCACTGCTTGCAAAAATATTATCATTTATAAAAAGATTATATTTATAGATTAAGAACCTTTGAACTTGCTGACGTTACTCTCATTGTTCTTATCTGGTAAATTTGCGTTTATTTTAAATCAAATATAACAAATTAATTACATCGTATTTCACAACTACATTATTTGGATAAAATTAATTATTCACAATATCGCTTCCACCTTAGTGACCAAGCTGTTAATTTAGATTGAGTTTGCT
Source organism: Plectrocnemia conspersa (assembly GCF_051122295.1). Taxonomy (NCBI): domain Eukaryota; kingdom Metazoa; phylum Arthropoda; class Insecta; order Trichoptera; family Polycentropodidae; genus Plectrocnemia; species Plectrocnemia conspersa. The sequence goes on along the minus strand of NW_028277174.1, from coordinate 9,605,701 downwards.
TTTCTTTAGTTGAATCACCATCAAAACTTATTACAATGAAAAGGTTTCGTTGAAATTTTTATTCGGCAAAGGGAAAGTACTGTCTTGATATAATATAATAGTTAGCACTGTTAGTTCTGTTCAGTTACTGTGAGTTGCTTATCTTATCGTTTTATAAATATGTATCTAATCCACTAAAATGTCACCAGTGATAAAAAGTCCTTCCGTTGCCTACCAAGCCGTGAGATTATAAGCTCATGCAGCACCAACTCTCTGAGCTTCAGATTTTTTACATCTCGTAAACGATTGCGACTTTTCTCAAAGTTCATATTGTGTCTCCTCAGAGTTGCAATACATTGACTTCCAGAGCACAGCTGATCTTTGAGATTTTATAAATAACCATCCTTAACCCTTTATGTGCGGAATTAAATTTCATAAATAGTCAGGAAATATGTTAATTATCAACTAAAAAAAAAGTTGAAGATATAATTGTGATTTTTTTATATGTTTATAGTCATTCTCTGCTGCATCTCTATTCACCTTCAGAATTGAATTTAAAAAAGCAAAAAGTGATAAAATGAGGGGAAAAGAAAAAATATATATAAATGTTTTTGAGTCATTTAATAAAAAGTATATTATAAAGAATATAGAAATTATAAAATAATTCCAGATAAAACCAGGAAAATAATGCAACAATTTTCCTGGTTTTCTCTGGAAAAATACAAATAAAAAAAGAATATTAAAAATATATTTTTTTGTATGTATTGTGATTTTTATAGTGTGGGATAAATCCGCATCTCGCATTTTAGAGCCCTGCATGGTGATTCGGATTTATCCGCATCTCGCATCTAAAGGGTATTCCAACAATTGCGCGCTTTAGTAATGTTTTACTTATTTTTGAAACTAGTAGCTTATTGCTGACATATGTTACTGATTTGTGAGGTTATGTTAATCGCTATGTCATAATTATGATGTTTCGAATACTTATTAACACTTCGTATCTGCAAAGCATGCAATTTGTTTTCAATTTTAAACCATGTTTCCAAATTGAAAAAGAAAATAATGTACCTAATTCAGATAATATAAAAAATTAGTCTCTACTTAGCTGTCCTACGAATAGGTACATTTTGCTTGTGTTAAAAGTAATTGAATAATGATGACAAATTCATCAGAAAAAAAATCATCGTCAAGAAAATGGTATCGTTCTAGACGATCCTGGTGGTAAGCTCTACACAAGTGTTTGCAGATATGGAAAGTTATAAAAACATTTTATAATCTACCTACATTAGCATCTCTTATTGTGTTGTCGAAATAAAGCTTAACAACTATCTAAAACATATAGCTTAAAGTAGCTACAGGAATTTATTATCAGATGTGTTTAATTAAAATACTTACATCTTATAAAAACTGATTTAGCTGTTCTTCATCTTTATTATGCAAATTGTTTAGTGCTGTTGTTAATGTTGTCTGATGTATCGATTGACATTATAGACCACAAATGTGTGGTGTTCTGTCAGATGATTTTTTCATCAACTTTTAGTAGAACTTGAGTCGATTTAGTAGGTTTCATAAATTCGAATGACTTATATGTTGAGTTTTATATGGAAAAAATACAGCTGTATTCAACGACAATTGTTGATAAGTTGAATTTGTTGTACAGTTGATTTTAGTTATATTTTAATTTTATTCATTACTTTTTCAGGCAAAACCAATCGTTACCTGGTGCCGGGGTGGGAGTCGGTGTTGGAGCCACACAAAAAGAAAGCTCTCGAGCGCCTCCACAGCCCCCCCTGTACCAACATGCCGCACATCCTGGATACTCAGTGGTAGTAATCGCATTCAAAACGATAACTCCTAATCGGCATAATCTAATGTTTAGTTATTATTTCTTCACAGCCTCGTGCAAATTCACTTTATGCACAGAGTATGTATCATCAGTACACACCTGGAAAGTCACCCATGGGAACGCCAGATTATCCCAGATGCCCCGACGTTAAGTTAAAAAAGTTGCCTTTTTACGATATACTCGCCGACATCCTGAAGCCGTCGTCCCTCATACCCTCTCCGACGCAGAGAGTACAAGAGACGATGTTTTCGTTTTACTTGACGCCTCAGCAGGCGACAGATATCGCAACAGGAAGGGACATTGTGGGCGTCAGCAATAAATTAGAGAATATTGTGCAGGTGAGTTTGTACGCATATCTTTTTAATGCCATCGATTAGATCAGCGGCTGGCAGCCTTTTGGGAGACTGAGTAAATAATTTATATTTTTAAAATTTTATTTAAAAACAATTTTATATTTATAAAAATTTTTACATATATTTGCATATGTATGTGTAAATACAAATTTATTTTATTAAAAACATATATACAGTTGCGTGAAAAAACATGCATCACTTCTCGAAATCGTAAAAATTTTTCAGGGGTAATTACATTGTTCTCTAGTAGTTACCTAGCCAGTTGACTAACTTGAAAATATTTTTAAAAGTCATAATACCAAATCGCTCGAAATTAAGAGAAAATCAAAAAGCCAATATCGTTGTGTATTCGTCAATGGGGGTTTTTGACAAGACAAATTTTGCAATCTGTTGGTTGTCACTAATCAACAGTTTAAAGATTTTAATAAAAAAAAACATCCAAACAGATTCAATAAATCGAGTTATGGGTCGTAGAAAAATTACCTCATCTGGTGAAGATCGGCTGATACGTCGAATCCGCTTACGCGATCGGCGTAAAAAATCTGTAGATATTACCAGCGATTTCAATGATACAAACAAATAAGCGTGGACACAACTCATAGGTGTCTCAGGGATGAAGGTCTCATTATAAAGCTATAAAGGGTTTAATTATAAAGCTAAACATTAGACTGTATGTTTTTAAATTCTCAAATCTTGCGTCAAATTCCGTTTTTATATCGCTGATTTATTTTATAATTATATTTATATCTGCATCTTCTTATTTATCTAATGATATTCAGGGATGATATCTTTCACTTTGTGAAGCAGGTGGTTATTTAGCTGAAGAAGTTTGTTTCCATTTCTGTGTAAAGTCATCTTATTGCTCGTAGTTAATGTTTTGATGAATACACTAAGTGACTAAGGCATATAAACGAAAGAAATAAAGACCATTATTGCATCGAAAAAAATTCACCTTGATCATTTCATTCCAACGACGACTCAATATATCAGCCAATAACCAGCTTATAATATATGTGATTGTATACCTGGAATAATCGATGGACAAAATATGTAAGAGTGCGTTATATTTAGTTCCGATGTGGCAAAATATGTATCCACGTTATGTTTTTTTATTATCAATTATTGCTTTATGCGATTTATTTTTCTTACAGAACAGCCAAATTTAGGATTTTCCCTTAGATCAAACTTACATAGTATGTTCTTTATAAAAAGATAATACTTGCTGACAGTGAGATGGTTAACTTTTTGTTTATAAATATATACCAATCTACGTTATCACCATATAGGTCATCAAATTGTTCTATCGTTGCTTCTGAAAAGTAATTAAAAACAATAAGACCTTATCCATAATTAAACATTGAACGGATTATTACTACTAATATAATTCATAAATTAAATTTAGGCGACTTATTTTTCTGGAGAATTTTAAGAAAATACTTTGCTAGCAACAAACTTGAAAAAAAATATGAGTAGAAATGAAAAGATTTTCCAACATAAAGAGGCAGTCTCAAAATAAGTCACGATAACAGCACGTTAAGTACTGTCATTAACAATCAGTACTATAATAAACCCGCAGTGACGCCGGAATCCCGTTTACTGACGCCCTCTAAGGAAACTACACATAATTTTGTAACATTTATATAAATATTATTAAAATTATAAAGTTTCAGTACAAAATTTTAAGATTTAATCAAAATAATTTTTTTAACCTGAAAATAATAATTTTAGTTGATTATAGATTTCAAATATGGCAAAAACTTTTTGAACCTAATTTATTTTAGAAAGTTAATAAAATATATTATGCTATGCAGAAAAAAAAATTTACTTAATATTTATAACGTTAATCAATATGCTTGGTTTTTACAGGTGCAGCTACGATTTTGCCTTGTAGAGACTTCTTGTGATCAAGAAGACTACTTTCCACCCAATTGTTCTGTGAAAGTCAACGGAAAATTGTGTCCGCTCCCCGTGAGTATATTCCGTGACTGCGTTTGATGGGTTTCTTCAATGTTACATCCACATGTGAAATCTTTTAGAGCCCAATACCTACAAATAAACCAGGCGTGGAACCAAAACGGCCCCCGCGTCCCGTGAACATAACGTCCTTCATGAAACTAAGTCCGACTGTAATGAACTCGGTGGGAGTCAGTTGGGCCAATGATTATGGCAGACAGTACGCCCTAAGTGTGTCGTTAGTGCGTAAGCTCACTTCTTCACAGCTGCTGACGCGGCTGAAAAACAAAGGCACTAAGCATTCCGACTATACGCGCTCACTCAGTAAGTTTTTGTTATAATATGATTACTACTACCATCTTTTTCCGAAAATAAGACATCCTCCGAAAATAAGCCCTAGCGTGATTTTCAGGAGTTTTTGGAATATAAACCCTCCCCCGAAAATAAGCCCTAGTTAAAATAAAATGAACGCCAACATATGGCGATTGAAATTCAGGATGGAATTCAGAATTTGATTAGTTATGACTATGTTCCAAAAGAAAATGAAATGACTGTATTTGAATAAATTTGAAATAAATGTAAAATTCCTATATAAAAATAAATATTAACCGAAAATATATAAATTTACTTATTGTACGTGTAAAGTAAGCCCTCCCCCGATAATAAGACCTAGCTCATATTTCGGACCAAAAAAGAAAGTAAGACAGTGTCTTATTTTCGGAAAAAGACGGTAGTTGTTATTACTATTTACAATTTACTTAATTAGTATATAATGATTGATATTTAACATAAATAGCATTTGTCTTTAGTCGTTTTTTATTTCTTCGTCTCACAAAGATTTTGATTAAGTATCTCGTTATGCGTCTCGATGTTATTGATTGGAATCTTTGAATTATTTCGATGTTGGAATTTCTGGTTGTACAAATTTGAATTCCATATGTTCATATTGGCCTTAAAATAGTTTGTTACCTAATGACAGCTGAGAGCTTCAATTAGTTAGCCCAGTGGTGTCTAAACATTTCCGATTCTACAGTCTATTTTTTTAAAAGAGTCAGTCGACAATAACAGTACAGGGCTGAATCAGAAAAAATAAACGACTTTTTTTAAATAAATAAAACACTATTAATTTTAAAAACATTTACAATTAGAAAACACGTAAAAACTAATACTAAAGGCAAGGATTATAAATAAATCATATTTTAAATACTAAATATAAAACAACTTAATGAAATAAAGCAAATAAAATCGATTTGAGGAATCAATTCTAGTTTACATTAATAAAAATGACTGAATATTTAATTCTATCACATTATCTAATTCCCACATATAAATTTCAACCATATCCTTAACATGCTCAACACATTTTTTCCATATTTCTGGCGTTATTGTCAAAAGCCCCATAAAATAATTAATATATTTCTGAATATTTAAAGTTATTATTCTGAATATTTAAAGTTATTATGTTTATATACTTGAATAATTCAATAAATTGATTTTTTACACACTCCTGCCTTTGTTGATACTTTGTCAATAATTTGGTTGGGATTTTCCAAAATTTCCCTTTAATATATATTTAAAATAGTGTTTTTTTTTTTAAATATTTATGTGATTTCTTTTAGTCCGTTTTTTTGGAGGACTACAGGGGTTTATTTTAATAATGGTGTCGGTAAAAGACATTTTTACACTTAAAAAATTCGGCAACCGTATGCACACACAAATAAAATCTCGCGAACAGCAAACCAATACTACCCTGTTGAAATAGTATTTGGGGGTGGATCCCTTCAAGTGAACAAACAATTACAAGCTTTTTGCGAATAACACGTGATTGTCACGCGTTGAGCACTGTTTACAAGCAATGTCTTTTGAAAAAATATAGAGTGTAGGTGCCCCTGCTAAATCTAGGTTTTTCCCAAGATTTAGAATTTTAATTAAATTATAGCAAATAAAAATTATGAAAGCCTGTGAGGAAGCAGGGGCACTCCAGGCTGCTGTGACGCACACTAATGACTTACAGGTGGACAAAGATAACTTTCTCCACTATATCTACAGCTCAAGATTTATAGTTGTGTTAGACAGCCTTTTTTTTAAATATAACAAACACTTAAATTTAAGTATGCTAACTTAGCATATCATACTTTCAACATACTAACCCTGGATTGTAGTAATAATGTATGATACTTGTTGTATTCGAATGGTCACATATTCTGTATTTGGGAGTATATTCCGAAAAGGAATCCATTAGAATGAACTCGGAACATTAATTATGGTTTTTGATCATAATATTACCAGTTAAAACTAATTGTTAAAAATATTTTACTCAAATTATGTATTAGTAAAGAATTATTCAACATTTTAAAAAGTGTTCCATTATTATAGGAATACACTCCAAAGGATTAGAATCCCGAAAAAGCATATAAAAAAATGTTGAGAACCACTGAATTTACTTCATCTATCTTTTATCTATATAAATAAAAGGCAAATGTTCGCATGTGAATGTACTCCAAACTCAAAAACTAATGGATCGATTTCGCTGAAAATTTCACAGTTTGTTTTTATTAGTACCGGGAGTGTTTATAGAATGAAATTTGCCAGGTAACGCTGTTGTTTTTATAATGTTGTCGGACTCAAAACGCTCCCAATAATTTTGGCATCATCTCATGTCATATCGTCGCAGTCGTATATTTTTTATAACCCATAAATTAAGTTTTAGACTCTCACCGTCGCTTATGACACATTGATAATGATGAATTTTTTTTTAAATTAGTATTTAATATGATTTTGTAAATAAATGTTTTCTGCAAGCAAACAAAAATTTACTTTTCGGTCCCCCTAATACATGCTGAAAAAATAACTCAATAACTAAAGGATTAAGGTTACTTCTGATTCTATTTTTAATGGTTTGTATTCTAGATTATATTGAAAAAAGAAGAATTATTCAGTCTATGTTACTCTTGCATCTGATCTGGTGAATCTCGTGAAAGATTCTTTAGTTATTTTAACAACTTATTAATCAATTTGCAGTTAAAGAAAAACTCCGAGAAGATCTGGATTGCGAGATAGCGACTACATCATTGCGTGTGTCGCTCGTTTGCCCCCTTGGAAAAATGCGTATGGTGTGTCCCTGCCGTCCTGCCACTTGCATGCATCTGCAGTGCTTCGACGCGTCGCTCTTCCTACAGATGAACGAAAGAAAACCGACGTGGATCTGTCCCGTTTGCGACAAACCTGCGTTATACGACAATTTAGTAGTAGACGGGTAATTATCATATTGTCTCCACGTACCATCATCAAATTTCCATTTTACTAAAACGATGCCGTATACATTGCAGCTATTTCCAAGATGTTCTCAATTCGTCACGGCTTGGAATCGATTGTTGCGAGGTGCAACTCCACAAAGACGGTTCGTGGAGCCCCCACGTGTCCAAGAAGGAAGAAGAGGTGCCACAGCCCATTCAAGAGCCGAAACCAAAAATAGAAGTGATAGCAGACGATTTAGGTGAACAATCAAAATGCGACGTACCACATCATGAATCATTCATCTTTTTCATCTCAATTACAGACGAATCATATTTTGGCCTATCGCTGTCTTTTTTCTAAATTGATTTAATAAAACTAGTTTGATGTTGATTGATCAATCATAAATTTTATAAATACAGTAAGACTTCTCTAATAAAATCTAAAAGTCAATTTATAATATGTTCATCTTAAAATTGTAGATACATTTCATGCAATAAATACATATATTAAAAATGGAAGATAATACTTGCGATGTCTAAAATCAATATCCGACATGTAATTTTTACTTATTTTAAGTAAAATGCAAACATGGTTCATTATTGTCTATTAAATAGTTTAAGCTTTCATTATTTTTGCTAGATATGTTTAATTTAATGAAACTTCATGAAATAGTGTTCTAATGTGATTTTTATTTTAGTTAGAGACTGTCTTGAAATTGACTAGTCTTATTTTAACAAAACCCAAAGCATAGAGCTACCAACATTAAGAGTTTGTTACCATTGTGTTTATCTTGAATTCAGGCAATTTATGAATATGACATAATAACTAGTAGTTTTATCTGCATTCATTATCTTGTCAATTGAGGAAAATGAACGTCCTTCAACTGGTATCATCATTGACTAAAACCTATATAATTTTATTTGGAAAAAAAGTTGCACTGCCTTGAAAAATTTACAATAGAACATTATGTAAATAATTAAGATCGCCAGTGTTCCATTATTCATTAGTTAATAATGAGACAATAAATTTTAATAATTATAGTATAGATTATAAAATTCATATTTTTTTTGCACAGCTTTATAAAGTGTAATATTTATATTACATTTAATAATTTCCAGTTTATGTATTAATTATAATTTTTATCATAATAATAAATGTATGTTTTAAATAATATAAGTAAATTTTGACTTAGATGAGTTTTACTGTATTTTTCAAGTCAGATTAAATTTTTGGTGGCGGATTTTTTATAATAATAATATATTATAAATGAAAAAAAAATTAAAGATATTTATTTCAGTCTCTCTTAGTTCTGGTTTTAAGGGTTACAATGGGAATTGAGGCTGGAGTAGCTTGTCATCATTTTGACATATCGCGATAATAATATTAAGATTTTAAATATAAGCTTGCTTCATGTTTTAACTGTTTACGTTGTTGTTAGAAGTTATACCACTTAGCGACGGCAGTAATTCGAGTACGGGTCCTCCTGCTAAAAAAGCAGCCGTGTCTTCCGAAGCGTCAGCTAGCGACACGCCTACTCCCAAAGCCCAAGTCGTAGACTTAACCAGCGACAGCGAAGACGACCTTCCTTTGAGAAGAAAAATAGCCAAACCCGCCGACAGCACGCACGTACATTATGACGAGTCAACAAATTTACACATTAAATACATAGGTATATAAGCATATCTGTGTGTGTTTCACTTCATACATTACTCTAATATATAATCAAACATATCGGTTGTTGATCGTGTTTTCTGTTTTGGCGCAGAAGGAAACGGCGGTTATTCGGGAACAGGAGTATCGAGCTCGGGATACCAGAGTCCGGGACCTATTATCTCGAGTCCCAATTCTACGGGTGCCATCATATCTTTAGATAGTCCTTCTCCACCGCCGGTGCCGAGTTCTCCGCCTCCGGCTCACCAGGCCACCTTGACTCGATCGTCGATGTGGAATTCGGGACTGCCGCAGCCGGCGCCTCCGCATTATTGAGCTGAAACGTTTTGTGCTCTGGTGAAGTTAAGTCTAGGAATGATATTTCAAAATTGTCGGTAAAGAGATGGCGATGGAATGTGGCTTTATATATAAATAATTGTAAATATGATTGTAAATTTTAGTTCGTATCGTATTTGTGCTTCATTTATATTTTACAGGTAGATTAATAAATTCTTTTTGTTACTATCAAGTTAGTCAATTAAATGGTATTCAATCTTTTTTTTCAATGAAATTTTGAATACAACATATAACAACTTGGATCAGAAATAAATAAGTCATACAAACTTAATGTAAGTGGGTTGTTTAAAGATTTCCCGAACTTTTATTTTATAATTTATTAATTAGTCTTAAATCTTGTCGAATTTTTCAGCTTGATTTATTGACGTATATAGCTTTAAATAAAATTACGATACCACATTTACTTTATTTTGAGTAAAATTCAAAAATAACACTAGATTATTTGTTTTACAATATTTTTCGCTAGATATCATGTAATGGAAAAATCATGAAATTGTGTTTGTTCTAAAATTATTTTTATTTAAATGTAAGTTTTGTCCATGCTTCATTTGAGAATGAAACTAACTCTAAATGACAAGCATTTTAGTAAACCTAATCATAGTGATTTTGTATTAAATTACCACTGACAAAACTGACCATGAGAAAAGCAATCATCTCTTAAGTCATTTCATTTACAGTCCTTGTGACTTTTTTTATTGTTATTGCGAAAGCAAGAGGATTTGTAAAATGAGCTGTTTAAAGCATTGAAATGTGTTTTGACAAGACCAACCATAAATAAAATCGAAACTACCAATTGATTAGTTGTTTTTATTTATTTGGGTTTATATTTTTTTTATTCATATTTGCTTTAAATTTCTATATAGTACATAGTAAATAAACCATAAATTGCATGTATGATATTGATTCTAGAGTTATGTTATTTTTCAGGATAATAAATACCATCGATTCACTATTTGCCAATCTAGTATAAATACGCGATCAATAGCGTTTCCTTCAAGTATCGAGTAATTGTGTGGTACTTACCTAAATAACTGAGGTTGACTATTGCTCATTATAAAAAGTTCGGGAACTTTTTTGACGACTTGTATATTTAAAAAGCGGGACTAATAAAATATGTTGAGAAAAAAATGCCTGATATTGAATACATTTTTTTTAATAATTTGAAATGTCGGAAGCAATATTAATTTAATTTAAAGACAGTTTAGTTTCCATGTGTAAGAAACTCATGTACATAGGATACAAAATGGACAAAAACTCAATATTGTTTAATAAAACTATGATTATGTATAAAGACAATTAACAGTGTGTGATATGAGTTTCTATATGAACAACAGTTGATTTTTTTTCCTTTTGTAACTTCATACCAACCATTTTAGAAATTTTGCTTGTTAATTAAGTATCCAATAAAATTTGGAAGCTCTCGAGTTTTCAAATATTTAGTAATATGACAAGTGTTTTATTTTAATTTGCACTGTATTTATTTTAATCTTATGCATCGATCTGAAGAAACAGGTTGTTTTACTAATGAATGTGAAATATACGAAGGAGGTATAGTTGTCAAGTTTTGTACATTGTTAAATGTTTTCTATGTTCTTCCACAATGTTCCAATTTTATGGCATAGAAAATATATTATGTTAATTTAAATCATTTGTGTCGATCATAAATAATGAAGACAAAAACATGTATAAAAATTTCTATAATTTTTTAATATAACCAAATAAAATGATTAGTTAAAATTGATGGTTTTGTATTTAACCTTAATTATTTTTTAAACTTAATTTTAATACGAATTTGGCCAATTAAATATTTGCTATAGTATGAATTTTATTGGTACATGTATAGCGTAATAATTTAGTATGTATTTTTAAGATATTTATCTTTTTTAATTCAAAGAGTGAAAATAGACTTGATCATAATTTTAATTATCATTATTCAGTTATTAGATTATTACAAAATTATGTTTAGTTTTCTAAATATAAATAGAATCAAATTACTACTTTAATCCTTGATGGGTATTCTATTAAAATATATATATTACATACCTATGTAAGAAAAGTATTGGATTGGTCATATTATTTTTCTTTTCTGTTATTATTATTTTTTTATGATCTGTAAAATGCCATGTTTATTATTGTATTGTTCTTATTTTATATTTGAATAATATTGAAATACAATAAAAAATATGAATTACTACCTACATTGTATAAATTAACCCTTTCGTAATGGAATTTAGTCAATGGAAAAATCTCGCCTTTGTAAGTGAAAGTTAGTATTAATTAAAATTGCGGGGTTGCGGATAACACCATTTTGCGGTTATATCGATTCCAGACTCGGGGATTTCTCGTTCCCAGCTTCTTTACCTCCCCTAAGCGCCACCCCAACCCCCGGTTTCTCGCTGAAATACCGACGCTATAATGCCTAACCATATTTATCCCTTTGTCTTGCCAAAAATGGTAATATTATGACTAAATAAACAATTCATAATAAAAATAGTTTATAGTTTTTTTTTACATATTAATTCATTACAGTAGAGTGGGTAATACATTATTATGACAGTTACAAATTAAAAGTTATTCATAGTTTTTTTTTAAAGCAGAACTAAATAAAAAAATATTTAGTTACGTCAATACATTTTAAATATCCGGTGGCTCGCAATTATTGTAAAATTTACATGAACAAAATAAATTTAGGCGAAATTTCATCATATTACAAATGTGTATAAAAAAATTTATTCAAAAAATTAAAAATTTGCAGATTTTAAACGTTTGAAAAGTAAGTTTAATTTATTTTCTTCAATTTTCTCAATAGATCTGTGCAGAGCCATATAACTGTGATCTAGTATGATTCAGATTTAAAGGCAAAATACAAAGGTTGGCTTGTCTAATTGTAAAAATTTGATGATTTTGATACAAAATACTCTGTGAGACTGAATTTTACTTGCTCAATATTTTCAATTTTCTAACTAAATAAAATGGCATCCATCTGAATAGATGATAATCAGAAGGAGCAATGTCAGGTGAGTACGGTGGATGAAGAAATACGTTCCACCTTAATTCATTTTGATTTTTCCCGTATTGGGTCTCGTATTATCATGTTGGAAAACAATTTGTCTTCTATTGGCTGCCTTGTTTTTATTGCAACATTTAGACGCTCAAGCTGATCACAATAGACCTCAACCTTTATTGTGCGATCAGATTTAAGCACCATATAATGGACGCTTCCTTTAAAATTCCACCATACTGACAAAAAGCGCCATTTTTACCGTTAGTTTTTGTTTAGCAGTTGGCTTTGCTACCTGCCCTTTTGAAAGTCAATGTTTTTGCGGCTTTGGTTACAGTACATCACCCACAAAACCCTTTACAATTTAAGCAAAAAAAAATTGTATTACAAAAAACAAAAAAGTTTTCGTCGCTTAAATCGTGAGGTATTGTATCTTATCACCCTGTTGATGAATTTTGCCGATTACAGTATCCGAGTGTTTCAGCAATTGAGTGCTGAATAGATTTGGTCGGATTTGCCTCTACGTTAATTTTTTTAACTAAATTTTCCACTTTGAAATTTATCAAACCATATGTGCATTGTTACATTTTTTGTAATATTCGTACAAAATGCAACTTCACAAATAATGTTATCATTTAACAAAGCTCTCCCTCCTTTATAAATAAGGAAAGAAAAACATATGTTAATATTTAAATGCCATCCTAAAGGTGTGTGCTAACCGATAAAATTAAAAAATACGTGTTAACATCTCGAGGCCGAAGCACAACTGACGATCAAAAAGAGCTATGACAAACAGTGACATTTTTTTCCGGTACCCCTATTACATTATAATACGAAGGCTTATCTCTGCATCCGCACATCACGGGTGCCAGTGGTACAAGAATGAACGAGTAACTCCCGCTAGATTTAATCCAAGCATCTTGGCCAAAACAAAGATTTTACCTAGAATGTACCAAAATAAATCAGAACATATATCTTTCGTGTATCAGCCACCAACTTATACCACTGATCAAGTCTTGTACATCAAATTCTGGTGGCACCTTTAAAGTTAAATACATTTTTCCAGCTCAGTGTGAATTTATTAATCGAAATAAAATTCCGAAGTTCTTGAGCAGATTAAATCTCTAAATGCATTTTCAACAGTAACATGATTGTTAAAGTCGTAACTATATAATAAGTTGATTAAATAAAAATATGACTTTGTTATTAAGACAATATTTCATTTCACTTTTGTAGGGTGATCGCGCATTGTCGTGCAAAAGAATTGTACCTTTTCGATTCCCCAATACGGGGATCAGAGGTCGCTATTTAATTCTTTCGCAAAATGATTCAGGGCTTATATGATCCGCTTTATTTTGTCGTAAGGTTTCACATTTCATCGCATGTTATAATATGATAAATGGATCGTTTATATGGCGTAAAAGAAGCCCAGAACAAACTTCGCAACCACGACTTCGTTCACGCGGCACTCATTTTTCAATTTTCCTTACTGTTTTAAACCATAAGTATTAATGTAAGTATAGTTATTTTTCTTTGTGGCAAAACAACTTAATAAGTTTTGTAATGGTAGTGTCATTTAAGGGCTTTCATCAAATAACTATAAGCAAACCTGTCCAAAGTCAGAAAATGGACATCAAAAACCAAGGACCATCCGCGTATCCATTAACGACAAACTCGGTGTTTTGCCGAACCATTTTATCCCTCAGGAGCCCAAATCAAGCCACGGGTTCAAGTTATAAATTGAGTTAAGCAAACATGCTAATTGAGTAGTGGAGACGCTCAGGAGAGAGGCGGGAGGCTGTTGGTTGTGTCTGGGAGCAATTACGTCTACCGCGTCTTCCACTTGTACGCCCTTAGCCACCCCAACCCGACCCCGCTCCCACCAGGGGCGGCCAACTTTTTCAATTAAATTTCATAATCGAGTCTCGTTTGTTTGCCTTGCCCCCTTTGTTTCGCATTCGCCCAAAGTTTTTGATTATGCGAGCGGAATTAAACACTTAGCCGCGCAATTATGCCAGCCAAATGTGTTTTTCGAACAATATCGCCGACTAATTCGAGCGCTCTCTCGAAAAGGAAACAATGATTGTTGCTAACTGCGCGCTTGTGAGACTTGTTGATGGCGTAAGGGTGCCGACAGCAATTGGTTAACGACGGGGATTTAAGTTTCAACCGGATGAAACTAACTAATAATGGGAGATTTGTTCATTAAAATCACATTGAATATTTAAACTCAAATATTTTTTAAATATATTAACGTGACAAAGGAATATTATTTTTAAAATCTTTTTTTCACACACCTTACAATGAGAACATAGTATATTTATCTATAGATCATCACGTGCTCTTAAATTTCTGTCTTGTGGTTGGTTGTTCGCCCAGAGGGATGTACCAGTATATGTAAGTATACAGTGCGGTATTGCTTTATTGTTTTCAAGAGTATTATAGTTATTTATTTCAAATATGGCTCTATTGTCTAGAATACCAGAAAAACAAAGAGCTCCTTGTTGTTGGAGAGAATTCAAAAAATATCACATGTCACCCCCTCTACACCCCTACGGGCCTAGAAATGCTTAACATCCGAAGTGGCACTATTCATCTCAGCAACCCCGAAAACTATGGATTCGACAGCAATATCAGTTTTTACATGTCACCTCTACCCCTAGCAGTCTAGGTATGTTTAACTCTCACAGTATTTTTTCACAGATAGTAAGTCATATATTTACCAAATTTGGTTGAAATTTCTCCAGGTGTTCCATAGTTATGCTGGAACATACATTTTTATATACATAAATATGTCACCAATTTCCAGACTTTCAGTCTGGTGGTTTTAATAGCTACTTGTAGGTATTCATTATGTTTGTCTTATCCTGTTTGTACAGATTTACTCCGTTGTAAGGCACTGGGCTTACGCCTGTCAGCCAGGTTACACTGAAAGATTAAAATAAAAAATTCAACAATCTAAATCTTTAATATTATTGTAGGATATTTACGGACAATTACGAACTTATAAAAAGGAAAAAGTAACGCGTTTTGACAAAAGGTCTAATACGAGGGTAGGTCAATAAGTCCTTAGAAAACCTAAGAGATGGCGCTAGTTGTATCGAAACTAGTTTGTTTATTGTCAATAGACTGCTGTCAAATTGTTAGCAATTTTCATCGCGTCTTTTCATTTTTACAATCGATTGAAGCAAACAACCTATGTTATTTTCGATTTCAGTTTAATTAAAAATTAAAAAAATACTCAGAAACTTATTGAACGGACTCGCCCTTTCATAGGCAGCGGTATAAAAATACGCAGCCATTATAAAACATTTAAAAATATTCGTAAAAATTTAATTTTTAACAAATAAAGGCTACGGTAAATTTTTTGAGAAATTGCTGATTTTTGAGATGAGAATTCACAAAATACAAATTCTCGAGTTAGCTCGGGAATGACCGGGAAGGGGTTAAGCACTTTCATTTGAAAGGCAAAACACCGAAAGAAATCAAAGCCGAGATGGATGAAGTTTATGGCACATCTGCACCAGCGTTTAAAACTGTTTACAATTGGGTGAATGACATCCACTTTTGTAGCCAAATTCAAGGGGGTAAATTCTCCCACCTGTCCCCCCAAAATGACGTCTCTGCTTAGAATCCACGTCAAAAGCAATAAAATAGTGCAAACGCTCGGTTATTTATCGTTCCAATTAAGAATTTTTATAACAATATTACGACTTACATAAAATCGAATGAAGCACATCTAAACCGAATTTTGACCAATAGAAGAGCGCAAATTATTGCTTTTGACGTGGATTTTTGTCTTCTGTGAAGGGATGATTGTTTTTACGCCCTTCTATTGACCAAAATTCGGTTTAAATATACTATAACCAATACTCTCATAGCCAAGCATGTTTCTAGTAAATTTCAAGATGCACCTATCAGTAAAATTATATTTTAGATAGTACAACTGTATATCTACTGGTAAAAATGTATTTAGACTTCATAGTATGTGCCTCTATCCAAAATATTGTCTACAAGCTAGCAGGTAGCGAATACTGTTGTCGAATTTCAACAATACATAACGAATTAAACCATTAGAGTTTAATAAAATATATGTTCAATAAATATATACCCAATCCTACCTCGAAGCATTCTGGATTGATAAATAATCGAGGATTAGTAGAGACGTTCATCTCATCCACTTTCCTCGATGGTATAATACAAAAACCAGAACGCTGCATTCGACACTTTCGATTTCACTTGGACTACCACTTCGCTTCCGACTTGGAATATACAAGAGTTCTACTGAACTCTCGTATATTCCAAGTTGGAAGATAATAAGAGATACTTTGATTTCAATCGTCCGATCGTATTTTTTAATTGTTTAATGTTTTTCAATGAAAACAGAATATCTTATATACGCAGCTTTTTACACCTATTTACACATTTTATATACATAGTCTAAATATAAATTGTCAACTTTACAGGAACGACAATAAACCGTGATAATTCATTGAAATAAAGAATCATTTTTAAGTACCCCCCCCCCCCATAGAAAATGCAACCTATTTGACAAATTACACATTTTTATTGAAAAATTCCAAAAAATATACATATCGTATTGTAATTGAGTATTGAGATATATTTGACTACTTTTCCATATTAAATTATTAATTAAATAAGTATTATTTTATTTATTGCGATGAAATTTGTAGTTTGAGAGTTGACGTTATAATTAGAACCCTAGCACATAACCCACACGGATTTTTAATGGACACCCGAGAGTGTTCGTACTATAAACTTCACTGGTCTTTAAATTTTATAACCTAACTCAAAGGCGATAAAACAAGGAGAATGCTCCCATTCGCGATGGATGCGAATCTCTTTACGGTTGTTCTTAACGGAACCGTAAAAGGGTCGTATAATAAATATATAATAAAATTATGAAATTCTAACGTCTTACCATCAAAGGATCGGTATAACATTTATATATACCGTTTACCTCGAAGTATTGCATTATACACATAAACCGAATGCATCGAAGGCTAAATGATTTGTATAAATAATAATAAATCAATTAATATATTAATTAATATATGTATAATTATGTAATAATAGTAATTATATAATATATTCAGTCTAAGATGGACTAACTGCTACTGTTAAATAGTAAATAGTCTACCAACTGGAAACGGATGATGTTAACGAGAAGAATATCCTTTACGTGACTTGAAATTTATACTTGGGCTTGATATCATTTTGTAAAAGGCCTAATTAACAATGTAATGTATTAATTTCCCGTAATTTAAGCAATCATCAAATTTGTTCCCACGCCAAGTGTTCGAATTTACTGTCTTCAGACGAGCATTAATCTCGTTGATGGAATCGTTCGAACATATACCTTCAATTATACATTTCGCGTTCAATCAAAAGAGCGTAGTTAATCGGAGAATGTTAATTGCGGCCCATTCGGCAATTTCCTTACCGTTACCTTGGTAATGACTCGTTTCGTGCGGCCGAATGTCGCAAATTACCCATTTTCGGCTACTGTGCCCAATTTTCGTTTTTAAAAAGTCCTCGAGCTTCATCAAAGCGAACGGACCAGCCGGTGTGTCTTGGCTTTGCCCAATTCCTCTTTGCAATTTACCCCATAACGCGACGAATTTATGGGATCGTAAAGCAACGACGGTAATAAGATTCACTTCGAAACGATGAATAATGCGATGTGATATTTTTTATATAAATTCCATGAATACATGTTAAAAAATAATCAACGCACACATTCGCGCGCGTGTATCGTTCGCATGTTGCGAATCAACCGGCGTTTTTTTTTCATCCTCTTCAAGCGGTCCCTCGCATCCATAATCCAAAATCATGTAAAACATACAAATTGATTGTATTGGCACTGTTTGTCATCCACCGTGACGATCCGTTTTTCCAGCTATTTGGCAGCGTCAGTCGAGTTAAAATAACCCGGTTTGATGTCTGTGTTCCGCGTAAATAAAATTATAAGTAAATCCCGTGTGCGCGTCTCTACATCAAAGGTCCAAAAACGAAAACCGACGATACCGTTCGACCGTTAAGGAACTTTAATGATCCACAAATGACGAGACGGCCAATGAAAACCCACGTAAAGTTTACGCTCCGGCACTTGGAAGTTGTTGAATGGATTATTTAGATGTATATTTATTTACACATTGGTTTGCCTAGTAATTTATTACGTAATATACAAAATAACTTAGTGTTAGATAAATTAAGTCGATAAAATGCCTACTAAAAACTTAAACGGTTTAATTGTTGCATATTTTACGTTTAATTAAAAAAAATGGAATTTCCAACAAACAGAAATGAGAAGGACAAAATTTTAGAGTTCTAAGTAATGATTTTCAACGTCTGTACTATTAGCTATTTTTACTTATTTTAAATTGTCCTGTTATATTATAAATAATTATTAAATGTTCAACAATTTTTGAATTACGTACTAATAGATATGTGATACGCTCGTAGCCTTATCTGCATCTCATAAAATCTAGTTGTCTCCGTAGCACTGTATTTCTGTTTTTAGCTGCAGCAGGGATGACGTAAAGAGGGAAGCGGTTGCGCCTCGGTCGATGCTAGGCGAAGCTCTCCTTTACAGTGACGTCAGGGCAGAAAAATGGTATGTCATTTAATTAAATACAATGAATCTTATTGAAATAGAAATGAAAAAGCTGTTTCGAATCTATTCCAAATCATTTTTTAAAATGTAAATTTAGTGAAATCATATCGAAATACGTTTTAGTGAAAATATCATTTATCTGTCAGGTGCTAGTAAAATTACAAAATTTCAACTTTTCCATGTGTAGAATTACAAACTTATCATTATTTATTTATTATACATGCGATGTATAAATTTCACAGTAAATTTGTATTTTTGAGTATAGTTATACTTTCACCAGTGTAATCTAAATAGATTTTCACAGTAGATATATATTTGTAGGTAGTAGCTAAAATATAATTTAACTGATAGGTGCTTCTTGAAATTGACTAGAAAAATGCTTGGCATTTAATTAAATACTACGAAACTTAATGAGGTGAAAATATTTTTAAAAACGACAACTTTTGCCCCCCCCCTCCCTTCCTGAAAAAATGACATCCCTGCTTCTTTTTGGTGCGAGTACAAATGAACTCTTGTGTGGCCCGAGTCAGGGGTAACTAGTGAAAGCTTTTAATGAAAGTTCCTGATGAAAGCGAATTCCAAATGCCATTGAATAATACGATAGTAAAGATGGAGGAAGTTCTTTTGTTCTATACAAACTTGACGTGTGCACCAATTGCGATGATTTGGGTTGTTCTTTTTTTATATAAAAATATTTTATATAGTAGAAATAGCACATGTAAATTAATGGAATTTGTAATTTTATCTACTAATGTAGAATGATTTTTAGTTTATGCGTCTTAGGTTGCATTTAAAAGCATGCACATTCTTACATTGTTAGCTGTTCACAATAGATCCCGTTTTTAACTGCAATAGCTTTCGGCATCATATCGTTCTATTATTTTTCATACTTTTGGGCAGACTACAAAAAAATTAACCATTGGGTTTTGTGACTCGTTAAGCGGATCTTGTACAAATTAATTGTAACGAGACGATTATAGTTGGTACCACTGTTTAAAATATGAATATACAAGTAATTTTATTTTTCTAAAAATATACTATGTATTTGATAAGAACAAGATCTGGATTTAAAGGGATGGATTTATGGCGTCTCTTTGGTCTCTGATTTCTTGTGGTAAGCTCTTCGCGCTCTGACAAGGTTGGGAGCTGGATCCTGAGTAGAGTGTGATGCTCTCCGAGTGCTAATGTAAGCAAGTAAAGATAATGCTAATTTAGACATATGGCCGTACTTTTAAACTCTGTATATTACTGCACATCTTCTGTATTGAAGAAAAGTTTGTCTTCCGGGTGGTCTTTTGATAGCAAAATCAGTGGTGGATTATCGTTAATGAATAACAATGATAAATGAGACAATGAATATTATTCAAAGAGTGTCTCGAAGATCATAAATAAATTAAGGTACATACTTAAAGCGGTTTTGGATACTTGGATATTGTATGTTCAGTCGCTCTTTAAAATCTTGAGTGTTCCGAAATAGTAATTTCTGTGATCCTCTACATCGTCTAATAGTCCAGTCAAATAAGACGAAATAAAGGCTAAATCTCGGAATGAAAGATAACAAGCTGAAATTTTGCACAGACCTTCGTTTTGATGTTCTAAGGACAGGGTGAAAAGTCTCATAAAATATCGTGTCTGCTAATCAAGATATCAAAGGTCAAAGGTCACAAAATTTGTTTTTTTGCAAATATCTCGCGTTTTATGCGTCGCACGTCATTAGATGCTTCACAAAACTTGTAAAGCATAACATTTTTTACAAGTTTGGTTAAAATATTTGTTTTGTATCATTAACCGTTTTTGAGATATAGCGCGAAGAGTGGGAGGCGTACATCCGTTTATAGAATCCAGCGAGTATTTCTACCTGCTTAACTTGGTATAAGCTTTGAAAAAGTAAACCATCGTGAAAAAAGTGGTCTCGTCAAGTCGTTTGAACCATCATTTTATTACTTTCTTCATTGTATTATTGGGAATTAAGAATGAAATATTGCTCGACAAGAAATTTGTGCGAAAAAATTGAAAGAGTTGAGAGATGTCCTTACGGAGTATGTACCAGATGATAAGAAGATCATTTCCAAATTAAGAGAAAAATATTTAACTGATATTATAATTACAACAAAGATTGGATCATTATCTATTTTTTCTTTTCGCGATGCTCAAGCTTAAATTTTATCCATAGCTTGGTATGAAAATAAAAAAGGCACTTCGGAAGAAAAACACTTGCGCGTAGTGGAAGCTGCTGCGGCGATTATTAGAGAAGATATTCGATCTTCTGTTGTTAAGACCAAGTCCTATCAGCCCCCGAGTAAAATATTAATGAAGAAATTCCGAAAACTTTATTACATTTTCTGCAAGAAGTTATTATAAAGAACAGAAAAGGAAAGACGGGGCATTTTAAAACGAAATACACAGCTATAAGTCATGCTATAATGACTTCCATACGAAAACGGTCCTTTTCTTCGCAGTTATTAATAGGCCTATCTGTATTTCTTCTATGAAGAAATACAGATAGGCCAAACATCCAAAAAGACTTTTGAATGTTTTGTCAAGTTTAGGTTTTTTCGCTTCATATAGTGATACTGTAAAATGTTAAATTTCAGCTGTTTATCACCCACAGCCTCGTAATCAACCATCAGAGTCAAGTGCCTTAGTACAGTATGCAGCGGATAATGCATAAAAATATTTATACTCTTGATGGCTATAATACTGTTCATATAATGGGAATGATAAAAATAATAACTTCAAAATCTGAAGTTATATTCGATGACCGCATAAACAAATTTACAACAAAACCAAGTGCAAAGGAGTTAGCAGCACTATCACATATACCCCTTCTAGTGTATGAAAATCATGTCGTACCCGGATTGAGCAAAAGATTTAAGTTCAAAATGTTAATGATGTACAAGAACTAACTGAACAAATATTTAATGTAGTTGATTTGTTGTGGATGTACGGAAAGTGGAAAAAGATCTCACCGTTGCCAGGGTGGAATGGATTTATTGAACAACTTACAAAAAACAATGGGAACTTTGTAACTTCTTGGATTCTGTTTCTTACTTTTATTCATCATGCTGCGAGTAATATGGACACAATTTACACCACATTACAGTGTGCTATAAACACTGCCAAGAAACATGAACAAAGAACATGCTTAATAACTTTTGATCAGCCGTTGTACATAAAAGCACGTGAAATCGTAGCAGCTTCAGATGCTAACTCAGACTTGTCCAGAGTAGTTGTGAAACTAGGAGGCTTTCATATGCTTATGTCTTTTATTGGATGCATAGGGTATATAATGAATGGAAGCGGAATCAAGAAAGCTCTCAGTACAATTCATGCTTCGAATTCTGTCGACAAAATGTTGGTTGGTCACGCTTTTGCAAGAAGTATCAGAGGCCATACGCTATTACTTTTTGCATTATCGATGATGATTTTTGAAGATATGGAGATTGAAAGTTATAATGCTTTAGATGGGTTCATTCAGCAGATAACAATTTGCGATGTTTCCTATGAAACTGTGGAAGAATGTGCAGGTAACTCTTGCTCCGTAGTTTACATAGCGTTATGCTATAAACGGATGCGCGCTTCCCACTCCCCGCGCTATATCTCGAAAACCATTAACCATACGAAGAAATAAATTAAAACAAACTTGTAGAAAATTTTATTTTCTATAAGTTTTGTGAAACATGTAATGACATGCGACGCAAAGGAACCGAGATATTTGCAAAAAAATGATTTATATGACCTTTGACCTTTAATATCTTGATTAGCAGACACGATATCTTATGAGACTTTTCACCCTATCTTTAGAACGCCAAAAAAAAAGTCTGTGCAAAATTTCAGCTTGTTATCTTTCATTCCGAGGTTAAGCCCTTATTTGACTGGACTATAACTAAATATCATTTATTTTTAGGGCGTCCCTAGTAAATCGTCATATCACAAATAGTATTTTAGAAAATGCATAAATGTCTCGGTTTGCCTCTGGTTATATATTATGTCCAAAGTTGGTAATCGTCAATCGTCCCATAATTGGTCGTTCGCTTTTATATGCGTTTAACTAATAGTCTCAATTAAACCAAATCGTCAATTTTTCACTTAAAAATCGTTAAGACTAACCCGTCAATTAATTGCCATCGACCGGTTCTAACCGAACGACTTATTTGGTTAAAAGAAACCGGTTTTCGAACGACACAAGGGCCTTTGATTAACCATTTCGACGGTGTTTAATTAATTCCGCGTGTATAATTAAATTTCTCTTTCGTTTCGCACACGGACAATTTATTATATGGGAATTTGCTGAATAAAAAATATGTATGTATATTACGTGTGTGTAGTTTAAACGATGATCGATTAATTATGTATTCGAGTTTAACGTTAATTATTTTCATCATCGTTAAGACACGAACGAATTTTTATTTAATTTAAATGTTAATATTATTCTAATGTCAGATTAAATTGACTATTAATGTTATGGTAGGCGATCTGTAGATTTTTAAATTAATAGCTTATAAAATTAAGTATTATTTTGAACTTTTGACATTAGCTTTTATATTATTAGCAATATAAATCAAACTCAACCGTAAAATTTATGCATGAAATTTCTTTTCTATTTTAATGTCATAATATAAATTTGAGTTGATATATAATATTATTCAATGGTATATATTTAGATATTTTACACATAAATCAGTTATACAGTTAATAGTACTAATTGTGATCTTCCAGAGTCTCAGTTGGCATATAATTAGTAATATCGATAATATATTGTTAGATTAATGTCCTCTATATACATTTATAATCTAAAAATCGACTGGTAATAGAAAAATATATTTAAAAGAAAACCATTGCCCGAATTGGACGCGGGCCAACTAGTCGCATATTGATTCAAATCTTGGCAATCAAACATCGTAAAATTTGTTTCATGCTAGGTGCCATTTATTCCGCTCGACATTACGATTAAATATATCACCGATAATTTTCCCCATTTGCTCTGGTAAAAGGCGGTTATTCTACTTTATACGCCTATCTATGACATTACACACATATGAAAAAAGAACTTCGCTTCCTCCCCTTCTGGCAATCTTCCCTTTACATATTATGATTTCTTCGCTTCCCCCATATCCATGTCACGTGAGTGATTTATAAGCGAAAGCCTCTCCAAATGTATAATATAAAAAAAGTGTATTTCTAGAATGAGAAATGTCCTTATTGAAAATTCTCAGGCGACACCTCCTCGAATGGATTTTTTTAGTGTATTAATAAGCGACAGAATAAAAAAGGGGTGACATTAAAAAGCAGTTAAGATAATCTTTGAACACGGTTCAAAAGATGTACGAAAAGAATCCCTCCTTCGAAATAGAGTTATCTGACGATCGCTTCAATGCTGAGCCGCAAACACATCAAAACACCATAAGAAGTCGACCCAAAATACCGGTCTACTTATTTTCTATTGCCATGCTTAGCAAGGCTACGACTTTTTTGTTGTAGGGGTCGGCCCTTATCTCTTGGCCATTGAAGTTAAATCTACGGTTCACGAATTTGTGTATTAAATTAATAAAACAAAGAAAGACGTTGAAACGTAGTGTTATCTAATGATCTTGATCGTTAAATTAAAATTAAATATAGCAATTATATATATTTTATCATTGCTTAGTGAGAATGATAAGCTTTTTGATGCATTATGATATTCATTTAAGCCAAATCCTTAACTAGATAACAACATAATAAAATACATATGAATTCAAAAGCTTTCAAAGTCTTTATGATCCAAATGTATCGATCTGTAGATATATTTTCTACGAATTTTAGTATCATATATTGAAACGAATGTCTGCATATAAATATAGCACGTGTACTTCTATTCTTCTCTTTTCTGCCAATGTGTTACTAAAAGGACAGCGCTTTTTTATTTAGAGAACCCCTTTTTCATAGTTGAATATAAAGAATGAGATGAAAAATTTAGAGAAATTGTTCAACTTCTTCTTTCACAAGGCGCCAGAAATATCAACAGATTTGAACTAACTGAGTAGTTGATTTTGGGTCGTTGACCAGAGGACGACGCACTTCATTTTTCGTGGCTTGACGCCAGGGTTTCTTTAAATGTTCCTTTGTTTTGTCATGTTATCGTTAAAGGGTTCTGATCAGACCATTACCGTCATTCGTCTAACTTAGGTACTTGGCCGACCGCCCCCATTTACTCCACCGCAGTGGGCCCGCCGCCGAGCTTTCGATCGTAGCCATCGTTTAAGGCATCATCTTGAGAGCCTAGATTTAGTGCCATCACATTACCATTTGTTTAGATCTTTGTAGCATTATTTAGATGGATTTTAAATAATCTATATATCTTTTTTTAACAGATTTTATACAAACTATTTGTAAAGAGACGATTATGGTTGGGCCCCTATAGCTTAGTTCGCATATTTTAAATAGAAAAGTCTGTCTTGCAACTCCCATGTTTACATTCTTACTTTATGCATATATTTAGACTAAAGTAAAGTTGGCAATTTTTTTATGGTTTAAGACGCAATACTATTTTTCCTAGATTTTCCATAATATCATAAATCAAAACGTGGAAGGAAATAAGAGAAAGAAAATGGAAAGGCAATTTTCAAAGTTTGTTATATTATTAAAATGAAGATGATGCAGCATAGCGCAAATATTTTTCGATAAATTGCTTGGTTAGTTGGTTATTTCACTATAACTGATATTCTATTACTAGTTACGTGATTTTTTTATTTTTCAGCTAATGACATATAATATACAAAAAATTGATTAAATAATTTACATCGTTTACTTTGAATAAATTAAATGTTTTTTTAATGAATTGCCATTCTCCAACTCCTTTCTATCCCTCTCACTTTATATTGTCAAAAATGTGTCCGCTTCTTAAATTATGGTAAGCCTAGCGTAAAATTCTCGCTCCAGTCTCATTATATTCATTTATGAGAAATATACAAAAACAGGAACAAAATAAGTCTTGTTTCGGGGACAGTTCCTAGAAATCGTGGGTAAAACATACACCTTACTTTAAATCCAATGTAACTTACCGATTGACAAATTGGAAGAAACGAGTCGTTAAAATCTGTATAAATAATTGTTAACTACCCTCCTCCCATTTCATTAAATATTCTTTATTAAAAACATTATTTTTTTACAAAAAATGACGCAACAAATAAAAAAACTATTTTCTTTATGATTCGTAAATTATAAATGCTTAGGTAGATATGTACAACATTTTAACGGCGCTTTATAAATGTGAAAAGTTTTTATGCGTGTCTTAACCTAGCGGTCACGAGTTTATTTTTTACGTAGAAGGCAAATTTATAATATAAATTATTATTCATAGATAATAGATACGTTTTATCCTTGACTGTGTCTCGAAGAATCCAGTCATCCCTAAAAAACGGGTTGAATGGATTTCGAACGTCGTAGTTGGGCTAGGGTTGACGTGAAGAGGGAAGCGACTACTTCCTCAATCTTATCGGTCAATCAAGTCGAGAGTAAGTAATGTTAGTAAGTTATTGATGTAAATTTCTGACAGAAGTGAATGATGTATACTAAGTATGCGCTTATATACGCTAGTTGATATGGAAGAGATTTTTTTGTTCTGCTCACTCTCGACGCGTGTACCTATTGCGACGACTTGGGGTGTAAAATAAGATTATTATTTTTTTTATAATAATATTTTTTTTTGTAACCGTTGAAGTTAGAATTGATAAAAAATTGGAAATACTGCTCTTAATCCCTTGGAATCTCTGATCGTCGCGTTCGTCAGTATAATAAATACACTTGCCATTAAGTCATAAAGACTAATACCATTATAGTTTATTGCGCTTTTAACGCGTTTTTACCTGGAAAAGTGTTTCTTGTTTCTTGTTTCACGCAGCTCAAGTTTGTGAGAAGGCAGTCGTTATTTACCGGATACACTAATTAAATAATAGATTGCAAATTATCACATAAAACATAAAATAAGTCCAAGTAGGCCTTGCACATCTGCAAAAGACGATCTGAACAATGTTATCAGTGTGTTAACAAAATAATTTGCTTGTAGTATTTCCGTAATACATAGAATTAAGTTCAATTAATACTACTAAAATGATTTTCAGTTAATAGTGGTATTGAATACTAAGATATAGTATATAATATGAACATATGGATTTTACAATTTAGTGTGTGTGATTAGTAGTAGCTGATGTATATGTTTACATTTTTGTTGTGAAAGATTTTTAGAATTATTGTGCTATTTTCAAATTTAATTTTTTAAAGCCCCTAACTCAATAGTTCTACTTCCCTGACACAGACTGACAGCCACTTAGCTAGATATCTGTTTAAATAAATTTCATCTCTGCTTTATTATACCAAACTGAGGGGAAATCGAAGTTTGTTGGTGGGAAAAAAATGAAATAAAAAAAACACAAGACTCCCTCTTAATGGCTTTTTACTCCGCTCTCGCCACTTGTTAAACAACCATTTGTACACCTCTCCTTTAGAGATTCGCCGGATCCGGACCATTTCGGACGTGTGGGTGTTTGTTGAGCAAACAAGACGAAGAAGGCGCAGGATTGAGTTTACGGCAATTAAACGACTCGTCTAATAAATTATGCTAATGCCTCGCCAGCACCACTAAAGTGGATCGAAATGATTGCTTCGTGGGAGTCTTCCCGGTGGTCTCTCCATCTCTCTCTCTCTTTCTCTTTCTCTCTGCTTAACTCCCAAGCTATCTTGAGGATGAACTGAGTTTTAGATACAAATTATAAGAAATAGGAGAGGCAATCGTTAAGCAGGAGAGACTGTCGATCGACACGTTTCGTGCTCGTGCTGGGGTCGTTATTGATGATTACATCTCCGCGTGATTTCACTATTTGAATATGCGTGGATATCTGAGGTGATTTAATCTGATCGTGGTGAGGTCAAAAGATGAATACTATAGATGGATGTGTGAAATATACGTAAACACGAGTTGAAGAGATTTATTAAAAAGTTAACGCAATGTAAACATTTTATTGAGATTTACAGTGTACAACCAATTTGTATGCTGCTGTATAGAATAAAATTGAGGCATTTTAGATGTGGGTGTATAGGAGAATGAATGCCCTATTAAATATGTTTATTCCAAAGGAATTAATGTCTGTAGTGCAGCTGGGATTTGTCGTGATGCGTTCTTACGATTGCAGTCTCCTGGTTCGTTTCTGTTCGTATGATGCTCTGACTCCGTAGTATTTCTCTTTGACTGTCTTCTGCGTCTCTCATCGCTACTCTGCTGCGTCTCCGCGTCACATCTTTTATATTTCTCTGGCGATTCGTAGATGAAGATTTATTGCGCGGTAATTACATTACTTCTTGGACACACTTACGAAATGCGCTCACGCCTTAAAACAGAAACGGTCTAAATGGCTACGTCGGCGATCGGTAACCAAAGAATACAAAAACAATAGTATTATGCGCGTGCTAGAATGTATTGCCTAGCTAATGTGCGTCCTTTCAAAACAATGAGTAGTGTTTTGGCGATACTTTTGGGTGGTACTATAAGGTGGTCCGTGAAATATTTTTAATTATTAACATAATTATTTGGTCACGAGATTATGTGTGGCCCAACTTTCGAGATTTTGATCTCTGTTTTAATTTATTCAAATAGCAGTTAGTAATCTCTAAATTATAACAAATTGTGCAAGTGGTTGAACCCATATACAATTATATCAAAAACATGCTTTAAAAAGCTAATGACAGATTTAAAAACAGTGAAAGAGTCTGCATTTTAAGCAAGTTCTTTAATACTTTGCAGCAAAAAAATATAACAAATATCTATCCCAATAAAAATATTGCATATAATACGCATTCATAAAAAATATTAGATCGACTATAGCAAAAAAATGTTAATTTTTATCGCGATTTTTATATTGAACATTTTTCTATTTCTTCTTCAAAATTCATACAAACTTCATTTAAAAAAACACAGGTAATAATTATTATTTTAGTAATTGCCTTTATTATTATAATCAGTCATTAACATGTGATATAACATATGATGACTCTTCTTGGAACGTGAAAATTTCTTTCAAAATGCTCTTTTATTTGATTGACCTAAACTATACATTAATGATATTTTTTAAACGGTTGAATTTTATTATATATTATATAAATTGTCTTAAAATTAAATGAAACATATATATTATAATGTCTCTTTTAAAATACATAAAAATGCAGAGGTGAATAAAATTTGCCTCTTAGCCTAACTTTGCCATTGCTTAAAGGATGCAGCCAGTGAGTAAGATGAAACGGTTACATCTGGCTTTCAATGGCGTACATTTCTTAACACTTTACCGACCGGCAGTTTCACTACCAGACTTACGCTAAATACCGGCACCTTTTCGCAAATCTTCGCGAATTTTACCTTTTTTATTTAAATTTATGTATTTTTCGATACGGTCCGAATATTTAGTTGAATTTTTCTAAACATGTTAAAAATGTATCAATGCATCAATTTAAGTCATTATTAGGTGGTTCTCAACATGTGGATCGCCGGAAATAAAAATTAATTATTACATTTCCTTATTATTAGATTTTTAAAATGATTATCTTGATTTTAAAATTATAAAAATGAATAACCTAGAAATTTAAATAAAAATAATTTAAATTGAGTCATCCAGCGGTTCTCAAACTTTTTCAAATTTAAAAAAACTTTTTTCAAGCACACTTTTTTTTCGTATTGTGATATTTTGTGCAAATGATTATCTACAAAAATGAGAAATGACATTTTTACTAATATGAGCTTACTGATATATAATTCAATTGCAATAAAATATTCACTCACCATTGTAATTCGCTCCATCGTAATGCGAAATCTTCCAGGCACATACACAGATATTGTACATTGTCTTTGTTGGTGTTTCTGTTTCTGATGTTTTTTCCTCTATCCAATATTTTGCTATTTTCATTAAATAATCATAAAACTTTATATTGCTGTTTGAATTTACACTTCTATACACCGTAAATGCATTGAATAATGCACAGTTAAATAAATACATGGCCACTTTTTTCGTCCATTTTTTAGTTTTACGATATATTGGATAGTACGAAAGGTATTGATCAGCCCGATCTACTCCCTTCATGTATTTATTGTAATCAATTATACAAATTGTTTTTTTTATACGCAGCCCAGTTCTTCTGTCAGTTTTTTCAGTGTTTACAATATTTGTATTATGGATTGTTGATATCATTCGAATATCTCTACTCTTTACTGTTTTCCACAATTGTAATAAAATTTCCCCGTTTCGCTTATATTTACTTTCAAATATTCGTAGTTTAGCCTTTTTTAGAATATCCGGTAAGCCCCGATTTTTTCGTATAGTGCCACATATTCTTATTTTTTTCTTGTATAATATTTTTGCCATCTCAACACTATTATAAAAGTTATCCATATATAAATGGTGCCATTTATTAGTACTAGTTGAGGTTAAATCTAAAACGGAATCTTTTAAACAAGTCCCAGGTCCTGAATAAATTTTAAATTTTGATATGTATCCCGACTTAGATTCACAAAGCATTCTAATTAAAATTCCGTATTTGGTTAGTTTACTCGGATTATATACGCGAAAGTTTAATCGCCCTCGCCATGGAATCATCCCTTCATCTAAAGATAAATTTTGATTAGGTTTATACAAATTTTCAAATCTTTCAGAAAAATAGTCTATAATTTTTTTAACTTTAAATAGTCGTCCAGAGTTCAAAGGTACATTTTCGTTATTTGAAAAATGCATGAAACGTAGTATTTGGTAAAATCTATTGCGGGTCATTGTTTTTGAAAATATTGGTGTTTCTATAAGCGGATTAGTTGTCCAATAAAGATGTAAAGAGCCCTTTTTCACAAGACCCATAATCAAAACTAACGCGAACCACTTTTTTAACTCTGGAACGGTGACATCCATCCATTTTTTAGTTTTAACTTCTTGTTTGTACTTATTCCAAGTTTGAGCACGGTATCTATTTGTTTCTTCTGCAATAATGCGGAACAGGTCATCACCGATAAATTTTTCGGCGATTTCTTCAGGGCGCGTGATATCAACATCAAAAGTTGCTCCCGACAATCCTTCAAATGGCTGGTTATGCCTAGGTGTATCAGTTTCACACCAATCTAATGGAATATCATCATCCTCAGTATCTTCTCCATCGCTAATAGGCATCATTACTCGAGGACGATTTCTTTCATGAACAATCGAGCTTGTATCACTATCACTAAAGTTTTCGTTATCACTGGGAATATTTGAATCATTGTCCGCGTAATTTTTCTCTACAAAACTATCTTCTGCCATTTATTTATTTGGGTTATAATTATATTTAAATAAAAACTATATTTTTAACACTGTTATATAAAATACACTGTATTTATATTTTTATAGACACTATATTTTATAAAGAGGCGTAAGCGTAATATTTTTAAAGAATCACTGCAGCACAAAGTTCCTTTTATTTATTTTATTTTTTTATTATTTTTAGAATATTCACTCGAGCACACGAAAACAAGATGCGATTTACACGACAGCGTTAGCTAAACTGAAATATTATTAATATTTTTTTAAGTGCATCATATTATTTCTTATCTCAAAAGAAATTCCCAATTTCAAAAAAAGAGTCACTTCTGAGAATCACTTCCAGTAAATCGGTGCTATCTCGTGATAGATAAAATTTACTCAATAAAATAAACGGTCGAAATTTCCAAATTACAGGACAGAAAAAATACGATATAATCTCGCTAATCTGTCAATTTTGAAATTCGGGCAACCGGTACTATCTAATAGATTAACTCACAAAAAATGTTAGTGTACTTAAAAAAATGCAAAGTAGAAAGAATTTACAAAATATATTTGATATAAATATATATTTTTTAAATGGATTTTCGAATTTGTATAGATAAACAGTACCTGATTATATTATAAGACACAAGTAAAGAAATACAAAGGCAGCTCAATTATGTTTGAACTATATCTTTATTATATATGATTTTGTTGTTAATTTTTACTGATAACACTGGGAAGATATTTTGCATACTTGCAAAACAAAAATACCGTCGAGAATATTTGGGAGCATTTGAAGAAGAGATTGATAAAATCGAAATAACCACTAAAAGAGAGCTAATCGAGAAGGTGATTCGGGAATAGAATCATACTTTGAACCTTCAAAAATTAAACAACGTTTTTAATTCAGGCACTTATTTAATCTAAAGAAGGACATACAAAATATTTTAAATATAGTCCCGAATTGCATAGTGAAAAATATTTTTATTTTTGTTTTGAATTAAAAAAATAGAATTTATGACTTCTCACAACTAAATTAGTTCTTTTTCAATAACTAATGCTATAAAAAATAATAAAATAGCAAAAAAACGAATTTCTGCTTTAAAAATTATAATATATAAACAATTTATAATATATATACAAACGTGTCTAATAATAAGGCCAGGCACAGTAATTAAATATTTTTTTTCAATATCAAATGAAACTTCATACTAATATTTAATTTTTTTCAAAAAAAAATCTTAAAAAATCTCTAAGCATATATTTTTAATTTGATTACGAAATCATAGCTACCGCTCACTCCATATGGCGTGCGCGGTATTTAACGTTCGGCAGGCTCGCACTCCATATGGCGTGAGCGGTCGGTAAAGTGTTAAGCATAAATAACTGTTGGTCCAACTTTCAATGTTTTTAATTAAATTTTTAATTAAAAATATATTTCTGCGTCGAAATTTAATACAAATAAGAATTAAAAAAGCATTTTATAAATTCATCAGTCGCGTATTATTAAACAATATTGATTTTATTTACTGTAACAATGTAAAAATGTATAAAAGGCATGTGAATAAAATTCCTGGAAAACACATTTGAAATGATTGCACGTTAAATATATCACATTTTCTCAATTAGACACTTTCTATTTATTTAGCATCAAGAGAAAAACTGTTAAGTAAAAATATTTAGATAATTTTCTTATTGCCGTGTTTCTGTTATCAATTATTAATTACTACAGTAAAATCGACACATGTCACATATTTAATCGTATTAAAAGAAAACTAAATTCTACATATTATTTAGTAATTTAATCTTCTTGACAAAAGTCTTGATTATTATTATTATAAAATCGAATTTAAAAAACTTGAAAATGGCAAGCGAGTGCCGAGTGAATAACTTTACTTATTAAATGTAAATTGAATCTCGTCGAAAGTTGTCGAAAATTAAAACATGATGGAATGGAACTTTTGAAATAATATTAGTGTTGTAATGAAGTTTGTGCTTCTAAACTTTTAAGCTAAGCAATACAGGTATAACTTTTTAAGCTGAATACATATTTATTAACATATAAAATTCATTAAACTTATTTAAAGTAAATTGTTTTTTTTTTTGTTGTATAACATTTGCTACAATTTGAATTTTCACGGACAATCATATTTACTAGATTTTATTAAATGTCCGCTAGTAGATCCAATTTAACCAATGATCTTGAATTTTCCATAAACATGTATGTATGTAGTATATACAAAGTCATAAAATATGTCTAAATCACATGGAAATAAACATTAAATTACTAAATAAATCTTCGTTATTGTCAAGTGGGCGAGCAATGAAACTTTTTTCAGTCAGACCGAGCGTACATAAACGCATACATAGCGCTTATAGTTCACATTCATTTAAAATTTGCCAGGATTTTTTTATCCCTAACTTGGGACGCAATCTCATACCAAATGGAGCAACACCGATCATCCACAGAGGCTGAGAAGCCCGAGAAATCAGTCGCTTCCCTCTTCACGTCAACCCTGGTTTAGCTATGAACATCACATACATACAATATTTACGCAAATTGTACCTGATTATTAATTATAACTAAATAATTTTGCCAGTAACGAATTTTATTTAAAATAGCTTTCATCTAACAACCGTTTATAAAGGTTCTCAACAAAAATAAATAAATATTACTTGCATATATTAAACGTAATAAAGAAGAAAATAACTTTCTTTCAAAGACAAATTGAAGAAAAAATAAAACGTTTCGCTTAACATAGATTAAGATCGTATGGTGCATGAGGTCCAAGACACAACAAAGAACCACCAGGAAGTGTTAACAGCTTTTCGATGTATGAACATCTATCTATCAAAAAGCACAGATATGAAACGCAAACAATCGATTGGATATTTCTCAGTTGCTTGGACACAATTCCATTTAAAATTTTCCGGCATGCCTGATGCTAGGAAACTTCCGGGCATATTTCAGAAAACTCCTGGTAATTTTAACTCGACGTATTATAAATTACGACTTTAAGCAAGTCGCGTGCTAACGTCTGGACATGTTTATTAATGAACGAGGAACGCCCGAACGCTCAACAGCTTCGGAGAACGAGATTACGAACTATAATAAACTACAAGGTGTGCAATAAAAACGGATGACACCTTTCAAAAGCATCGTATTGAAATATTATTCAATAAGAGTTGATCAGAAGTTTTCAATTCAAGTTCGTAGAAGTAGAATATATAATACATTCATGAAGTATCTATGAGAGCCTAAAAAACGTCTCTGACAAAGTTTTACCAACATTTGAATAATACATGTCTGGCTATTTTAATGAAATAAATAAATTGCAATATCGTGTAATAACTGATTTTTTATCCAGACTAGTGCTGGGAATAATATTAAATTTTAAAGGATTGTTTAGCCATGATGCAGAGTAATAAAAAATATTTTTGTGTCAATGTTTGATCAATGATATGACTTGAATTCTTCATTAACAACAAAAATGTACAGAACAGGCAAGAAAAAATGTTGTTTTAGTACATTTAGATGTTCAATAGATTTTGTTTGTGGTATGGGGAGCCAATATAGTTGATAAATCTGGAGCTACGCTGGCAGCACTGGGGCGGAGCGATAGATGTGCTCCGCCAGTCGGCTCCTCACCGATCAACGCATAATTTTAAGCGTTTAAAAACATATCATACCATTAATAAATAAAAAAATCTTATGCTGCGCTATATATAAAGATAAATACTGACGAAAGAAGATATAGAACACAGCGCGATTATATATTGACAACACATTTATCGGTACAAATGTCAACCAAAATTCATTCTCTTGACTTCCAATTGGTTTTCAACGCTCCATATTTACCAGATCTGGCCCTGCTGTACTATCATCTCCAAATAATATTTTTTGCA
The DNA here is from genome assembly GCF_051122295.1 of Plectrocnemia conspersa. NCBI lineage: Eukaryota > Metazoa > Arthropoda > Insecta > Trichoptera > Polycentropodidae > Plectrocnemia > Plectrocnemia conspersa. The sequence continues at coordinate 9,570,498 of NW_028277174.1, read as the reverse complement.
AGACAGATTGTTGTGTGACTTCGGCTATTTTATTTACTTATGTATTATATTATACTTATAAAAATGCAGAATAGTGACTCGCAAGCCCAAAATATAAATACAAATATTCTAATTAACTACAGTTTTTTTCTCTGCACTAAACTAAAAATATATTAAATATTTATGGAACACGTAAATTGAAATGGCTGTAATATGCATCAAACATTTACTTTATCATTGCGAGTGATATTAATTGTTATGCATACATATATTTTATAATTAATGGACTCTATAATATAATTCAATAATTTAACTAGCGTTTGTATTACGCCACTCTCAAGTCGATATGTACAATTAATACAGTAATTCCAGTAATTGTGAGCGGTTCTAATTATTTTGCACAAACGAGGTTAACCGTAAAATGCAATTAAACTGAAAAACGTTCGAAATTGACGCATGCGTCATTCGCTCCGATTTTAAAATAATAAAATTAGAATCAATATATGTTATTTGTAATATACATTAAGAGCAGTGGCTCTTACTAATATATTACATAATAAAAACTAAGTTATTTATTATATGTTATTTAGACATGACACAGATGATATTCTGATTTTATCCAATCCAAGAAATTAAATATTTCCAGTGAATTCGGATGGGTTGTGTTATCTCGTAATTTGTATACGCGTTAAATTATATATTTATAGAAAGATACATTATATGTGTTTGTATACTACTTTAGTTTATTTTATTTCTGATCTCTCAATCTCACCGCTACATTCCATGATGGACCGTTAGCTCTCTCAAGTCTGAGTTTCCTCTCGAAACACGCATTATTTATACACTATCAATTTATCAAAACGAACGAGAGTATAAATACGTTGTTATTGTGTATAAAATAACATCAGATATGAAATAATTTGTTTGACATTATATATCTTATCGTTAGTTCAATAGTTCGTTTAACAAATAATTGGTTTAAAAGATTAAATTTTTACTTTTATATAAAATATTTCAGCAGGCCTAAATTATTTTTATTACATGCAGCATGAATAGACTGCTAAGACATTAGGTAGAAACTCATTCGAATGTTGCATCTCTCGTGTTTATTATATAACATAACTTTGTTCGGTTAATGGGTTTTACTAGGACTGGAGGAGTTAATAATTTTACTGTCGTTAAGTTAATGATAATAACTGTTGTATGATATTGTATCGTATGTGTTGAAAAGTCTTAAGCTGAATATACAATTTATTATATATAAAATATATGCGAATATTTCTATATGATGAAACATATAATACACGTTACATATTTTCTCGCGTTCTTATAAAAGTTTATTAAAATAAATAAAAATATATCGTGCATCTTATAACGCCAGAACTTGATATAGAAATTGTGTAAACATTTAAGTCATAAGGGTGAATTAAAAGTATTAATATTCATAAGGGGAAATAAGAAACGCGGGCAGATTAAGGAAATTATGCTATTAAAAATCAAACCATTTACAAATAAGGTCGGTATCCTTATCACACTTATGGGTTACAAAGATAGTTAAGTTTTAACTAGATAAAAAATCTCATTTTGTTTTGCCGAACAATGAGAAAATTTATATTTTTTGTATATTGTACTAATTTATTATAAATAAAGTGCTTATGTTAAATTAGGCACAAAAAATCATATTTCACTAAAAAACTTGAAATTTTATTGATTTATAAATTTATTTATATGAATGAAATATATAAATAGCTCTTTTTAACGGTATTTTCTAATAAAATAAACATTGGTAATAAATCTGATCAATCAACTTGATAGTTTAATTTGTTTATAATACCATTAAATCATCACTTTAATAAATAATTTTAATGCTTAATATAACATATTATTTAACGTTACTATTCATTAATTTATTCGCATTTATTTTTATAAATTATTAGAGCATGACAAACTTCATCAAGAGCCTTTCCAAAATCAGTGTAGGTGATGTCTATTTAATTGCCTATATCGAGATTTTTTGTCATAAAATTGGAAAAAATAATTCAAGTAAATTTGTTGCTTTTAATCACGATACACAAAAACCATGCTTTTGATCAGTCAAGTTTCCTTTGATATGATTTAAAGCATACTTGGCTGATGTTGTAAAATCAACAAATAACTATAATTCTATATGTTAGGTTCGACACGAAAATTATTATAGATTTATCTTAGTATTGTATCAGAATCTGGATGTAGTCACCTTAACACTTTACATACACGTGTAACACATTAATCAAATTATCATTATATACACGTTTAGCACATTATGTACACGCGTTACGTATTAATCATGTCATTGCGTTTTAACTATAAATACGGAATAATTAAATGAATAAATCATTCAGTAGCTGGAACTACAGGATCATACAGTCGTATTATTCACGGAGAATCCTCGCTGTTCCATAACATTCACCCATTGGAAAACACGGGGTAGCAAATATATTATTGATTTATTTTCTATTTTATGTTTAGGAGACATTGGTGATTTACTATACATATTTGTTTTCAACGATAGGTTAAAAACAAACAGCGGATGTGTGATAATATTTTTTAATCACACGCCATCAATTTTAAAGGAATTTCTACAGGCTACATTGACAACTAGTTTATTTTTTATCCATTGTTGCTACTTAGATAGCTATTTAAATTACGATCTGAATTTTCTGAAACAATTATTACTTAATAGTAGTGCTTATCCACATAAAAAAATCACAACTAAACGGTCTGTAAAAATAGTATCGAGTGTTTCGTTTGCTTTGTCTTTAGTTAAACGTATTAAAAAGTACACTTCGTCTCGGAAAGAAAAGATTTCGTAAAAAATAAACACTTGCATAATGAGCCCCAAGCCAAACGATCATCATCCAAATTTCCTGACTTAATGTCATATAATTTACCATTTTTTAAATTATTTCGTCATTACTTCTTGGACAGCCATTAAGACTATACAATATTTCAACTTAATTAACTTCCGCAAATATGCATTGATTTTTTTTCCACAGCAGAGAAAGGCGCACGAAGTTAAAAAGAGCTGGAGGGCCATTAGCGGCGTCATTATTTTCACAAGAAGATGAAACTCAAGAAGTACAAGAAGGAGGGAGAGAATAATTGAAAATTGCCCGGACAGGAAACTGGCTCACTGGAGAACTGCTATTAACGACACTTCTTCATTACGAAGCTGACCGCTGACAAGAACGATTACGACACAGAACTGTTATAACAGGGGTCATCAATTGACACTCTCTTAGACCAATTACTGGTAGAGTGGCGGCTTTAATGAAGAGAGTTCGTGTCTTGTTTCTTAAATGCCTTTGGAAGTGCTCTGTCGATTGTTCGCTGGAAACTTTATATTGACTTTGGAGAGGTTTGAATATTTAATTTCGTCGAAAATAAAACTTAGCTGTAACAGTATATAATAGATTTGAGTCTACGTTCATCTGCACAGCTTGGTTTGAATTATCTGCGGCGCATAAAGTTTCCATCGCGATTCTATAACGTCAACCCTTTAGTTCGAGCGCGTCGGAGGAGAACGCGACAGATTAGCGCCAGGATTATCTTCAGCGCATAGGCAACTCAACTTGAAATAAGCACATTGTGTGTCGAACAATTGTCGGAACATAACGAAAATATTACAAATCGGATTAGTCGGCATGATGCCCCCGAAGCGAGAAGAAACTCCAGAGCAAGTTTTGAATAAATTAACCCGTTTTTGTGGATGTTATAGCTATACATTCGAGCTTCATCATCGAGACGGATTTTGAAGCCGAGCAGAGGGGGAGACTTAAAAACTTTCACAAGGAGATTTCCATTCCAAAATGCGGGGATCAAACGAGCGGCGAACTGAACAAACTTTGTAATCTCGACATAAATCGGGGCGAGTACAATAAATAACGAGATATGAAGACGGGGTGGAATTTCGCGCGGTATAGAAAAGATATCGGAGAGTAATTGGAATCGAGGCGGTAGATTGTTTGAAAGGGGTGGGTTTTTGAAACGTTGCAAAAGTGATTATGTCAATACGGTCGAGTGAAAATATTGAGATTAAACTTGAGGAAGTAAATTACCAACGGCGATTTTTTACTCGCGGACATATTCTCTCAATTACACGATGTAGAAAGAGCGTTGTTAATTACAGTTTGTAACAAAAACTGTGTAATAGAGATAAGATAAGTCGCTGACTATTGACATATAAGACCTGGTTTCGAATCCCATATGGACCTTAGTGTTTTTCAATTTCTACTGTGTGAATAAGCGATTATTATATAATTATAATTCAGATCAATCATCACAAATTAGATTTACCTAGATTTTTTTAATCTCAAGAATATACATAGTGATGCTAATTGAGCTAGGTCGTTCATATTTGATATTGAAAATTTTAAAATAATTAGCTGCTTTAGTTAATTATTGTTTAAAAAAATATATCGTCGATTTTATCTTGTTTTTTTCTTTAAAACACTTTTACTTCTATAAAATAATCAATAATATTTTTTATTTAATTTGTATAGGCTTTACTTTTTAACATACCAGCTGTTCTTTACCTTTAATACGCGTATATGCTGCTAAACATTTTTTTTACTATAATTGAATTTTACGTAACTTAATATTTTCATATAAAGTTTATATGATGCTCTTTATACATATATTTCTAGCAATTTCTATAGTTATTAAACATAGATTACTAAAAGTAGGATCTTAAACGAAGGCTACAAATATTTTTTTTATTTACTTATAGGAGTTTAATTCTATACTTATATAATTATATAAGTATTAACAACCACACTAAAAGTCTGGGAATCGGTGAAATATATATTATTAATTATAAATTAATATGTGCTATTTAATTTATAATCAATATTTGTCACTGCAGCTGGGGCCTGTTTTTTTTTAATAATAGCGCATTATTATAAATAAAAATTTGGGTGCCGCTGCCGGGGCTCGAACCCGCAACACCAGAGTTAATAGTCTGAGACGTTACTGACTACGATATTCAGTTATTTATTACAATAAACTTTACCGAAATTTTATAGAAATAAAATCGAGCTTAAGTGGTACAATCAACTTTTTAAACACATGAAATTTTTATTTTGATAAAAGATATTTGCAAATAATTACTTTTATTTTAATTGCTTTAAAAAGAGTCACGCTTTTAGCAAATGGCCTTTTTACCATATCTTTCTTGAGCAATATTCACGCAAAAGATAAATTTACTATTGATCTTTACTGACCTATGTGATCAGTAAAGAGCAATTAACATATACTGTTTTATGTGGGATTTTATTATGTTGATACTTTAAAAATATTATCAAAGTTAATAAAAAGTTATATGCTTTTTAATTTTCCATTAAAAGAAACATTTAAAATAAAATATATTAATAAAATTTTAATAATAAAAATATTGTATAGATAAATTGGATTATATCATAAATTAATTGATATTATTATATACTAGATATAAAATGACTGGTAGATCTAGATAAAAATTCGAATAAAAAATCTTGTACATTAAAAATAAGCAACAAGATTAAGATATTTTTTAAAAATTGTGTTTGATTAAATCTGATTGATATCTGTATTTTCTAAGAGCAAAAAAAATTTACAATGATATATGATTTGAGTTGATTTGTTAAACATAATATTTACAAAAATTGTAGATAAGTACTTTATATTTATAATATAAGATAAAAATAACTGTGTTAAAGTATAATATAATTAATTGTATTTTACTGATTAGTCAAATTCCCATTATTGTTTATGCAAATGAAAACATTTATTGATATAGTAGAAGATCAAGAGGCAAATAAAACATACGAGATCGTATATCCTTCCATCATGTAACATAATCGCCGCATAATACACAGCGGACTATGATTTTTATTATGCTTATAAAATCGTAATTATACGTCTATGAATTATGCATGAGTCGATAAATACCAATAGAGACTCGTAGACATTTTGACGATTTCAATAAGACTCCAAGAAGGTATTATCCCCGATATGGACCTCTAAAAACAGGTTGTCGACTGGTCGGCATTAATATTTTTTTTACTTTTTTTTCTTATTCCACACATAACTAATCTTGTCCCGAGATATTATCTGAGGACCGTCGACCAACGTGTACATTGGCTCGAGATGATGTCTGATAAGGTACCAAACATCGACTAATAATTCGCCCGGTGAATGCTAATCTTATCTAACTATACGTGTCTATTATGAAGAGTTTAATAAAAGATAAAATCTGGCATTTTTATGATCGAATTTCACACGAAAATACTAATTGAATTCCATGAAAAATTACACAAAAATATACTACCTTTCTTATTGAATTTATTTTGGTTTCTGTGTATTTTAATAGCATAGCTTCCGTAATATAATATTGTATGTATTTCAACATATTTATTAAATATATTTATCACATGTTTTAATTTTATAAATATGTAAATGACTCATGCATAAGACATAAAGTTTTATGACACAAAGCTATTGAATTGCATTTTCATTATATTATTCATCAATATTGTTATAAAAGATACTTAGAAATTATTGTATATGACCATGATATAAATTGTTATTTTTACAACTAGAAAATACTATGTTGTGTAAAAATAATGGTTTCCTCCACCCACAAACTCAATTTCGTGGGCTCAAGTTCTCAAGTTCTCTGGCCAAGAATTTGGATGTGATGATGTGAACCAATCGTTTTATGAGAGTCAATATCTTATTTTACCTTATTAAATCAATTCTTATTTTTATAACTCAACAAATGGAAACTTTTTTTGCCAAATCTTGTCCGATAATTAAATCGTTACGAATATATTAATTTTTTCATGCTACTAATTGAATTTATATCATGAATAACAATTTCCCTAATTAGCCAGTTTTTATGTTTTAAAATGATCTAATTTCCTGTCGTTCAATCCAATATAAGATATTTACATAATTCCCACGCTTATTCATAAATTAAGACAATAAGTGTCCAATTATCGTAATAATTTATGATACCATTCAATTACGGATAATAATATCCTACCATTACTATATTAGTGAACTACCTTATAAATATGATTTTTATTCATAAAATATGTATTTCTGTACATATTTTAAAATTAATGATAATGTACCAAATATTTTATGAAGAAATGAAATGAATAAAAAAACATTAACTTGAATGTAATATAGCAAGGCAATTAGCATAAAATAAATAATATTGCTAACAATATTTTAACATCCCTATCTACTAATAAATCTTCACGCGTCAATGTATGTTTCATCGTCATTGTCATATGACGACATTTAATACATATTATGACGATCCAGCAACGTATTAAAATAAAAATTCATGAATTGAGGTATTAAAGAAAGAATCTCAAGCAATCGATATTTTTTTTATATTTTGGATAAAAGCCACAGCATTGACCGAGATTCTGGTGCTCTTGCAAGTTATCAATTTGCGACCTGAACCGCTTGTGAGTTTTATCGCCGGTTGTATGAATAGCCAGGAACGTTCCGATGAATTTCCACCGCGGTCTGCCGGTTTCAATCGTAAAAATAATATTCACGCCGAGGGCTTTGCGGCGGGATACGGTGGGTCCCTGATTTATGGTCAAAGGGGGAGGCCGATACCGGGCTACATTGTATATTTTATGTTACCTTTAATACCTGTATATCAGGGAACGTGCCGAAGAAAAGGGTTTACGGAGCTGTCGACCGGCAAAATGTACGGGATCAAAGTGTGGCCCCGGGAACGTATTGATTTTTTTCGCCTTCGTATCGATACATAATTCATTGTTGAGATTAGACCCGTCTAGGATTTGGCAAATGTGTATATTGACCGCTATATTGTACATATCTACAAGAAAATATTAAGTCTAGTATTTGGACTTTTTAAAAATATAATTTATATATTTATTGTATTTAATAACACCATGTATACAAATTATAATTGACTACAGCGTTGTTTGTTACTATGTAGTTATGCAGGCAAGGTTAATTCATTATAATTATGATCATAAAATATGATTAACTGCAATATAATTCTAAGCAATAACTATGTAATGATTATCTTATCGATATTATAATGGTATTACTGTCATTCGTTTTATTGTTATTTTACTATTAATGTTAGTTATCACTTCAATATATAGAGACATTAATCGTGAAGGTATTTTAGGTACAATGCAGAACAAACATTCTCAAATAAATATTCATTATTTTTTCAATTAGAAATAAGTACGGAATTAGCTTTCATTAGACGCTTCAATAATAAATTGGTGGCGTCTAATTGAAACATCAACTTTTTGATAACAGTGATAACTACTGCCATATGAATGTTATTTTAAACAGAGGTTGTAACCAGAATGCAAAATTTAATCTTAAGTCTGAAATATATAATTTTCAACTTGCGCTTAAAACTAAATGGTTTCCTGATTTGTGGAAATGTATGAAAGTAATCCCGATTCACAAAAAAGGTGATAAATGGTGTAGCTAAAACTTCAGACCAATCTCCGTTCCTTCGGCACCTGCAAAATCGTTTGATATAATTAGTTTTATATCCACAATCACTATCGGTAAGCGCAGCAAAACGGGTTTCGTCCACGTCGTTCCACGGCCACTAGCTTTTTGCACCGAGATAAAATCCCTTGATTTTAAAATCCATGTCGATGCAGTCTATACCGACTTTTAAAAGCATTCGACAAAGTTTCTCATTAACTACTTTTGTTTCGAAATCGTCTTAGCTGTTTTTTTGCCGCCGTCAGTATGTGTCCAACGGCGTAGTATTTATCTCATTCTGGGGTACTGGGTCCGCTGCTCTTTTTGCTTTTTATCAACGACATACATGCGGCAATTAAAAACTCGTAATATTTTATTTTCTGAAAGTGTTTCAGAGTATTCACACAAATTCGGATTCACTCTCTTTACATAAAGATTTGGAGTGTGTGTAGGGGATTGATTGATAATAGACTACCTTTTAGTTTACAGTTTAAGAGGAACTGTTTTAAGTAGACTTGGGAGTGACGTTCGAGTAGGGTTGGAGATTGTAGGATTGGAGAAAAGTAGTCCTTGATGCTGGAGAGAATTCAAAATATTTTTTTTAGAATTTCTACAAAAGGTGTGCGGTAACCTTTTTACTAGGAGATTCGGAAGACAATTTATTGCATTCTCGGCGTAGAGTTTATACAATTATGCACTTTTTAAAGTTTCTAAGGGGCGGTGTTGACAATTCGTCAATACTTAGCGACTTTCGGTTTAAATCTTTAGAGTCCGAGAGTCACGATCGCCTCCCTTATTCATACCTGTTGGGGCCAGGATGTCAGCACTAGAAAGCGCTCCTTTTGCACGAGCCATCCAGCTTCTTAACAAGCTTGACAAACATAAGGTTGTTTTCGGCGATAGCTTTGAAGAGTTGGGAAAATGTATGTGGAATGGTACTTATCTATTTTAAGTGTGCACCATAATTGTTTTTTTAATCATTGGTATATAACTTATATATATTTGCTTTATCGTAAAATAATTATTTCTAAAACCAAATTGCTGGTTTGGTAATATATTATCTTACTCTATTTGATTTGCTTATTATTAATTAATTTTTATCAAATATTTTTGATTTATCAGTTTGACCCAGATATGCCCAAGAAATTTTGCTATTTTCAAATTTAAAAAAAAACGCACAGCTTCACCAGACGACAAACAACACTAGACTTAACAATATTCCGGTTTTGATTGTTTAGGAGTTATTATTAAACCCTTTTAATGAGTTCATTCACGTTTTGACTCATGTAAAAGTAATAAAAACGTCATAATTGTAAAAAACAATGGCACGATTTTAGTGACCTACCCATAGGACAGTGGGCATATCTAGGTAGGTAATATCTTCTGATCTTAGTATATCTATAATTTAAGCAACCTTTCGTTGTATGTGATTTATTTGATGACTTCCGCCAACAATTATTTTGCCACGTTACGTAATATTCCAGTGTCTACTTGTTGTTTTTATACTTATCTTTTATGTTTATTATTTTACTTTTTTAAGTAAGATTTTTTTATTGTTGTGCATTTAAAAAGTCGTTAATTTTGTTGTCGCTGTTCTGGTAATTTTTACAAGTATTTTCATTGAGGTATGTGTAGAGTTATCTTCGAAAGCGAGTATTATGTGATGTCTATAGCAGTTAGGCTCTTTAGATATTTTTAGATTGCCTCATTCTTTTTTTTGGTTAATAGTTTTTTCTAGTTATTTTTTTAACTTAGATTACATATATTGCTATTTCATCCAAGCCTTGTCTTTTCAAAGGTTTTATTTTCAACATTTTTTATCAGTCTAATATTGTATTGTTTACCGAATCAGAAGTCGCTCTCCATGATCCTCTATATTTTTATTAAGATAATAAATTACATTTTATATATCTTAATAATCAAACCCAACTTGAAAGACCAGAGAAATAAACATAAAAATGATTTTTATATATAAATCAAGGCTTTGGCGTGTTGGACTACTCTACAAAATTAAAAAGCTGCTTACACACAACATAGTATCAATAATCCAATCTTACTTAAAATATAAACACTACCAAATTAAGATTGAAGACAGGCGTACCTAAATGTAGCATTTTTGGACCATTTTTATATTTGCCGTGACAAAACAATAACGGTGAAAGACACGGACCCAAAAATAGCTTAGAAGAGACTGAAAGTTCATTTATCAAAAATTTAAGCTTGGATCTCTCAGAGTTAATGAAACTAAATCTATCCATGTAACATTTATGTTGAACAAAGACACCTGTCCCTTAGTGACCCTTAATAGGAAATGGATACCTCAAGGGAATTCAGCTAAATATCTCAACTTAAGACACACCTGGAAAACTCATATTTCAATCAAAATAAAGCATATGGGACAGTATCATCTTTGGAAAATAAAATGATAATATATAACCCTATCATAAAACTGGCGTGATATTTAGGGTGTGACCTCCACATCTAATATCAAAATTCTTGAGAGATTCTAGAATAAATTCCGCAGCTTGATGACCAGTGCTAACAATTATATAGTATGTAACTAGAAGTGTGTCAGTGTATAAGAAACAATTTAAAAGATAAGTGAACAATATTTGAACAGATAAAACTCATCCCACATACTGGCAAATAATCTACCAAAAGACAATGTTATAACTAAACGTAGACTTAGGCATGTATTATATATACATATGTTAAAGCAAATAAAACAGGCAATATCTTTTCTACTAATAAAGGTATTACATACTGTAATATATTATAAGAATTGCTTATTGTCTTTAGACAGATTGCAAAATAAAGGAGAAATAAATATATAATATTTTATTATAATATATATTAATATGACTATAAAGTTTATTTTTTATATGAACCAAAATATAAAAAAATCAATACATAATACAATAGGTCGAAATCAATTTGGCTCACCACTTTAAGGCAATCATATTTCAAGTTATTATATAATCACATTTACGTACGTAAGTCGGGCACTTTTGTATTTGACACGTCTCATAAACTTTTATTTTTATTTTATAGTACATTTGCATTGTCATTTCTAAAACGATTTCCTACCACACACATAATAAATAATTGTAAAAAACAATCATAATGACAGAATCAAATTATAACTTCAATGTTTCATTATTACAACTCTGCCTACGTGTCAGCATGCCGTCCGAACATCCGTGACCGTGAATATCATCGTATTTACGTATATGTAGTACGTAATAACAACGTATGATTATACACACGGTTCGCTGGCCGCAAAAACATATTCATACACATAACCAAAAAAATGGTAATTGTGGGTGTCTAGTGCTGATTGAATCATCATGATACGATCTAAACAGAGAAATGGATACATTAAACGGCGAAATAATTAACATCAATCATTGGACATGAAATACAATATGACGCATCAGTTATCACGTTAATTTATATCAAAAGCAATACCACTTACGTATTAATTCCCTTGTATTCACTAATAAAATAGAGCTCAAGGAACTGTGTACGTTTTATAATAATGTTACATATGTATATTTATACATGTACTTAAAACTCGATCGTTTTAGTATCTTAAAAATACGTTTTTATACATTGCGGCATATCTTAGATGCAAATTTATGAATAGGGAAGTTTTCTGTGTCGTTTCAGCATTATTAAAAAATAGTTCAGACTACACAGTCCTTATATAAAATACCTCAATCTTCCCCCCGAGTCTTATTACCAATTTCAAGAACTGTATTTTTTTATGTTACATCGTAAACCTAGAAGTTGAGAAGAATTTCAGGGAATTTTAATTAGAATACCCAGAACCATCCTTAAAACAATTTGAACCCAAAAAAAGCCTTTATAAGAGTCGGCAAGTCTTAAATTAAAGATTTCATACCCTCTATTATTCTTTAATAATGTGTGTAATTATATTGTCTATTTATTTAATACTTCTATGATATGAGTTAATGCAAATATTATTTATTTTCCTCGACATTTTTGTAAAACAAATCATTTGAGTTACATTAAAATACATATATTATGTATGTTGTATCAACATGCAAAATCACTTATTCAAACAGTTTACTAATTCTATCAACTTACTTATATATATTCTTTTTTACTATTTTTCATGTGCAAGATAATAAATTGTTAAGCTCTGCACAAGCAAATAATGCATATAAAAATAAAATTAATATATAATACACATAAAAGACATTCTAGCTCATTTGGTTATAGTTAGTTCTAATGTAAAATGCCATATGAATATATTGTACATAGGTCAAAACTAAAAATTTCAATAATATTGGAATTTTCAATACCGGTATTGACAATATTATTATTATTTTAATTAATTGACCGAAGACTGTATAGAACAATTACATCTCATATGGAAATTATTATTTATATTACAGATACGGATTGTAACAATACCAGAATTTGCAATACCGGTATTACCGAGAAAAAAAACAGTTAATAACAGTATTACTGGTGTTGACATTATTACTATTTTAATTAATTGACCAAAAAATAGTCTGAGAATCACTCGAATGATTCGCCATGTTTATTGATTAGCAAAAATCAAAGCATTTGAATACCCCGGCAACTATTGTTTCGATATAATTAATATTTGAATTACAAATTATTTTTAATAAAACATTAATTATAAAAAAAATATTTTATAAAATTCAGGCACCAAATCTTTCTTCTTTTGGAACATCTAGGATAATATCATCTTAGACAAAATTTAGCAATTTTTTTCTAGTACATTTTTTATTTAAATATAATTATTGCTACTTATAGTTACTTAGTCAAGCATATTCCATGGAGTATTTGAGTAAAAATATGTCTGAATGGAGATAAAAGTGTACAAATAGTAAAAAGAATTTCGTGTATGCAATACCTGCTTTCACTTCGCCAGCCATCCCTATCATAAAAAGAGCGCGGTTATTTCTCTGTTACATAGTAGAACCACTTGGAGCTGCTAAGTACCGTTAGATTTGTCTGAGATAAAGCAAATGTATACATTTTATTGTTGACACGTCGCGCTTATAAAAATACAAAAAGATCGAACTTTGCGGTAAAATATCGATTAGTGGGATTATTCGCATAGGTAGAGTGTATCGATATTTCCGCTATTTTGGACTATTCTACTTTGATATCCTGCCCCAAAAAAATTAATTAAGTTAATCCCCTAAAATGAGCAACAATTCATTCTATGTAAATGGTTTTATCATTAAAACAGATTTTAATGCTCACCAACATTCAATGCTACATACTATTTATATGTTTACTAAAGTAATTATTTTTTTGTATTATATATTATGTATATACCATTGAAGCTAGTAGAAAAAAAGTCATCAAGAATACCGTTCGATGTCCTCAGATGATTATTGACTCCATATCAAAAAGTTCAATGAGACCAGACGGAAACACCCACAAATTTCAGAGGTGCAAAAATGGGTGACTGATGCTGATTGAATCGTCACGGTAAGGCCTAAACAAAGAAATGTAGTATCCACATTAAACGACCGATGCGCAATTAGCATTAATCATCAAACACGGTCGATAAGCCGTGCCTGCATTAGCAAAGTTAATGTCCGCCATCCGTGACCATTAGCAGTCGATCCATAAAGAATTTATCGTCCATTCTTTCGCCGGGTTGTCGCTGTCACGACACGCACAAGGCAAGAATGGTATCGGATTTTAACGACCTTTTTGAGGTCGACAGCTTCCACCTCGCCGCCGCTGCTACTACGTTACCTGTTACCTTACGAAAGCGGATTGTACCACTGAATAAACAGCGGTCGTTAAACTAAGGCGCGGGCGCGATAAACGTTGGCGGTTTTGTGTATATTAGTAAATTTAATCAAGTTCAAACTCCTTCTAGGGTGTTTACAAAATTGAATCGCACAAAAACATCTGTGCGATCTTTTAATACCTGTAATTCAGTTTCGTCTGTTTTTGTGTAATGAGTCTTTATTTTTTCACATATTTTTAAGTTGGATTTTAAATCATGCCACTTCGTAACTTGAATCAACCAAAATTCGAGCTTTGGTCGGACATCAAAACATTGTTACCAAATGTAATTGGGGCAACAATTTTAACTGGCTGTGCTGAAGATGAAAATGCTGATTGCCGTGCCTTTTAACTTTAAAATTATAAAAATATTTATGATAATACATTACTTTATTTAGCATTTCCCGAATTGAAATTAACTTTTTTTCGTGACTTTCGATTAATTTACATAAATTCTTATGAATCCAAAAAATAGATTAAAACAATTGTTTTTAAATAAAAAATAAAATTAATTATGAAAAACATTCTTAAAATATACATATTTCTTACCCTAAAAATCTCTGCCTTTGTCATGTTCTTTTTTATAACTAACCCAATAAGACGCGAATGATACATATACGTGTGCATTTTGTTAATTAATTATGAACACAGTACATACACATACATATGTAATCAAACTCATCAAATTTTCATGCAATGCTTTTTATAATGTTGTTAATGTTAAAGATAAGAGCACAAATGAAATTAACATATTTCGCATAACCATAAGTATTATCATTACAATAAATTAACAACGCTGACATAATTTAGGCCTGTTTAAATCATTATTATTCATTTAGGTCAAAAGCGTGTAACGATATGTTACATATACATACATATATACAATGACGTTTATTGGCTCGATTATTATCCCGACCATTTTCCTGTACATATATTAATTTCGATCTTATTAGGTGTTCCAATTCTCTAAATATAAAATATGTTTTAATATTATTTGTTTGGCTTTAATAAATATAAAATAAAACTAATAAATATTTAAATATGTATATATTTGTATATGTATAAAGATAAAGGAAAGTATATTTGGTTTAAACGATTCAAGCGCTTCTTTATATTTTCATTTGTTTTTATTTTATTTACGTAATTCCGAATGAGTAAGAAAAAACTCATTCTGCGGTTACAATGTAATACATTAAAATTATATTGTTACAAATGAAACGTAAGTTTAAAGTGATTAAACGTGGAGCTCGATGCCACTGCACACTCTGAACCGCCTCCAGGCAGGCTCTGGTTTCGAAAAGTTTAGAAAGCTCTGCGTAGGTCGGCAGACAGCTAAATAACGTATTGCCGTGGCAGTCATTTTATTAATTCGCTTGCAAAAACAGGTTTGGAAACAATGAACAGGTAACATTTTGTCCAGCAGCTCGACATAGATAACGATTTGATATATTTTAGCCATTACTGCATTCTCCTCGGCGCGATAATGTTGACCAATCGAAAAGCATGCGGGACATTTCTTTCGATTCTGCTTTATGCGGGATAAGAAATGGAGATTAATACGTTGGAAGCACGATATGCATCTTTAATTGGCTACTTGGTAGCATGGCGGATATGGAGCGACAGATTTGTAATATATAGCAGAAAATAATGGCGAGGAAACCACACGTGAGTATTTGCTTTGAATGATATAATTAAACTTCTAGGAAGTAATTGAACTTGAACTTGATTTGTCTGCTATTCCTTAACACATCATAAAATATACAATATATGTACATACATACATACACATATCGATAATCTTAAATGTCTTAATAGTACACTTGGCTCCCACCATTCTGATAAATATGCTATGTAATACAACTGCTATTATTTTCATGCTCTTGTCGTTCCTTCATACTTATTTTAATATCGTAAGTAATTTTTCGTCACTATATGATTGAAATGTTAATATGTATTTTATATATTAAACTTCTATAAGTATATCAAATATTTTTTATAGATTTTTTAAACCATCTTATTTCTTCTATTAAATATTAATGAGATGCAGATAAATATTCATACACGATACATACGCGTTCTTAATATATTAACATAGCATATTATAATAATCATAGTCAACATTGCCAATGTCGAATTTAAATTATTGTGAACAATTTATTCGAACAACTTGCTCATTCCATATTGGTTTATGGTAGTTTTTTAGAGCAAATCAAGAGATATTAGGAAATGGAATGTTGTACAATAATTTCATGCCTTGTTTTAAAGCAGAACTAACAAATAAAACTGTCTGAAAGTTGAAATTATTATACCGTAATTAATGTATATATTCTTGAAGTCTTTATAAGTTGCTACATTTATTGCGATATAAAAACTCACGACTAATTTTAATTTGACTTAATTCGTATATATGATCTTATTAAATATATTTAGTAGGCGTTATATTACGACTTAGTAATATTAAGCAGACTATATTAGGAGAGGTGTATAACGTACATATGAGTATTAACTATTAAATATATGTATATTGTACGTAAAGATTTTCAATGATTAATAGTTCAAAGCTTTAACATTTTCAATGATATATATAATACTTCCAACTTCCAATAAATTATTTTGTAAATATGCTAGAAATTACATTAATAAATGAAATATAAAGTTAGAAAGAAATGTGGGAAAATATAAAGTCGACGGCGCCGACACGATTTTATTGCTTTTGACGTAAATTTTTGACTTCCGAGAAGTGATAATTGTTTTTGCGTCCTCCTATTGACCAAAATTTGGTTTTAATATACTTTGATCAATACTCTCATATCAAAAGTCCGCAGTAATATCAATAAGAATAGCTTTCATATTTTTAAAACATAGTGTAGTATCGAAGTGCAGATAAGCTATAGAGCAGTATGCGAGATGCGATGTCTGTCTGCACTTCTTCCACTAATTTTCCTCTAAGAGATAAGTTGGCTAAGTTTGTATTTTGTACTTGAACTAATTTAAGTTCTAAAACTATAATTATTTTACAACTTTGATTAGGTTATGTTTTAGTTTGAACAGAAAATGGACGTTTCGCAACTGTCAAATTTAGTATCATAGACAGTGGCGTAGCTAGGGTATGTGCCGCCCAGAGCGATCCTTAAAATTGTCACCCCCCCCCCCTATAATACATTTTTTTGCAGGGTCATAAAATCAGCATTTCTTAAAATAATAAACTGGTTATTATTAAGCTCTTGTTATTCGTGAATTTATATATGTTTTAGTGCATTCACCACACTAGACGATCCCATCGCGAATATGCCGCCCCCAAGCAAATGCCGCCCGGGGCGACCCCCCCCCCCTCCACCCCCTATAGCTACGCCATTGATCATAGACTTTTTAGAGTATCATATAATTTCACCAGCGCCTATCCGTTCAAATATATTTTAACTAGTAGAAATATATATCTACTGATGAAAATGTATCTGGACTTCGATAGTGAAAATATAACTTCACCAAAAATATACATTCACTGTAAAATTTATTCATCGCAAAAATACATTCACTGTAAAGTATACAAATTTATATATTACTACGTATGGAAAAGTTGAAATCATATTATTTTATTAGCACCTGCCAGATGAATTATATTTTTACTGGTAAATATGTATATAAACAATATGTAATATATCTACCGGTGAAAATATATTCCGATATAACTAAAAAATATTTTTGAGATAGATTTAATTTTTTTAAGATTTGCCTTAATGAATAACCCGAGAATTTATGGTTTAGAATCAGGGACAGAATCTCAGCTTCTTCTAAGGTGGAGGCGAAAGGAGGCCAGTCATTTTTTTACAGTTTTATTTTTAATATTTCGATATCATTAAGACTCATAGTATTTCATTGAATGACATGCATTTTTCTGGCCAAATTCAAGGGTGCTCCCACCTGCCCCTCCCCCAAATGATGTCCCTGGCAGATACTGGTATTGTACAAAATAATCTTAAACCAATAACAATTTTAAGGGTTGATTTATTTTACGGGTAAAATATTTTTTATTTCAATATTTGCATCACATATTGATTTTAAATGTAATATTTCTTCAGTTTTTTTGCCTTTTACCAAATCTCATCATCATTTAAGTCGCGAAATAACCACATGAAACTGAATGCATTATTTATTTATTTTGCTGCATCAAATCTAGTTATCAAATTACTGATAATACAATCTATAAAAACATTAAATTTATATAATTTATCTGTTGTTGTTTCATAGCTTCTTCCTTTTTCATTAATCTGCAAATTTAGAACTTCCTAGAAAGTGGGTGCTTTTGAAGGCAATGTTCCACCCCATTTATTTCTTTTAGTATATATAAAAAATGCAAAAGAAACTTATACCTTTAGTTAGGATTCGTTATTTGATGTCAGTTTTTAGTTTTTTTATGAATATACTTTTGATTTTTTCCAGTCGGGCCCCATTTTGTCCCTCCCTCCCCCCCAACAAACGAACAAAAATGTCTGAGGTGACCTTTTTTAGCTCATTTTTTAAATTTTATTTTAAAAACATGAATTGGTTGTCCGGTAGTTGAACAGCGCTGTTTTAATATCTAAAGACAACATATCAATGGTTCTTCAGTGAAATGTACTCAAATTGTAAAAGGTTTTTTTAGTTTTTTCCTTAAAGTATAACCACCGACGTTTTATTTTATATTCTTATATTTTATCAAATTATAGTTAATAACAAATTGTAAGCAAAATTATAGTTTTAAGCCAAGAACATATATAGTATCTATATATAATTAGTATGTTTGTAAAATTATGGAGAAGATAATCTTTTATTCGTGGAAGCTTATATTTTTTCTTTTTCTGTGTCTTGTGTGTCAATAATGGTTGTTTACAGAACGTTTTCAAGATTAAATAAATACATACCAACGAATATATCTACTCTTGCTTAATAAAAATATTTTTTTCTAAATTCCACTTTAGATTATTTTGATATAATATTCTAACTCTAGCTTTAGATAACTACTGTTTTAGTATTTTTCATTTTTTATTATCTTAGGTATCTTGGCACTATCTTAATTATTTTTAATCAACACAGATTGTATTATGTATCATATGTGCTACACAATACATAGCAATGAAGCATTATATCATATTAGGATGTAACTTTTTTAAGTAATGTCGGTTCAACAAACTTCTCTGCCAAATAAGCTCCATAGTGATCTTATTGATTACTTCACAGCGACGTTTACGGTTGGTGTCGCTCGTACGATCCGAGAGTAGATACGCGGTGTTTGCTTTGAACTGTTGAAATAGTATCTTATAAGACAAGGCTTCAAATTAGATAATCATAATTGCTGTATGTGTCTGTCTATCTCTAACTCTTTAATGAGAAATGACAGTGATTAACGGTCCGATATTTTTCTATCGCCTTTAAAACGTTTTACAAAATCTAGTTTCGTTTTATGTTTTCTTTCGGAAGAAATATGTATTAAAACTTTTTATTATAGACTGAAATAGAATGTTTGCTTGATTCATAATAATAAGAATGTAATTCGATCAGTATGCTTACTGGCGTAATCGTTATTGTTAAAAAAATAAGCCGCCTACCAACTGGTGACAGTATAAGTAGATGGATACCCCACAAGGTCCAATATATTATATAGAGGTGATAGGATTAAAGCGTACGCAAAAAACGCATATTTTATTCAGCTTTAAATATGTTTTATCAATACCTGTGATAATCGATCATTTCTTAGGATTATTATAAAAAACATTTATGAAGTATTATGTTGTTTATAATTATTTAATACTAGACAATATGTGACTGACGTTTCAACACAGGATCATTTATTCGTATCAAAATTTAATTAATTATGGTATTAAAAACTGACATTTAGTAGTTGAAAGTTAAATATGTGTGACTGAATCCCAGATTTAACTTTCAGTCTGAAAAAATGGGTGTTTATCTCATGTTTTTATGAGGCTTAACGTAACATTCACATAGGTTGAAGAATAAGAAGAAAGTACGTTTTGAACCCGTGACCCACAGGCGTATCCGACACACTACTGAGCCACCGGTCGATAAAATTATACACACTATAATTTAATCGCAAGCTCGAGCAGTCGCGAAACGTAGTTTAGGAAGTCATAAGGGCGTGTAGTGGTAGTAACGTCGTGTCAAAGGCAGATTTTCAACGTTCCCGGGATTACACGTAGCGTTCGGTCGTTTTGAAATTGTAATTACATAAGCCGGCACGCCGTACCGGCTTTCTCGGCATTAACCGGTACCGTGTTTACAAGGTGGAAAAGGAGGGAGCGCGGTGTGAAGTCCGCCATGATAATATAATGTTACCAGTAATGGTAATTGGCCTTAGTGCCTTAGCCGGCGGAGGTCGTGATCCCGAAACTGGTGGGATCCGATGTATCGAATCTGTGCACGCCATGTAAATGCGCTCCGGCTATGATAATAATTAAACTCTGCAATGTTACTTACGACAAATTTTCATTCATGCCCGTTAACCGCTAATGGTGGTCAGAGCTGCGCCTCGGGGTGTTATGGCAAAAAATAATTTATTATGATAATGAGCTGTAATTGAATATGGCTCTATAGTGGCGTGCTCTCGCCGCAAGACATGCGATTCGATAAAAAAATATAGTCAAAATATCCCATAAAGTAGACACACTCACGCGATTGGAGAGAATTTCTTTTTTTTTGTTTATTGCTTACAAGTATAGAGAGGTATCGTTTTTTTACTTCGATCGGATATGGAGCATTACAACATATGTATATATTTTTAGAGTTTCTTCCGTGACTTTCATTGGCAATCTACTTACATTTTAAGAATATCTAATAAAACCATGATTAATAAATTGAACCTTTTAATTCAAGTTTTCCAGCGCTCATAAGTACATCTATAAAAAATATTTTGTCCGAGTGTGCAGTCATGCATGCGCTTAAAGTTTCTTGAAGCCAGTGCCCCCCTCTAATTTGTTCACAATTTTCGAATAATTCTATTATGTGAAACTTTCTTAAATGTTATTGACATACATTTTCACGACAGATAAAATCGAAAATATTGCTAAAAACTTTGAACAGTAAATACAATATTTACATTAAGGCAAATCCTAGATAGAAAAAAAATATTAATTTAGTTACCAAACATTATCCATAATTACTGGGAAGTCTTTAAGCAGATATATTTATATATTTTCACTGATAGTTATACATACATTTTTACCATTGAAAATATAATTCATCTGGAAGGTGCTAGTAAAATTATATGATTTCAACCTTGTACAAAATTATTATGTTTAAATAAGTTAATATATAATATTTATCTATTTGTAGCTAAAATAGTAAATTATACAAATTACCATCGCTAAAGATAAAAAATTCTAAGATTTACCAAGTAAATGTATGTATGTACCAAAATAGTTTGAGAGCTTCTCATAATAATAATACAGTAATAGTCGTTGTTAAAAATATTTAAGATGTTTAGTGGTTGTAAAAACATGTTCGAACAACGTTCAAGAATTTATTGATACATAAATATAACGAATTGATCCTGGATGGATTTATGATTGAGTCTTAAATAACATAAAAAACACAATAACTTTTGAAATTGAGGTTATATACTAAATTGGTATTATTTGTATTATTGAGGGTGTGATTGGTGGTTTATGTCGTTTATATCAATTATAAATTTATATGTAAAATCAATCGATCGATCATATATTTATATATATAGTTTATAAGACATACGAAGTCGTTAATTCGTTACGAATAATATAATAAAATATTTCGAAATAGCTATAGATTATTTAACAACTATGTACACTAAATATATAGAACTGGATATATTTATTAAATATTTCTGAATAATATATCAATAAAAACGCTATAGTAAATCAGTATTATGACACCCATTACAGATTACACTATCTATAAAAAAATATGTAAATTATTATGGACACATTTTTCAACGTAAAACGATCGTTCTCGGTCCTTCCTTATAATTTTTGATTTGTTTTATTACACAGGAGAATAATGTGGAGTTTGAAGAGCGTAAAATATTACCAACACGGATAATTCTACCTGTTCTCCGTTGAACTCGCCCGGCGAGAATCGATAAGGACAGGTAGAGAGACGGGTGCTTTATACGAGGAATTTACGATTGACTCACCACCGCTTCGCGGGAGACGACAACAAAAAAAGACACTACAAAAACTACATCATAAAACCAAAGTAGATATTGTGAAAAAAAGCGATTTGAAGCGTTAATTAATATTGATATTTTACGCCAGGTATTTTTATTTTTTAGAATATGTAAAAATAAGATGAATATAATAGTTTATGTATCTTTTAAATACATTAAAACTACTCAAACTAGATTTCTGACACAAAGGTATATTGATCTAACATAAAATTACACCCTGATTACCCTGATTATCATTTTTAGTTATCGTAAATTTTATTTTTTAGCATTTATAACGTCTATAACGAATCATATTCAGCTTCCGATCGCAATGGAGACAATCGAACCTCACTGCTGATCGTCTGTTTTCGCCATAAACGAAATTGACATTTTAGACATGAAGTACGGTTTTGAGAAGCTCAATCGCTTAGTTCCACAGAACTGGACTCTTGATTATTGACTTTATATTAAAGGCCTAACAGGTTTAATTTTTAATTTTTCATTCATTCATTTTTAATTTGTCACTTAAAATTTCACCGTTTCCTGATTTGTGATGTGCGAAAGTCCTGATATACTATGTATAAAAAAGTCACCCCGATCCGCAAAAAGTGTGATAAATCGTGTTTCGAAGACCAGCCGCTTTTCCTTCGGCATCTGCTAAGTTGTTTAATACACATCTTTACATTATATCTACAATCACTGTCGATAAGCGCTAGTAGACCAACATCACGGGTTTCGTCCGAGTCGTTCTACGGTCACTAACCTCTTGTGCCTTGCGAAAGCGGTGACAAAATCCCTCGATTCTTAAATTCTGGTGCTATATGTGCATTGTAGAATAAAATACTAGTTCTTAACCAATATACTGAGAGTACTTTGGCTCTCCAGCTTAACTTTGTGTGCACTTCAAATCGATACACACTAAAGTAATAAAAGAAAATAATAACATTAACTCATTAATCTTAATTGATTACAAGCTCAAATAGTTATAATCCATTATGGAGCTCATCAAGCATATGTAAAAAATAGTGTAATTAACAAATAGACTGTTAAACGAAATAGACGCAGTACAATATAATACTGATATTTTAAAACGTACGAAAAACGACGATGATCGCATGCCACGTGAAGAATGGTCTTATATACAATTTTATTTATTTCAAATAAAATTGGGTGATTCTACCGATCTTACAAATTAACCGAAAATATTTCGTTAAAATTTCAGATTTGTCATGTGTTCAATTGTAGAATAAGTTTGGGAAACCCTGTAATAGACTATGTGTGGTACATTTTTAATTTATTTAAAGCCGGGTTTTTGTGTTAAAATATTATGAACTTCTATTGTAGAAAATGAGAATTTTTACTATAAAATCGTTCCACTGCAACTAGTTTTTTTATTAGCATATGCAACTTTAGTTGTTCTTCTACTAGACATAATTTAAAACAGAATGTCCTAATCGACTTTAAATTTCCATCTTTATTAATTTATATATGTAGTTATATTGTAGTTCTGGTTTTAAGCATCTTCATATTTACATGTATTTATTTATTAAAAAAATCAAATCATAACACTAGTTTAAAGGCTTTACTAATAAACTAATAACTCACATTTAACTTACTTAATTTGAGACATAATTTCTAATTAAATAGAAATAACTTGCCGATAACTGCAACCCAGCATTTTCTTCTTCTGATATGTTTCAGATATTGCATTATAGGGGAACGATGATTTTTCAGAAAATGTTTAAAATATAACATTTACGATTAAATTGATAAAAACCTTTCCTATAAAATATATTATTATCAAATCAAAAACTTTGGTCATACATTTTGATATAAAGAAAATCATCGACCTAAATGCTCAGCTTTAGTGCTGTTAACTATGATTGTTTCTATAATACAATGAGTCTGATATTTTTACCATTATGTAAATAACCAGTAAAAACCATACTTCCGAAAATCTCTATAAACATTTATTTTGATTCAATTCAAATTAATTTTTACTGGCAATCGGACATAACTTGTTTTAAATTCCACATTTTCGGGTAGCACACGTTCTTTAAAAAAACAATTAACTATTAATTTTCTTTAAAATTACTTTAATTTCGATATTATTAAAATGATTGATTATATTGATTGTATGTGCTAGCTTCTGTAATTTATTTCGTGACCAGAAATATATAGATAAATAAAAATTAAAAATTTAACAAGGGGTTTAACCAATAGTTATCAAGTGCCTTAATTATTTTACTGGGAATGTTTTTAATGGTTTACCAAAATGAATAAATAACCTGATTTGTACAATATATTATTTTATAGACATTAGTTTATTTATTAGTATAGTATAGTCATTTATATAGCTAGAATGCAGTATAGTAAATTTGATAATTTAATAAGATCAATAAACTAAGACAATTAATAATTTTACATATTATATAAGTTATGATATTAAATCTTAAGTTGCCATATAAACTATAACAGAAAAAATATACATTTATATAAATAGACAACACAAATAATTCGTTTTAGCTTAGTTGGTTTTCATAAATAATAATAATGTCTATACTATCGGAACGTTAAGTATATTCGTTTAATTTCATTCGATTATCCACTTATCCAGTCTTGGCACTTTACCACTCGGAGATAAGTGGCGAACTACAGTTAGTCATACAACAGTTTGAGTGCTATTAAAATTTGACATATTTTAATCAATTAAAGTTTATATGCAACATTCAATAATATTTTCTGATTTTTTATCTTCTTATAGTAATCATAATTCATACAGGAGAGGCGATAAAAAACCACAAAACAAAACAACCACAAGAACCAGAAGAGAATCCAGCAAAAAAATCAATTCGATACGTTAATTAGCCACGATCTGGCAACGCCTTTGCGTCGAAGCGTTATTTTTTTCTCCGCCGAATCGCCGTTAAATTGAACGGTTTCGATTTCGAGAGAAAATTACAGCGAGATGAGAGAAGATTGAGATGCTGCGAGCGAGCGGCAATTTGCTGTTTTCCCATGCAGGGCAATTTGCCGGGGTCTTCTTACCTACCGCGAGTGTGTGTGTCTGTCTGTATTCAAACATTTATAAATAGGTTGTTCAAAAAGTTTCTGAACTTTTTAAATAGCGTGTGAGTATAAAATAGTCCTAATTATCGCATAATCTTCACCCCAAAATGTATGTACCTGACAAACAATGCTCAACATTTTTATGTGAATTCACTTTGCTGCTCGATAATGGTAGGTTCACTCATTGAGCGGCACCGCCATCTTTTTTGCACATCAATTACGTCACATAAAACTTCGATAGTCCTTCCATCTAGCACTGACATACTTTGATAATATGGAAAAATATGTTATAACACAATAAAGAACGATGCAAGCATATGAATTTTTTTCTTAGATAAATAGATTTGATACATATCGTTTGCCAACACGCCACACATACAAAAATGTAAATTGTGCTCAAACCCTACTGTAAATAGAAATATATTTTGGAAATAAAGTCGTGTGTGTTACACACGCGATTTATTTATCTTTTAGACACAATTGTTAGTGTAAATTGATCTTTGGGTATTTAAGGGTAATTTACCAAAGATACGGCAAGTAATGTTTTGCTTGGTAGTTTATTACTATAATAGAAATAATTATTTATTTTATTTGTAAAAAAATCTTAATATATCAAGAACTTTTTTGCATTTATAAATATAGCACATATGATATTCTATGTGAAATAAAATACTGTACTGAACCTAAAAGTTTTATAGTTTCTCTATGTTTTTCATACTAAGTTTCCCTTTCTATTTTATGAGGATATTGCTATTTCAAAATCTTTTATAGATATAAAATTTTATAGATGCAATAATAGTGTTTATTATTTCTTGATGCTTTCATTTTATCGAGAAGTGAAAAAAATTATGCATATTTCTCATTTAATAAAAATACAAGTGTATCTAATTAAAAGTAAATATTAATATTATTGCAGTATATATATTTGTATACAAAAACTTTTTACTGTTTCATTTACCATCGTTTGGGTCAATATTTACGCAGGTAAATTATATTATAGTTTATAATTAAAATATAAACGAACGCGAAAAATGTTAACACTTATTACTAAATAGAAGTATATAATTATTACATAATTAATTCATTTTAAATTCCTATATAAAACATAATTATTATACTGACTAAAACATTAAATGCCATCTTAAAAGAATCCTTGCAAGGACTTAATAATATAACCATTTTTAAAGCATGTATATCCTTGCATTCTTTATTTTTTCTTGGCAAAAAATGGTCGAAGAAGTCCATACAAAATATTTACTAATCATAATTCTTAGAGTCGGTCATAAAACTTATATTTTCAAAAAATGTTTTGAAGTATTATTTGAAAATCCCGGTTCCTTTTTTCACTACCTGCTTCATCAGTGAATTTAGTATATTTAAAACTATTGTTTATTTTTAAAATTGTAGTGATTATGAGCCATATTAAAATATTTGTATAAATGTACTTTTTAACAAAAAAAAACACATTATATGAGAAATTTTGACTTATTGAGAAATGAGAAATCATAATTTTTGCATTTTTCTTATGAATTTTTCGAAAATATTCTCAAAGGAAAATTATTTCAAAATATGTGAAAAAGAGTGTTTTATAATATAGTTTGAATAAATTGTAGGAGGTCTTACCAGCTGCACCGTTAACGCTGAGGTCTTTTGAACGACCATTTCAAATATTATGGAAAGGACTATAAAAGAGACAATAAAAGAATACTTAGCACTACACTAGCACTTTGCGTAATTTCACAGCCCACCTACTTGTTAGCACATCCGCTCGTAAGTACCAGAAAAATACCATTTTTGCGTAAATAACGCGCGATATACAATGCGTCTATCCGGCATAAAAAACGTTATTGTATTTACCCCTTGCATTAATGACTTTCGAAAGTTCCACCCTGCGGTTTCATTTCTGCAAGGCGTGAACATATTGCGTTTGTAAAATAGTTAAGCGATGCAATTGTTCCACCAACATCCGCATCTATTATTCGCCAGAGTTGTCTCGAATTAAGAGTATGTCACATCGCGATTCAAAACGTGACGACCAAACGATTCGGGACGAGACAATCAAAAGATTCGAGACGAGACACACAAATCAAAACGAGACGATTAGATCCACATAAGAGACATCAGCGGAGCATCCAGAGGACACCGCTTCTCTGTGGTCTATTTCTCTGTGGTTACCTGATCAAAAAAACTGTTACCAGCTTTTCCGGCATCTATTTTGACTCAATGCCTCAAAATAAATATTTAACATTTTTCTTGTAACATAAATTTTGCTTCTTTTCATTGAGCCAATGCAGGAATTATATTGCCACATATTATTTGTAGTAAATAATAAAAATGCTTTATTGCAGTACTGCACAGGGTCAAATTTCGCGGCAATAAATTCCAAGAGGCGCCAATCACAACAGTTTCGAAACAGAATCAACTCCAAACGATGCGCTAATGAGATACTATCAAAAAAATGGATTGTTGGATAGAAATGTAAAAAATGATCATCAGTATAACCGATCTTCGCTGTACCGCCAGATCGAGCGATAAAAGCAATTTGCTTTGGATTGGATCGCTATTTACAATTGCCTCATTGAATTGCTCGATTTATACGATTGGTTTAATAATAATTGTATAATACGTGATCAATTTTATTTTCGAATCAATGTGTCTTAATGTAGATAATATATTGCCTTTGCAAAATATCGAAGTTTATAAAATGCAGTGCACCTAATAAACATTATTAGCAGCTCAAATTGATAAAGAGACAATTATTTATTTTTATGGATCTAATTATTAGTTTTCTATTTATATTATTGTCATAAGGAGTTGCATATATTGCAATTTTTTCTAAGCCTTCTCTTTTCGAGGATTTTACTTTTAATTTTTTGAGCATTTATTAAAAAATAAACGTAATAAATTCTGACGCCTTTGTCGAATGTTTTCATAAATTCTGAGAAGAAGTAATGTGTATTAAATATAAATTACTTTGAATAAATACGAAACATTTTGGTGTTTATCTGAGATTAAGTTAGTAAAGATCCTGCTCAGCAAAAAAAAAATTCGCAGCGTAAATTTAAAATAAATCTCCCTTTAAATAAAAATCTGGATTACTCCATTATTATTATAGAATCTATATGTATATTATCACTTTAACCAAATGCGTTAATTAAAGTTGCAAGTTAATTAAATCGTTATGAACTAACACAATGTCAATAAATTTAACGCTGTGCTAATAATAATGTAATATAAACACGTTCATCCGTATTTGCGAATATAATTAAACTCAGTAGTACTACCATAATAATATTATGAAGCAATAATGTTAATAACGCAAAGGCAGCGTTCGTCGATCCGTTTCAGAATACAAACACACAAACACATACATGCATACCGCAGATGCCAGATACCAAAAAGGCTCGTCGAATCTCATTATGACATACCCACGCCGGATTTATTAATATCACGCTTCGCGTAAGCAGATCGTGAGATGAGTAATTGATTTCTCACTTTCACAATTTTAATTTGAATTACACGAGCACAGAGGAGGTAATGAGGATAGGTAGGAATTATGAGCATCTTCAGCGCGATGAGGATCTAATCTCTTTTAATTACGGCGTCGTGTCGAGGTTGTTTCGATCCCTACTATGTGATGTTTGTAATAATGTGGTACATGTTTGACTTCATATATCGCTATTTTTTGATATCTTCATACTGGAATTAGTACAATAAAGGTTCTAGTATTAAATATTTGAGACCATCAATTTACTTTGTATAACAAGTTGTTATTCTTATCTTCCCATATTGAACATGTTGTTGTTTTTTAACATAACATTGTTAATGTTAATTTTTACCAGTCCATACTTGGGATTTTTCTTGGCGGATCTCGATCAAGAGAATCCCATTTGAGAATTTTTAACAAATTAAAATTTATTTACCGAAAGTATTATTGGTAATAATTATTTATTTAAATTAAATTAAAACTAGTGTGATCTAACAGGTTAGCAAAAAATCAGTACGTTGTATTATTACAATACACAAACATATAATCATAAAATATTGAAATTAAATGATACGAACTGGACCAGCTCATCTGATATTAAATATATCAGGATCCGCAAAACAATTTTGACAATAATAAAATCGATTTTTTTTTAATAAAAAAACGAGACCTTGCTTCAATTCAAAATCTGGTGCAAAAATTGCAGTATAAGCATCATATAAAGTATCCCAACTAATAACAAAAGCTGAAAACTCCCATAATATAGTAAAGAAACTAATTCAGGGACATCATTTCAGATTTTTCCAGTGGTGAGTGCAAAAATTGGTATAGTCAGTGGTCGATTTTTTTAATATTTAGATTTCATTAAGATTCGTGGTATTTCATTAAATGACATTTTTCTGGCCAAATTCAAGGACAGGAGAATCCCCCCTCCTGCCCCATAATGACATCCCTGTTTAGAATTCACGGCAAAAACGATAAAATCGTGCCGTTGCCGTTGCAGTGGAAACGTTCGGATATCTAGCGTTTATATTAAAAAAAATTAATACAATATTACGACTTACAATAAGTGAGAATCGATTAAAGCACATCTAAACCGAATTTTGACCAATTGAGAGTGCAAAAAATAATTATCCCTTCTCAGCATTCACAAATCCACGTCAAAAGCAATAATATCGTGTCGACGCCAATAATTATTATTATTTATTACTTAATATCTCATATAGTAGTTTTTATATATGTTTACACGTTCATACATATGTATATTGTATTATAGAATAATTCTCTAATTCATTATAAGTCATATTGGGATGAAATTATTAGTTCTTTCACATATTATATATTCACAAAATAAATTAATATTATATTTAAAAAAAACTATAATTATAATTGATACTTTAATTACGACTATAAGTTATTATCGAAAGTGTTTTTTATTATTATTATGTAAATATAAAAAAATATCAGACGCTTTTGACCTCCAGTAATTATCGAGCATAGCAAGTTGTCTATGGGTCAAATGTCAGTAGATACGTTAATAATTAAAACTATTTATCATATTTATTGAACAATAATTACTGGCGTTTTTTCTCATATTAATATATATAAAAATTCATTAAAAGTAAATTTTAATACAATTTTTAAATTATATTTATCAATATATTATTATTCCATGTTTATAAATATGTACATATTATATAATACAAAATATAACTTATTTATATCCTCTCTATTCACACTGCTTCACATTTAGCCGACGTACTCTTGTCAGAAACGAGAAAAGGGAAAAGAAACAAATAAACACCCAAAAAAATCACTATCAAAAATCAAGACAAGGTAAGCGAACCGTGGGG
Organism: Plectrocnemia conspersa; assembly: GCF_051122295.1. Lineage (NCBI taxonomy): Eukaryota > Metazoa > Arthropoda > Insecta > Trichoptera > Polycentropodidae > Plectrocnemia > Plectrocnemia conspersa. Next base: position 9,539,609 of record NW_028277174.1, on the reverse strand, counting down.
TTTTTTCTGTTCATTCAACAACCCCCCGTTCCGACATTTTGTTTTTTCCTTTTTCTCTCGCTGTGCGATTTCCGACATCCCTTCGCCGCCCATTCTGGTCTAATTCCACGATATCTTTTTAGCCAGAAAAAAAGAGTTCTTTTTTGAAAAGTGGAACTACTTACCGTCTGCCCCCTTTCTACGAAATACAGGGAGATATATAAGACGCTTTACTATTTAAAAATATATTAATACATTTTTGATTCGTATTTAGGTTTTAATTATGAATTTGTGACATAATTGCGATATAAAAATCGCTATAATTTTTTTTCTTCAAAATTATAGTTTTCTGTGAAACGGATCCATTATTTTTTAAACATAATTTGATTATAAAAAATAATGCTTTATTATTAGCGAATTTTTAATATGTGTGATATAGTTGTTTTTAATTAATCATTACGATATTCATCTGTGAGATTAAGAAAAGCTAAGAAAATCTAATCTGTGACAGTCGATCGTGATTATTATTACACAATAATCAATAATTCCGGTCTTCCAGACAAAATGAAAATTTAAAAATATCAGGGTTCAATGGGGATCGAACCCAGTTCTATCAGGTAATAGTCACCGACTTATACTAGTTTTAGTATTCCTGTGTTATTTGATTCGTGTCAAGCCTCAATAAATCATGCATTAGTTGTACCGAAAAGGAAATTTTAGCGTCATGTCGTTAATCAATTGTTTTCGGAAGTTCTTTCTAGCGGCATATAAAAAAATGGTCCGTTTGTTTAATGTCTTATCATATCTTGTACAATAGCTTGCCTTGATTTATAATTACTACATCGCGACAATTCAGGATAGTCGCCACACTAGACCATTATATAATATTACTTAGACAGGGCCTTTAGAAGAAAATGTAGGCAAGGCAATAAAATCAATGGAATAAAATATATATTCGATTACAACATTTAATTATTTCATAGAAGCTTTGCACGTTTTATTAAACTTTATAATATATAAAGTAGGCAATATCAGTATGAAAATTATCGGCATAAAAATTTAATGTTATTCATTTACAATGTTTAACCACAGAATAGAATCAATCGATAAGTGGAGGAACTTGAACTCCTGCTCAACTTTGATAATGTCAATGGTTAACTTCTATTTTTATAGAACACATACTGAATATACCAGTAGCGTCTATCGGGGGTGACGAAATTTATACACTTCAATCCACCCCATCGTCACTCTCGTCCCTCTTTCACATTAAACGCTCCCATAGAGTTTTCTCTCTTTATCTCCTGACAAATGTTCTCGTTTCGGCGAGGCCGCAGCCGTAAAGATTGTTCTACCGGAGCGGTTGCGAAAACCGGTTCCAGTGCCTCCGGGATTATAATTTTATTTATTTATATGTATTTATTTTCCGACCGCTTGCTTCTCCTTTTTTTGCTCTTCGTCTTCTCCTCTCCTCGTTCCACCTCCAACCTTCTGCGCTAATTCGGCAATAAATTTAACAAAATACGCGCACGGTGAGCGCGAGGCGTAAAAAAATCGGAATGTAAATCGAATTTAATCGCTTAACTCTAATAGTATAATTATTTCGTTAAAAATCGACAGAAAAAATGCTGACGATTCAATTAAGCAAAGTGCAACTCAATACGTCATTAGTTTTATGGTAATTATTGTTGTTGAATATTATTATAAAATAATGTGGTGAAAAAAATTAAAAAATTTTGATCACGATAAAAAAAGTGCTATACATATTTGTTTTAAATTTATTTTAAAATATATTCACATTATTCCTTGTCGTTTTAAATCACGGTTATAAATTGTGTAGATAAAAGTAATAATAACCGATTAAAAAAATATTTTTTATTATTTATATTCAATATTTTTATATGGATGTAAAAGCAATATACGTAAAAACTGGTATAACCTAAAAGACAATGTAAATTATATATTTGCGGCTTGATATAAGAACAACCACGTCAACGTCATTCTTAGATAAAATGAGTTTTTTATATGCATGAAATAATTTATAATGACATTCCTTGAACACAATAACAACAAATGTCAAGATTGCGTTCATTAGTTTGTTAATATAATATAAGCTTTTTATGTCCTGATTTTTTCAATGCGCAGAAACATAATGTTACTCCAGCTAAAACACTACTCTATAAATAAAAATTATTAAGAAACGAAAAAAACGGTTAAACGCATTACAGGCCGATGACTCAAATGTACGTCATTAAAACAAGTTTACTAATTTACATATATTTTAATAACAGCAATATGTTTGTATAATTATAATCAAATTTTCGAAAAAGTGCAAAAATATGATGAAAAGTGTTACAAATAACCAATTCTGTTATAATACAAACTAATGGTTGCCATACAAAAATATATTTTATAAATAATGAAATCTTAACTCATGAATTTACTAAACACTAATAAAAAAATTATAACTATATTTTTTTAAATTATAGTCCGTTATAATAAAATTTGTGATTTGTCCAGTTTATCCAATGAAAAAATGTTAGTGTATAAATCACAAACATCAATAAAAATCTATTACGAGTAAAAGTTAATATATAAAATGTGTAGTTAACCAAAACCAACTGTGAAATTTAAACACCACAATATGAAACATTTACATATTTCAAGAAAAAACTGCCCCTTTTAAAATCAATTACAGCAACAAATCAATTTGTTGATATTGTGGTTAAGCTTTCAATGTTTTGTAACTCTAGGGTTGTGACTTAGCAGCCAGAAAGACGCCGTTGAAAACTTGTAATAATTTATTAGTTAATATTACATGTATTGTGGCAAACTATTGTGAGCGAGTATCATTATTCTCCGAGCGGTGGTGGAGAAACTAGCGGAGGGATGATGTCCAGTATATGGTCCTCAGAAATCTTGTAGTTATGGCAGCGACAGCTCCTTTTTGGTTATAATAATCAACAATAATCAACATTCTTTGCTCTTTTTTGGTTATAATAATCAACAGGAATTTTTTAATTTAAATTTTTTTCAATCACTAAAAGCTAATGAGTTCCACACGCATTTCTGCAACACACGACATGTAATACGCTCTTTAGATGATTTCAAAATTTAAATAATATTTTGTTTTGAGCACGGATAATCGATAGTACACTGTAATTTAATATACATGTATATCATATTTTTTGCAAATATTTCAACCATTGAACGTCGCACCTGGCAATGAACTAAATAGCACATCGTCCCCCATCTCGCTCACAACGATTCTCGTGTCGCCGAGGTATCTTTTAATAACGCAAATTAAAATATATTACATTCATATACCCACAGGTAACCGCATCGTTCACGAACATCTGAAGCACGTAAAACAAGTATATGCCGCCGAGTAAATTCTGCGGTTGCACATTGTTGGGTGTGGAGATTCGGCTTATGTACTGTTCCCGGTGGCTTCTCTCATACCTCTTGATACCTCTCCCGGCATAAAACGTTCTTTCTTCGTGTTTTATTTTTTTTCATATAAAAAAATCTCAAGCGTGTTGAAATGCAGCAGCAGCTATCTATTTAACTTTTATGAATTCCCCCAGTCTCCCTTTATGTTTCGTCTTCTTTTTGTGCCATTTACAGCCACGTGTGAAATGGCAATCCCGGCAAACGTTCCAATTCGTTTTTAGCACTTTTTCATTATTATTTTTATATGATATAATTAATGACTGTGGAGGCTGCGGGGGGGACTTGCTCCTGAGAGATTACACGATTAATCCCCAGCAAAGCGTTTAGCTCAGTCGACTGTCAAAACGGATTTAATAAAAAAAAAAAACGTTATGAAGACCGTGCAGAATTGGAGATAACGATAAATGAGCCAATTTTTATATTACGGTAATTAGTAATGTGCGAAAATCCCTTTTTATCACTCTATATATGTACATATAATATGTATATTAAATTTTTAGTCAATCTCTATTTTAATATAACTCATCTTTACCACAAAACATCTATAAACTACGTTAGCTAACATTATTGAGTTTTTATTTGATTATTATTTGATATAAAGGAATAAAATATAAAACCATGTAATTTTTAAACTTGAACCTGCTTTTATATAAGATAAACTTCCAATATAAACAAATAATAATGTCATAACGTCAATCACCTATAATTATCACTGTTAAAATAAATCGAGCATTATTAAAACAACACTTCAACGAAAGTGCTAATTATCTAATAAAATAATTAATAATAATTATTATTAGAAGTGATAAGAATTATCCTTGGTTCATTAATAACGATTTTATTATGGTTTCTTTAATTGAATGTTTAAAAATATCGTAATAATAAATCGATACAAATCGTAACAATAAATTATTTTTGTTTTAATCGACTGTAATATACAACACATTTTCTCTGGTTATGTGAACGCATTATTGTATAAGAATTTATTATATAGCATGAACAACACATAAACGATTTTATTGGTAGTTATTTCAGAATTAAATAATTACAGCTTTAACCAATATAACTATTTATATGAAATTTCCACGTAAATTGTCCGCGTTTAGTCTACAAAGTCTTAGATATAATTATTAGCTGCAAAAACGTCAGGAAGTTATCAAGATATTATATTTAATAATTAAACATTCTGGTAAAAACGTCTATAAATAATAGTATTACTGGGGTATTGTGTCGTTGCTGAACCTTTTTATTTCTTATAGTAATTATCTAATTAAATTTACGAAAGTAAAATAACTTTGAATATGATTCTATTAAATTACGATAATTTAGATCGATAATAACATCTAGCAATTTAGATTTTTATCCTGAATTCTCTTCTAACACCAATACAATAAAATTGCTCCAATTAAAACAAAATATATTTCATCTTTAAAAATACTCAATATTTTTAATTAATCCTGCTGCCGAATACCTATGTTAAATCTCAGTATATTAAACCAAAAATATTAATATTATAAAAATACTTAACATTAAAAACAGATCGTTTTGATTTTAAAGGGGAAAAATAATACCAGCAATTGAGAAAGTCCGCAGATGCACAATATTAACTCGAAAGTATGAGTATTTTTTGTAATTTCGGCAATTACAAAGTGTTTTTTCCTAATCATTCTGTTTGTCGACTATTGCTGTTATAAATAACGTCAAGATAAGAACATAAGATTTACGAAAAGGGGCACAATGGAGAGGGAGGGGGGGGGGAGAAAGACTTCATACGTTGTTAAAATACACAAAGATTTTTATGCTGTTATTAGAAATTGAACATTAAAAAATGTTAAAATAATAAATAAAAAATGGCAACTATAATATATTCGGTATTCGTATATTTAGATTGGAGTCTCTAATGCCGAGCTACCAGGGTTTTGGCCAGAGCCACCACACTGCGGTCATTGAGATTTTAAATAATTATAAAAAATACCTCTAAAAATATAATGTGTAAATAGCCTGTAGCACGTCTTACCTGAACCTCTTTCCTTCCAATACTTAAATATGCAAAAGTCACTAAGTTACAGGAAATACAGTTCAAATACAGAATCGTTGCAATAGGGTTTTCAATACCGGTAATACCGGTATTGGGGGGAAAATTGACCTTCGATACTACCGGTATTACAAAATGAAATACCGGTAGTACCGAAACATAGGTAGTATATTTTATTTGTTAAATACTTAAAACTACAAAAAATTTGATGCCCATAATACTTGAAAGTAGAAGCGGAGATTAAAATTTTAATTATTGCAGCGGATTAACCTAAGTAGTGTTATCGGCGTTGGATATCAAAGTAGAATAATATTATGCGGTATATACGTATTTTTTATTATATAATATTCACATAAACATTTATATGTATTTAACTTATATTTAATTACGTTTAACGTGAGTGTAAATAAATAAATATACGAATGCTAATCTTTGTAAAATATATATTATTGATATATTTTAAAATAAATATCAAATATGCAATAACTAAAATAAAAATATATGAATATCGCAAGCATCAATCACATACATCTGTATGTAGAAAAAATATGTCGCATTTTGAAAAATTTTGTTCGCACTCTTTCGGATAATCGTAACTGTCAAAAAATTATGAATATTAAAAGAATATATTTTATTGGAATAAATTGACTAGTGGTGCTCTAGCACCTGGTATAAACACTTAGGAAGCATTCAGTAGCGGTAGATGAAAGACGATATTTTTTCAAAGATTATGTTTACTTAGACTTTTTGCATCAAAAGAAGAAAAAATTGCCGCCTGCATTTTTTTAAATATTTTTACCCCCGCGAGAAATCCTACGGCTCCCAATTTGGGAAGCACTGATGTATTGAATCAATAATAGTGAAGAATTAATGGAACAAAAATATTTTTGTACACAGTCGTCTTATTGATTTTTATTTGTATTCGTAGGTAACACAATAAAGGATCAGCGTAAAAAGTGTTTTTTAAAGTAAGGAAAGTTGCTTAAACGCTTTTTACCAAAAAGAAAAAAGGAGACGACAATAGTTTTCGCATCTTCCTTCAATGTCTTCAAAGAAAATGGTCCAACTCTTGAATCCTTGGATATTTTTGCAAAATTAGCTAGCATGTATTAACATTCAATAATATATTACAGTATAAACTTACCAATTAAGCATTCAGTTTGACTATAAATTAATGGACATCTATCAGATAAGCAGACTAAGCAACGTTTAAATATACTAAACATAACAATTAAGTATAATTGTAATTTAATTGTAATATAATAAAAAAACAAAGCAAAATCAAACAAAAAAATTCCACAATTTTTAATTTTGTTTATAACATTATTATCCGTGCTGGATGTAAACATTGTAAACATTAAAAGAAAAAATAATATAAATAAAATATTTTATATATCGAAACAATAATTCCCGGAGTATTCGCATTCTTTGGTTTTGCTAATCAATAAACATGGCGAAACATACGAATGGTATTCGGATTATTTTTTCGTTTTTTATTACTAATTAATTAAAAAATAATAATGTCAGCATCGGTAATACCGATAAAACTATTATTGACATGGTTTTTTTCTCAGTAATACCGGTATAAATAATCCCAAATTTCAATATTGCCGGATTTATGTAACCATTGATACACTGTACTTGTAAATAACTAAATAGTATTATGAATAAAAACAGAGATTTGAATTCCATTCCCATATCATTAATGATTATGCAAGAAGTCTGGGAAGGAGAGGATCGCTGATCTCCTTCCATTTCCCCGATCATATATAAGCCGGAACGCTGCCATATAAAATTCATTTCCACTGGTAATACAAAAGATTTGGGCTCCGAGCTCGCCACCAGTGGAGCTCGGGTAAATCGACACAATTCCAGAGAGAAGAGTTTAAATCAATCTTTGAGACGACTTGAAGATTTTTACTATCTAGTACATATAATTTTATTGCACAAATTTAATCAGAATTATAACTTAAAAAATAAAAACGTATGTTGAGCATTGATACCGCATTTTTTTAAATTAAGAAAATAATATATTAATGCACACAAGTCATAATAAATGTTAAACTTGGTGCAGTATATAACAGTGCAGTATCCGAGAAAGTTTTATATAAACAAATCTGCTTTATATAAAGTGAAGATTTAATATACAAGAGCATAAATCAAATATACGATTTGCAGCACATGCTTCGCGAATAAGCAGAAGCGATCGCTGCCTTATAAAATATTTAGCTTTCGAGTCAAAAGGTCTTTGAATATACAAAAGTTGGCAAAACGACGCTGTATGCCAAAGTGCGATATTTCGCGATGCACGCCATAAATTCAAAGCAAATAAATTATTACACGTCCATGAATATGCATGCGCTGGCGGTTGAAGACCAATTTGCTCTTGTATCGCTAACAAGAAGAGCAAGAAGGCGGTTTTAAAATGCCAACCACACGTGTATAAGCACGAGCAAATAATGGACACAACTTCATCTGAACGCCGGCATCATGGTCTGTCACAAAACATGCCTCCATTGTCCTCCCATTATGGCAGACTACATATTCGTGTAATGCGCTGAGCAGACAGCTGTTGCATTCTTTTGTACACAAAATATATCCACTCATCAGATATCGGCGCTTCATCCCCTTTTCGATATCGCAGCATCCCGCCGGGGGATGCCTCCCCTTCTCACACCGTTTCAATAAATTTCACTTCCTTTTTAGCCTTTCATTGCGCCAGCCGGGAATCTTTTATGACGTCGATATCTGAACGAAATCGCTACGTACATTTTAAATAGGCCGCATTATCGAGCGATCTTGCATAAAATATTTATGTTTATATTACACATATTAAAACATACAACTTGAATTTATTCGTGTCGCATTTCCATAAAGTAAAAGTCGCATGTTTTTTTCCGAGTCATTAAAGCGACTTTAATGGTTGTAAATACGTACCGCGCCCTTTCAAAAACGACTTTAATTTATTACGATGTTATAATTGAACGAAACATCGGATTAAAATGCGGGTTAAAATTATTAAATGAATATTTAAAAAATAAGTGTCAATTGTGTAAGTATAAGAGTGATTCATTTCATCAAAGGCATATAAAACTAACTACCAAAGAAATTTAAAAAATACAGGAAGTAAAAAAACTTTCATTTATAAAAATTAACAGAAACACTTTTCATTAATTTTTACATGTTACAGCGAATGTATATTTTTTGGTAAAGATATATTTTTACTAGTAGATATATAATACATATATTTCTACTAGCGAAAATAAAATTTAACTGATGTGCTGCCCTAAAATGTCTATGAAACTCAATTTAACCCTTAGTTACTCGCACAAAGAAAATTACATAACTGCTCGCATGGGGTCACAGGTGACCCCAAATTGTAGGAATAATTTTTATTATTTATTAAATATATAAGTAAATAAAACTTGTTTATTATTCAAGTGCTTTATTAATTCTATTATAATTAAAAGGAATAACATTAAATCAATATCTAATTAAACAAAAACAAGCTAAATTAAAATAATTATCAAAAATTAACAATTTATACTTATACTGAGATAAAGTTAAAATTTTAGAATATTTTTAGGAACTCTCCGAATCACTTTTATTACACTGTTGACAGTATATTTGAGAGTGATCATTGCACACAAACTTTGCGTTTAGTTTTACTAGTTTTGTTTGGCAAAAAATCCTGAGGTATATCGGGTTTGTTTTTCTTGAGTGTTCCAACTAAAGTGAGCTTGTAGGGTGGATCCAATAATTCATTTGCGAGTTTCACGCTCGTATACCAATTGTCTACGGTAACATTACGGTTACTTTCTTTTATCGGCTCTACAAGACGTTTTACTATCTCATTTGGGCTGTTTGAGACTTGGTAAGGACCCGCAGGTTGTTTGCCAGAATAAACCTCAAAGGCCAGCAAATAAAATGTTTTGGAGTCTACAAATGCTTGGTTTTTTATACCGTATTTATTTGGTTTGCTTGCCATGTAAACTTTGCCTTTGAAACGGCCACGGAACCCAATCAATCTCTTTAAAAAAAGTAACGTAATTACTCGCATGGGGTCACCGCTTAAGAGCGCAGCGACACATCCTTCCACTCCCGTTCCTTGGTCGCTACAGGAATACAAACTTCGACGCAGGTTATGAAGCTAGCGGGAGCGCGGGGAATTTCGAGAAACAGCAAATGCTTCATTTTTTAATGCGAAATTGCTTTCACCCCATGCGAGTAATTAAGGGTTAACAGTTGCGAAACATCCATGTGCTGTTCAAACCCAAACCTAACCTAATGAAAGTTCTAAAATTAAGTATAGTTTTAGATCTTTCATTAGGTCAAGTCCAAAATACAAACTATGCCAACTCATCTCTCATGGGAAAATAAGCGGAAGAATAAGTACAGACAGATATCACATTTCACATATGCTCCAAAGTTTATCTGCATTTCGATATTACACTATGTTTTAAAATATGATAGCTATCCTAAACGATATTACTATGGACTTCTAATACAAGAATGCTGAGCAAAGTATATTCAAACAGAATTATGGTTAATACAGATATTGAAGGAAAAAATGGTTGAGTATGACTGGTTTACAGCGAATTGCACAAGAAAATCGTAAAATACTAGATAACCACAATAAACATCATAAACAAGTTAGAATCGCATGTTTTTATTTGTTGACTCAATTTTTATTCACTTTTCGTGTATTTTTTTCTTATACATCATATATTTACATTGTAACATATCAAATAAAACACTAATACAAATATTTGTTCAGTTTTACAAACAATATTACCCGTTTATTCGATGATGATTTTAGGTATACTATATGCTGTAATACAAATGATTAAATTAACGTATTCTTAAAAAGAACATCTTGGTCTGCCTCATACACCATTATGTATTACTTTTTGTTTACATACTTTATGAATCCATAGATATTCAGATCATTGTATACCATTTAGAGTAACGTTTTGTTTACAACCATATAGATTTTTAAGAATTGCTGAAATCTTGGAAAATTGTTGAAATCATAATTCGACAATGTGTGGCGCGTTGGTCTGTTTTATAAAGTAAAGTTATAACTCAGGTCACAACTATTTAAAGTTTTGGAGTAAAAAATAAATAAAAGTCATGAATACATGAACCTAAATGATCAATTCAAAACGCTTTAACTCTATGCTACTTTACGTGTCTGTTTCACTTTTAAGGACACGTTTATTAAATTTTCTTTCGCAGCAAATGCAACATTGATTCCAGAATAATAATAATTTCCATATTTTATTGTAATATATAATAGTTATCAATTATACTAATTTTATTAGTATTTTATACTAATTTGAAACCGTTAATTTCATATTTCAGTTTGAACTTTCTACTCTACCCATCGGTAAGAGAAAATTGTAATTTATAAATTGTAGCTTTAGCAATTGCTATAATAGAACCCAGCACATCAGCCATGTGTCAATTTTTATTTTTCCCGGGACAAGAATATGAATACATCGACAACATTCTAACCTCAGGTTTGAGCATTTTGGTTATGTGTTCAAGCAAACGTGACCAATTTCATTCACCCCTTGATCCGGCATAGGTTCGTGCCACAAATAACAGTATGTCCATCCTTACTGCTAGAGGTCAAACGTTATTGTATTTTGGGAGTAATATATTATATTTTTTTGTGTCTCAAGATCATTTTTAACGCACTATTACCTTCAGCTTATCATTGACACTGTTTAAAGGACGTCTCAAACCGTCTTCATTTGCTATTGATAAACTTCCAGATTGAAATTTAGAAAACCATCGTTGACTGGTTCAAAAATGTATATATTGTTTAAAAACAATTTAGTAAAAGCAGTCGAGAGTTGGTTTTTTTTTCGCCTTTGTGCGTCGGTTGACACGAAGCTACGCCTTGGAGACATGCAGTAAAATACACGAATAAGGAAATAATATAAACATGTCGTGTAAAAACACGTGGTTCTAAATGTACGGTGAGGTTTATTGTAGTAATAAAGTGCCTTGCGAATTGATTCGCTCGAGAAGTAGCGTGCATGAAGATCATGGCCACACAGGATAGCGTCGGTTGACAGGAAGCTACGCGGGGTAGCCAACCAGCCAGCCAGCCGGTGGCGGGTCTGCGATGGAGAGGAGGCCGTGGGGTGTTTGACGAGGGGAGGGGGTCGGCGCGCGCGTCAGTCCGGCCGACTCGTCCGACGGGCGCGAGCGTGCCGTTAGTGCACGCCATTGCGCCGGCGTGTCGCGCTATCGCCGTTCGCCGTTCGCCGTACGCCATACGCCGCTCTGGCCATAACCTATACCCGCGCGCGTGTGATCCGCGACCGGCCGCCATCTTGAGCAGTGCGCTCGCCGCCAAACACAACACGACGAATGATCGCTCTTTGTGTGCGTCGGCTCGCCGCTGCGCATGTGTGTCTCTTGGTCGCCTCTTCTTCTTCTTCCGCCACAGCCAACACCGACACCGACACCGCCTCTCCTCGATTGTGATGTGTGCTTAATTATTGTTGTTCTCCAAATGTGATTTCTATATGTATATATAAAAATATCAGTGTTTGATTGTGTGAATATATATCCGAAACCGGCGACTCTTCGCCGCAGTGCATCACAGACGGACACCACAGTTCTACATTCGCCGGAAAAGGTATAATGAACCCCCACTATTAATTAACGTTTAAAAAACTAACGTCTTTCCCTGGCGGGCGTTCGACGCATTAAAAAACAATCAAACAAAACCGTCGCTAAGGTGTCGCACTGCATTTGAATGAAAATTATTTTTTTACATAACGTAAACATTGCGACGATCCGCACGCGCGTTGTCATAGCGACGGGCGCGCGCATCTGACTGGACTGTATCCGTCTCTCTCGCACTCGCGTGTTTTGCGCGAGAGAACAGCGCACTGATTGATGCTCGTTTATTTGTTTATTTACGTAATTCAAAGTCGCGTTAATTATCCTATTACAGTGTACATGTGTTTATTTGTAATCGTTTTAACCGCGGATTATATGTATACAGGGTGTTTCTTTCGGATATTCAATTCGCTCTGGAGATAATATTATTGTTTTTATTGTGCATCAATTTTTTGTCTTATAAAAATTGTGAGATTTGTTTATGGTTAGTGCAAAACAAAAATTTTAAAGTTAAAATGCAAGTCGGGTGGTAATTACAGCCAATTGTTGATTCTGCTACATTTGGTAGCAATGTTTTGATGCAAAATCTAGATATATCTACGTTACAAAGTAGCATGATCTGCAACTCTTAAAACAAGATTCACCCTTCGCATTAGTCATCAGAAAGTTGAAACAAAGCATTTTGCAATAAGAATTTTTGTTGTAGTGATTTTAAAATGCATAATTAGCCTTCAAATGCCAACAATTAAAGAACACTCATTTTCATACCAGAAAATATTATAAAAATATCTCGTGAAACCACTCTAATCCACTTATCTCGTGTATCGGTGACTACGATAAAAACAATCTTAAATTTAAATACATACATTCTCCAATGAAATGTACTCAAAATATCACTTAATTTATTGTTTCGCTTAAGTTGTAAACGGTTTTAAGTTGTAAACTTCAAACGTTTTATTTTTTATCAAATTGCAGCTAAAAACAAACTGTAAACACGAAAATGGTTATAAACCAGTAACATGTATAGTATATATAATTAGTATATTTATTTATATTATTAAAATAAACTCATTTAAAAAAATAATGATGGTCAAATTGCTGGTTGTGGAGTACCGCAGGGGTCCTATTTGGGCCGTTGCCTTATTTATAAATTTTTAAAATAAATATTATTTTTTTGAATCGTGATTCTCTCTGGAGCTGCAGAAGTTTACAGCATGGGAAAACTTTGATATAACAATGGTTATATTACGATTGAGCTATTTGATATGTTGTTGTTCTATGGCTTTGCATTTTTTACGTCAATACTTCTTGGTTTGCTAGTATTTGAGCAAACCTCAATAATGATATTTATTTAAATTCATTAATTCAGTTCTGCCTTAAATCGTTCTCCTTTGTTCTATATCAATAATGGTAATATATTTCAAACTATTAAATCTAATGAAGTTTGTATGTATAAAGGTGAATTAATTTTAGATGGACTTAACAATTGGACAAAATATACTTAAAAGTATATGGCTCTAATGACTGCACTAGACGCTTTTAAAATATATAGCAATTTAAAAAATAGAGATGAATTTGTATGATTGTTATAAATCCTGTGCACACTATTACCGTATAAATGTAAACAAAAATGGGAATATATGAAGTTGCAGTGTATTTTAATTTATCTGTAGGTGAATTATGCGTATGTAATATTACATTTGAGGCACTCCATGCTGTATTATATTTTCACTACCCACCAATTGAACATAAAAAGTTATATTTATATAACATATCATTTTCAACATTAACTATCTACTAGGTATTTTTGGTATAGTTATGCATAAACTTAAGTTATATTCTGTATATATATATATATAATTAAAATCTTTATTTAACCCTGCAGTAATGCAACGTGCGAATGTCATATTCATCATGTACGAGAATATATTTTACTTTGATATACGATAATCGCTTTATGTGAAATTACAGTATCGAAAAGAGAGGAACATAAATTCAACAAAGAATCGAGCGAATATAATTTTGAGTATAAAAAAGGTCAGAGTTGATTGGTTAAGGCAGTGGTCGGCAAACTTATTGGCCGAAGAGCCAAATATGTACATTACAATGATTCAAATTAGGTCTGAGAGCCAAATCTGTTTTTTAATTTAGTAAACCTTTATTATAATTTTAGACCTTTATTAAATTACGGATACACTGAATAAAACTTGATTTCACACTTAATAAAGATTTATTCGTTGATAAACAATAATATGAAAGTAAGGTATCCATAAATTTAAATCATGACAATGACTGACAAACACTTAATGCGAGCAATGTCGTTGCATCTCTTTGGAAAGTTTCAGTAAGTCAGGTTTATATGTTGTTTGCTTGAAAAGGATTGTTCGCATGAATATGTAGAACCAAAAAGGGAAAGAACTGCAAACGCAAGTTTTTTCAGCTGATCGTAAGAGTCAGGAATACTATTCCAGACGTTGAAAATGATCATGTCTTCATTCTCTAGGTCTTTCAAAGCAGACCACTTGTGTTGTGAACTAAGATCACATTCGTTCTTCTCCAATATTTCCAAATCAATACAAAGACGATAAAATTTGGAGCTCCATATTTCCTTGTTTTTTAAATCCTGCAATTGTATTTCAAAGTTACAATGTCAATGCCAAAAGGAGAAAATTTCAACTCAGGCATTATAGCATTAAGAAGATTTTTGACCAATACTAAGGTCGCTTTGCTGTTTTTAAACTCCTGAAATCTGCTGAGAAATGCTTCCCTCATATTTAAAATTGCTGTTTTGAAATGGTGTTTGTCAAAAGGGAATTATTTTCTTGGCGATGCTTTAACAGGCTCGGAAAGTGAAACAATGTTTCCCTTTCAAAATCTTAAGCAAAAAGGAATAATTTGTTTTCGAATGAAATGGCTTCTTCTAACATCGAAAAAATTGTTTCCTTTCCCTTGTAGTTTACGGTTAAGCTGATTTAGATGAGACGTAACGTCTACCATAAAATGAAAGTTTTGGATCCACTGATTATCTGTAAGTTCTGGATAGTGAACACCCTTCTCAAGGAGAAATGCTTCAATTTCTGGCAATAGGGAAGCGAAACGTTTTAAAACGTTCCCTCTTGATAACCATCGAACCTTGTTATGAAGCAGAAGATCAGTGTACTCACTCTCCATTTTAACTAAAAATTCTTTGAATTGACGATGATTAAGAGCTTTAGCTACAATTGAGTTGATGATTGTGATCACTAATCCCATAACTTCACTAATTTCTTTCGGAAATGTCTGCGCACAAAGTGCTTCTTGGTGAATAATGCAATGATAAACCAATATCTCGAGATTATTTTTTTCTTTCAAAATAGCAACAAACCCTTTTCTGACGCCAGTCATACTTTTGGCCATAAATTCTGTAGCCGCCAAACACGCAGATTGACAGCTGACATACTACTACGCTGCGCTGCGCCCCTACTGGACGAAACAGGTACTACGTCAACGCTCACGCACACATTCAACGTTGCATGGAAAGGACACTTAACCAGAATTAGCGCCCGAGCCCGTGGATATTTGTGCCAGAGCCGCACTCAAGGAGCCAAAGAGCCGCATGCGGCTCCGGAGCCGCACTTTGCCGACCCCTGGGTTAAGGCAATTATGAACAAGAATGAATGTCAGCGTCGGAGTATATGTTTTGTTATAAAAAAAGTTTGTAGATGTAAATACTATATTATAATAACTATACTTTGGCGTAGCTGATTCATTGCGGTGATTTTCTCAATGATCTGTTTGTCAGACAATCAGGGATTCCATTCTCGATTAGTTTGTAATTAAACTTATTTTCTCACATGAATTAAAATAATATGGAGCGTTTAAAAGTCATAACTGTGTTTTATGTCGGATCGTTTTTGTTTTTAACCGTTCTTGCGTTAAAAATATATAGCCGCTTATCGGATCTTTTATCGGTGTTTTGCTCTGAACTGGCAATTTTACAGATTACGAGCGCGTTTATCAAAAGAATCGCAGATTTGTTCCGCGGCGGCAAATGTCTAATTCTTTTTTCCAGTCTCATCTCGGCCTTAATTATGGGAATTGCTTTTTTTGTCTTACTCTAACGCTGCTGTTACATGGGAACTTTTGTCGCTATTTTTTATTTTCATTTTCTCGGCTAAGTGAATGAGTTTTCGCGTACGGGTATTGTTCTGCGCCGCGACTATTAGTCGCAACAAAAGAAACGTTAAACAGTTCTTATTTTATTGATCGTTTCGACACCAGTTTTTTCCTAATCGCCGCGGCCTATCGAAGCCGAGCAATAAAAATACTTATTTTTTTTGTTGGCCGTCGTTAGCCTTTGATCAAATTTATGGATGTTGAATCGAATTAGGTACGTTCGACGGTTTCTAAATACTCTGGCGCGGCGGTAGACTGGTATTTTTTCCAGTGCGTTGAAAATCCATGAATTTTGTACTTGAACATATAGGGGTCGACAAATTGTGATACAGATTTTTAAAAATTTAATTGCGATTATTTTTTTGACTTAAATTACCCATCACTCTGATACTGACACACCAAGTAATCATAAAAGAAAAAAATACAACTTTATTATTTCAGATAGAAATGTGGGGGCCTATTTATTATCGCCAAAAAATTGACGGCACACTGGTAACACTGACGTGACGGCGGCAGGTGCAGCACATTTTTTTGGTGGACCTTGACGGAAGACAACGGCCGGTGTTGCCTTGTTCACCGTTTATTCGTACATATGTATCTACTTGAATAATATGCTAACTATATACTTTCAATAAAAAATACTGCAGACGCTCAATCTGTGTGAATTTCCACCCGTCTGTCCGCCAAAGAGTCAACTTCTTAATTTAAATAAATAAACAAATATATACGCTCTTGAAATATAAAAAGTTTGCCGACCCTGCTTTAACAGATAAGCTATAATATCAGTTTGCGAAGGTGTATCGTATAAGCCAGCTCGTTACGCTCAGTTTACCTGCACTCGAATTCCTTACCTGTGTAGGTGGTGAGATCGTTAACAATAGGCAAGGTCGATTTTTATGGATTCTCGGATACGTTACATCCAACGCGTGTATTCGGTTTAGAATTATCGGTTTTGACGCGACATTCTTTGAATATGTTCGCTTTGTTTGTGAATAGATTTCCAATAATGTATGGTTATATACCTTTTATGTATTATTTAAGCGGCACTTGCGGCTTCCCTTTAACGTAATAAAACAGTATTGGTGTATTGATGATAATAAAGTGGCCCACGTGGTATTCAGGTTAAGCGCGAGAACCGGGAGCCACGCTATGCGCATGGCGTGGCGCGCTATGCGCTAATATTTGCACACGCAGAAGGTTGTCGACCACTGGATGCCGCTATGCCATTGTTCGCGCTTATTCGCGCATTTGTGCACCGCGTGTTTCGCATCTCACACCACACTAAACTAGACATTACGACCGCTCGTTGAATTCTATTCGTTGTCAGTCAGTGTCGCATTACAATCTCGTTTAGAAATTCATTGGCGGCCGGTGGCGATTTGTCCACTGCCAAAAGCGGATGTGCGCATACCAAATGTTTTGCGGAGAATCGTGACTGAAAAAGTTGAAATGAAAAGCCGGGTCGACCGTTTCCGAATGCATATTCAATAATGACACTGGCCAACTAGGATTTTGATGACTGATTTGGACGAAGTATAACATACATATTCAAAGTCTCTATGGTGACCATGGTGTATTACGTCAAGTTTTGATGTTACAGTCAAATTATTGTCTGTATGAATCCCATACATTAACACTTTGACTGCCATACGATGCGCCGGTCGTCGTAATATGACTTAGTTCATACAACTAAAAATTATCATGGCCCTATATTTATTTGTATTGTATGTTAATAAAGTTGTAGGTAACATATTTACTAGTTTATATTATATTAAAAACGATCACAAATGTATAAAGATAAACATCAGTTAAAACATAATTAAAAATGCTTCTTAGTATGTTTTCTTCTTCGTCAGTTTCTTTTTACAGGAACCAGCAGTAATCTGGCATCATACTAGCATTCCATTTCCCTTAAAAAATGAACCTTTGTGAAACATAATAAACATTTTTTTTGCAAACTTAAGTGACATGGCATTCATTTTGGGGTTAGTTAGAAGTTTTGCTAACGCTTCTGAAGTTTATAAAGGTCGGAATAGCGTAAGGTCTAGACTAGTAACTCAGAAACCAGAAAGTCGCGGTAACAAACTCGAATTTTTATTTGTTAATAAATGCGCTATTTATGAAAATATCATGAATTATATTGATTATAAATTATAATACACATCATAATTTATAATTAATTATATAAATGTCACAGATTCTCAGACTTTCAGTGTAGTGGTTAATACTTAATTGAAGGTATTCATTATACCTGATTGACCTAGCCCGTTTTAACACACTTATATATTTTAAAACGGAAGATTTTAGGAAAAAATAATACGATGCGATATTTCTATACTGTGTACGATTACCACGTCAGATTTGAATTTTAACCTTTTGATTGCTGAGCCTTTTAAGATCAATATTTAGATATCAATGCATGTTTTGTTAAATGTTATTTGCATCTAAAGCGAAAAGCTTAAAATTTAATGTTAAGAGTTTGATTGTCCTTTCTTTCACAGTAGAGCAATTTGTGGCAGCATTGTTGCAAAAAAAACTGCAAGAGTAATTTATTTATACTGTATTATTAAATAATTAATAAAAACAGATGTTTCCAATTTTCAGACATTAATTAGATCTGATCTTTTGCTAAAATCGTTTATTGGTCAGATTTACGTGACGTAGTTGGTTTATTTTGTTTCAGTTATATGATAAACTGCAATGCAATTTTACTCGCATTTAAATGATTCAGATATTTATTAACCGAACACGAAATTTTGTGTGTCTTAGAACTGAGGTTGATTTATTTGAATATGCCTTTGAGTAGGTATAAACTGCGACTGTTCTTGGAAATTGTCCTGACGGGAGTGCTTGTTTCGCATAACAAATATTCGAAATTTAATATTGGGATTCTTTTTTATTAAACGAATCAAGTGTATATATCAAGGTTGATCTCAGACTATTAACACAAAGGTTGCGGGTTCGAGTTCCGGGAGTAGACTCGAATTTTATTTGTAAAAAATCGCCGAATTTTTATTTATAAATAATATATTATATACCAGACTTATTTGTAGATATTCATTATGTTGGTACAGTTGGTACAGATTTACGCCGTTGTAACGCATTGGGCTTGCTCTTGCCAGGTCTTTTTTTTCCGTTGTTTTCAACGGAGGAAGTAGTGGCTTGACATTTTTGATTTTTTAGGATCAGATATTTTTGTAAAAATATTGCCTCTAAACTAGATAGTTCAAAGACATCTTATAAATATGTAACTGTAAATGTTTATTGCAGTATTTTGGAAAATAGTTTATGTAAAAAAATATGTTATTGCCAAACCTTAACGATTATTTAACAACGTAAATAAAAACAAATACAATAATGTAACGTTCACACTGCACTCATATTATCATTATAGTTTTTTTAATGTTCATAATATAAAAATGTATATTTGTAGTTATTAATCTTTTTATATAAATAAAGCTGTTTTATTCAATTTGATGTTAGCAATCGATTTTCTAATACAAAAAATATATAGTCAAATTATTTAGCCATAAAAAATCAAGTAAGATACACAAACACGTTATCTCCGCCTCGAAAGCCACCAACCGCAAAAAGTCCGATTCTTCGCATTATAAATACCTTTTTACGATGTCCAAGGCCGCTTCGAGGTTTTGCCATAAAAAAAGAATGATAAAAATGTCGCTTTACACGAAACCATTCGTCACCGTGTTTAAATTCTAACGCTCAAACTGTACTTGTGAATAGATTTGGTTAATTTAACATACAATTGATAATTATTGCCATTGTAATAAATTATATTTGCAATTATTTTTTTATCAGTCCTGGTTGTTAGTTGGGGTTATCTGGTCAGCCAAACGTTAACCATTAATAGCATATTTTGTATGTTTTTTTTATACCATCCTGATAATAGCCTTTCCGGCCAATCATTCAACGCTGACAAGAATACTGTGCTCTGATATTACAATATCCAATTTTGTAACGCTACATATGTTTGCATTATCCAACCGCTTTCGATAAGTGGAAAGTTGTGTTTTTTTTCAGATAAGATATCACGAATTGGCACTGAAACAGTTAATGCGCGCGTGTTATCTTTTTGTGTGTTAATTTCATTATTTTCATAGAAATATATTTTTTGTGTGAAACTAATGACCGCGTGTGTGATATGATAATGAGGTAATGGATTGATGTACGGGGGCGATTCAAATGGCACATAAATCCGTGTATATATTATATATATATATACATATTTCCGGACAAAAATTATGCTTCTTATCTGTTATTGCTATATAATTTATTTAGGGTATACCCTGTACCCATTGCAGATGTTGGGACCACTACCTGAAAAAAATACCCAAGAATGCATTGACAAAAGAACGAATGTTTCGGTCTATCCTTGTAAATAGTATTTGGTTAATTGCTCACTTTTGTAATTTACACTAATGGTTCTGAACATATTTTTAATCGCACGAAATTTATTGTCGTTTTTTTATTACTTTGACATATGAAACACTAAATATATTTTTGTATGTACATTACATTTACTTACATATCTTGGATATATTTGTCCATTGTATGAAATTTTTCGAAGCAATCTTCCATATGAAGATTTAATTTTAAATGAGGTTTTTTAACATCTCCTTTGTTTTTCTTTCACAATATTTTTTCGCCGTCGCCGTCGCAGTGGGAACACTCTTTACCAAGCGTTTTATTGACACAATTCTATTGCTTTTGACGTTGATTTTTTACTTCTGAAAAGTGATAATTGTTTTTGCGTCATCCTATTGACCAAAATTCGATTTAAACATACTTTGACCAACACTCTTATAAAAAAAGTTCGTAGTTCTGAGAGAAATATTTTAGACCTAATAAAAGTTCTAAAACTATAATTCATTTTTGAACTTTCATTAGGTTAGGTTTGAGTTTGAACAAAAAATGGACGTTACGCAACTGTCAAATAGAGTTTCATAGACATTTTAGAGCAGCATATAATTTCACTAGCGCCTGTCAGTTATATTATGTTTTCGCTAGTAGAAATATATATATACTGGTGAAAATGTATTTGAACTTCACTAGTAAAAATATAACTTCACTGAAAAATTAATTATTCACATGCGATGTATAACACTTATACATAATGATAGGTACGTAAATGTATACTACGTATGGAGAGTTGAAATCCTGTAATTTTACTAGCACCTGATAGATAAATTGTATTTTCTCTCGTAAAAATATATATCTACTGGTGAAAATATATTCCCAAATAATTTCACTGAAATGTCATATTTAAAAAAATATTTTCGGGATAGATTGGGGGATAACTTGCGAATTTTTGGTTTAGAATCATTCCCGACATTTCAGATTTTTTACGGGGGGGGGGGGGGGGGCAAAAGTTAAAAGTAGTTTAGTTATTTTTTTAATATTTCGATTTCACTAAGATTCATAGTATTTCATTAAATGACGTGCATTTTTGTGGCCAAATCCAAGGGGAACGATATCTTTAAATTTGTGTTTTTTTTTAGAAAAAGGTTCGAAAACTAAAGTTGGATCATTCTTTATATATGATATCCTTCAGTAACAACGTATCGCAAAAATCTATCGTACAACTGAAGTACTACTCTTGATTAAAATAAAACATTTAACGTATTTGATCCTCGCGACGTTATAGACATGTAGTAGAGTACAAAATAATAAATACATGACAATTGATTCATCAACATCAACTTAGCCATTAGGAATTTAATGCTCATAAAATATATTGTCTTAATATTGATTTGTATCAAATACATTATTTTAATTAATTTAAAATATATATGAACGTATTTGTAAAAACAAACCTTTTTAGATTGAGAACCATGGATAACAATTTACACGTCTAGGTTTTGAGCGGTTGCCACAGACTGGTCAAAAAATTGTTTCCAAAATCCATCGATGGATTAACGGATTTTATTACAATTCCAGGTAAAATGGTTAGGAATCACTAAATCTTTTTACCGTAATATATTGATAAAAGTATCTCTGAGTAACTAATGAAATAAAATTCTTGAAATTTTATCATCAAGTCATTTAAAATGGCTTAAAAAATAGAAAATATATTAGGCATGACATAAGTTTTTGGACTGTAATGGTAAAACCATTTTGGGCACGAAATATATACCTTTGGACTTCTAAATATTAATACGTTTCCTTCAGATGAATAGGAGAGTTCCACAGGTTCATGCAGTTTCGGAATTTCGCACTCTACTTGATTGATAGATATGAAGTCGGACAGCTGTCTTTATGTTGCTATAATGACGTTAAGTAGTAACTTGCTGTGATTAGGATTTCTATCACAATTTGATGTCTTTCATTTGATTCACCTGTGTATGAACAAGTTACACCATTAAAGTTAATTGAAAAGATCTCCTGTACTTGCAGCGTTTAAACTTTAATCACTATGCCACTTTATAAGCAATAAAATATGGTGTAAACGAGTATGCAAATCCACTCTCGGTAATTGATATGGGATGCTTTGACCAGCATAAATTTATATTTTAAGTTTGCGCGTAGACTTGAACTCAAACTTGTACTTGGTAATTCCCTATGCAATTAAAAGAGTCATTTTTTACTCGACACAAGTATATATATAATGTATGATTTGCCGATACAAATGGTGAAATAATGAAGGTGTCATCGGCAAAACCCAAATCGGCCCTTCGCCGCCCACCATTTTCCGTACGCCGGTCGTCGTTTCGTCATAAATTGTTTCGTTAACCCTTTCGCCTCTGCGAGTGCGTGTATTTTATCGCCGTCTCTTGATCTTATAGGTCGCATATCTGCCTCAACCCCGGGGACGCCCCGTTTCGACATCAAAAGAGAGATTTTTAGGGACGCGTTTCCAGGGTCCTCTCTTTTGGGAATCTGTTTCGTGCTATCGCCGCCTCCTTTCTTCGCAGATTTAATTTGAATATAAAGGTCCTGTTTGCCCTATTGATGTAATCATATTTCGCCATTTTTACACGCATTAAGACGATTGCGATATTTTGATTATTACACGTTGGTTACAATTATGAGAGTTACAGTAAATGTGTGATCACGATCAGAAAATCAGCAAAATAATCATTTTTCTAAAAAATATTATTATCAACGAATTCCAATTGAATCATTGTTTTAGTTATATAGCACATTCATCTATGAAATTCCCTGTAACGCCTTCCGTGTCATTTATTCGCATTCTAAGATAATTCTTACGTGCATATATCAATATAAACACCCTATTCTAGTGTTTTATGATGCGCACGTAATCCGACCAAAGAACGAAAAGTTAAAAGTGTACTTTGATCCCCCTTCCTATTCCCTTGTTTCTCCGGCGAAAATCCCTTTTGCATTATGTCTTTTTGACATGCACCACCTCACATATACTACTTATATTATTTCCATTTTCAAAGGAAAGTGTCTGCATTCCTTTTACGTTTATTTCGCTTTTATTCCAATCCCCAGCTTCGCACCCTTAGGAATTCGCGGGGCGCTTTAGATTAATCGCGCGTCTGTTCGTTATATTCCTGTGCACTTTGAACACATTCAATGCGTTTTTGTGAATTTTCATTCAAGGTTTTTTGAAATATGAAACGAGACTCGTGAGTCCTGTTTGGTAGTTCACTTTCTATGCAGATTTTATTAAAAGCATAACAATAATGTGTATTTCTCTCTTATGCTACATCCGATTTTGTCATAAACGTCTAAATTAATGTCTCAAAAGAGTACTTCACATTCTAGAATGCCACTATAATTTAAATCGGTTTTTTATTGGCTGATGATTTAAACATATTTAAATTGGTTGCGAGAATGTTATTCAATAAGTGTTCTGTTGTAACATCTTCGAAGAAATTTTCTCTAAATATTTTAATTGTAATTTATTTTAACCCTTCATAAGGATGAAAGTGAAATAATTGCATAGGTGGTCTAGACACATAAGATATGATGAATTGTGTTTATATGGATGATTTTTTTTTATTGTATTTAATTTGTAATTATTTGTGTACATACTTCTCTTAAAAATATAAAAATAAAAATTTTAACTGAATTATAAAATACAGTAATTGAAATTCATGAGTCTGTCTAGTCTATTTTACACAATAATTAATAAAATGTATAAAATACATAAATAAATAAATTAGCATTTCTCACTAGTTTCACGAACAACGATATATCGTTGTTTAGCATCTAAAGGATTAATGGGATTAATTGAAACAGCTCTCAAATAGCAGATGAGGATGTTTGCGAGCCAATTGCATCGCTTCTTGGAAAAAGTCTAAAATATGCTTTATTGACTCGCTGAAGTTTTTTTTAGGTGTTTGCCCTGGAACACGCTCATGCGTTGCGATTTAGTCTTTCGGCTAATCTTTGAAAATCATATTATCATATTAAATTTTATATTATAAAATTATATGTTCAGAATACTGAACACTATTTCTGATTGGCCTGTCGAGTATCACTCTGAATTTTAAACGCCAAATTTAATTCGTATTGTTCAGCACAATTTTACGTTTTGCGGTTTGTGTGTTTAACACAAACACACACAGTATACCGGTCTCATTCGAGAAAACGCCATATTTTCCGGCTAATATCAATAAAACGTGACTCGAATCTTTATGGGCGCTGGTGGCGCCCGAGCAGGACGAACCCGCCTCCCGGTCCTGGCGAGGGAGCGAGAACCAGCTCACATACATTCATATATATATATACGAGCTATGTTTAGCTGCCGGCTTTACTGCTCCGGGCGACGCTCAAAGGAATCCTCTATTATACGAGCGAATGGCGCTCAGAGATATCAAACGGGTCCTGCCATTCAATCGGCGACCATTGTCGACCTTTGTCACTGTGGCGTGGTGCTGGCTGTGTTAAAAAAGACCAATTACCCGTGGACCCGTGATTCATGCGCTTGGAGTTATTCCGGTTAAGTGGATTAACTCCGGGCGGGCACCCGGAGTTTTGTTTGCCCGTTGGACGACCCTCTCCCTCCCCGGCTCAATCTCCGAACATTCAGACTCCCACATGGCGATCTCTCAAATTAAGCGTGAATTAATAAACGTTTAGGAATTTGACGCATCAAATATTTGAACTGGAATGTGTTGAAGTGTTTCTTGGCATCAAATTGTAAAACAAATAGTCCTTTTTAGTGTTTGATATACAAACATTTTATCGGCTTAGTTGTAACAATCTTTATAAATAGTACAGTAGCACAACTAGGAGAATCGGGCTCTCAACTGCACTCCTATCCATTGAAGTTCCAACAAGTCTGTTAATTTGTATTAATAAAATGACGCGTAGTGAAAATTTTTACATACACTTATCCCTTCATTTACGCGGTTAAGATTTTTTTAATATTTCAAATCAAATATATTTGGTTTCATACGTGTAGCGCGGCGATGTACAAACGGACTTACTCCCATTTCTTGCACTTAACCTACATCTGGAACTTCTGCCTCTGCCCATGCAGTGTATTGAGATGCTTTTTGGAGTGCACGCGTGTTGCTGAAGACTTCACTCTTTTACTTTATAAGTTAACGAAACGTTAAAAAGTACGCGTGAATACTATTCGATCGTTTATTACAAATTACGTTCTATGCCTCGATTTACGCGATATTTCCTGGAACGTATCTACCGCGTAAGTCGAGGGATGAGTATATATTTCTTTAATGAAACGATTTTTTTTGGATGCAGGGCTCTATGAATAAGCTTACTGCCAATTAAAAAGTCAATTGCCTGTAAAATATTATTTAATTAATCATTAATTACCTTCTTCATTGTTAAACTTTTTGAATTTCATAAAAAATGCTTAATTTATTATTTTACATACTTTTTGCCCAGGGACATCATTTCAGCTTTGTATGGGGTGAAGCAAACCCGGTTTATAAATTTTTATTTAAAATTACAGCCCCTCTCCATGTTAAAAATCATCCCATGTTTTTTTATTGCTTAGGTTCTATACCTCAATGATGCTACATTTAAAAAATGCACTTCTGACAAAAAAATCAGTAAAATCAAAAATGACAGATAATTCTATGATTTAAATTTTTCAATGAAAATTCTTCTTTTTTCGATGTGTGTTGCTTACATAAAATAATGACACGCAGTGAATACATCTCTTGTTCTCTTGATTATTCCATCTGTGTATACTTTATTTTTAATCAAAACTTAACAACAGAGTTGTCAAATTTTCTTAAGAAGTTTTTTTAAATAACAAATCAAATTGTTTTCATCTACAACTTGAATTAGCAAATATACGCTTAAGAACAGCAATATGATTTATTTAAAAATCTAATGTGGTAAGTGAATCACCTGATTCAATCCCATATTTTAATTATTGACTACATATATATAATTTTATTTTAAAATGTAATTATTCGTTTTAAACAGCTATAATAATGTACTTTTAGTTCCACTAATTTTCACTTAGATAAGGGGCTTATACACAGATAAAATCTTGAATATACAACAAACTTATTATTGTTGTTTATTGCACGTTACTTCACCTTATCAACTATGTAATATTTTTTTTAATGAACGGTGACAAATTAATAGAATAGGTTAATATAAGTTGCCTGAAGTGTTTTCGTTTTACGTAT
Organism: Plectrocnemia conspersa; assembly: GCF_051122295.1. NCBI lineage: Eukaryota > Metazoa > Arthropoda > Insecta > Trichoptera > Polycentropodidae > Plectrocnemia > Plectrocnemia conspersa. The sequence continues at coordinate 9,512,744 of NW_028277174.1, read as the reverse complement.
AATAAATGGTGTATTAATTATTATTAAGCATGGGTGGTCCTAAAGTCAAATAGTTTTAAAAAAGACAGGATATTATCAATGTATGTCTCAGTTTCTGAAAAAAATGCATTCCTCATTTTTTTAATATGGCAAAGAACCACGTGCTTTCGAGTGTAGACAGATCATTTTTGGCAACGTTGTTGGCAGTGTTATTTTTTCTTAAAAATCAACAAACACATGCGACACATCATGAAAACAAACAGTTTATTATGTATGTATCTGTTTCATTAGCACATTAAGCCTTTAATAGTATAATATATTACGGTGTTTAAATACATATTTATTAACGCTTTGACGGAATATTTTACGAGCCTGCGAGGCCAAAGGCAAGTCACGGTTTTGTTTGCTGTCTATGAATCGTGAAAATTAATTTAATTTGTAAAATACACAAACCCGTCAATTATCACGTTAAGACATTTTGAGATAAGATCTCGTAAATAACAAAGCGGGCACGATTATTGCAAAGCAATTATAAAGAGAGTGTGAAGTCAGGCGGTTGACGGAATTACTCAAGACATCTACACCAGAAGCTCGCTCTTGCCGTAGGGCGATGAGATTTAAATACACGCGTATCATTATTTAATTAATTTTATGCAAATACTTTTTTCCTGAAAGGTTAGTGGAAAACGTCGTCCTCTTTGCAGCCGCCACTATTTGTTATGTAAACATGTGTTTCGAAAACAGCTTTGTGTTTGTCAAATAAATCTATGGAAATGTTTGAAATATTAATTAGCGGATGACCGCGTCACACCAGTGTGCCGGTACAATTTTTCATTGTGACACATCGCAGGCATAGATGGCACTTGTGACAACAGTGTATGTACATTAAGAATTCATGTGGTTTTTACCGTATTGAAGGGGTGAGCCTCTTTGTTTTTAACCATCTGTGGCGTCACACGCAAGTTAGTTTATATTATATTAATGATCAGAATCAATGGATTAGTTTCGAGAAGCTTATGATTGATGGTCTGATTGCAGAAAGAGAATTGATAATGCGGTTGGCGTACGATTTGTGTGGAATAATTCATGAAAGCGTGATTAAACTGGGTTAAATATGCAAAGCCTTGTTTTCTGCTAAATCCACAAACAGTAATTGAACGAAAGGTTAGAAATAATTGTAAGTAATATAGAATAACCATTCATAATATGTTCAGTGAACTATTCACAGCCCTAATTTTATGCGCTTGCGGATGCAGTTGTTAATGTTTTAGCTGCGCAATATTCTTATATATTTCTATTCCTTAATCAAACACACTATATGTATGCATCCTCCGTAAGCAGTTATATTTTTCTCGACTCTCCCTCATTCTCTCGTTAAACGGCAGATGAGCTATATAATAAAATGTTACGAGTCGTATTGTTTCTCAATCGGTTTTTAACCTCGCAATTTCAACGCTGTCAAACTTTGCGCAAATGTCCGCTTAACTTCGTCACTTGGAAATAACCGGGGGGCGAATATTTTTTAATGGGTAAAAAATAACGTTAATCCGCCGACCGCAAAGTGTTATTTTTACGGTACACTTTTACGTAACGTTAATGCTTCTCGTCGCCGCATTGTGAAACGTAAATGTTTTGTCGAGCGAAGCCTTTGAACGTACACGTATATAATTTTTTCTTTCTTTGCAAAAAGCAACCATTAAAAAAGTATTTTACGTTCACGTCCGATTCACGAATGCAACAGTTAAAATTGTATGCACATTCTTAATCGTTATGAAATGATAAACATATACACATACTAACCAGCACCATACACCATTATATAAGTCGGTGACTATACCTGAAAGACCTAATTTATAACGTGACTTGGAGATCGGAATTAGTGAGTATCATATAATTATAATTCTGATCGATCAGATTAGGGTTTCTTTGATTTTCCTTTACTTGCGGATGAATAATAATAATTAAAATAAAATTTAACTTTTATTGATTGTGAGATGGAATAACAGTTTATAATCGTTATAATATATGCCATTGATTTACAGAATTTGATTTCAGTCTAGTGTCTCACTATTATTATTTTTATTACTGCTAGTGTTCACTCCGTTGTAACGCATTGGGCTATTAGCCATTTCATAAATAAACGTATATTATTAAAATTAACAAAGCTTAATTTTTTGAACAACTTAATCAGTGATAACGGATGGCTTTCCACAAGAGAAAATCTGATACGTTACGCGGACCATATTGGAAACGAGTCATGTGATTGTGTTGCCGATCGAGTAAAATATATATTTTTACTCGTATTGTGATTTATTTAGATTTCAATCAAAAGAAGCGGAGTCATTGCGACCAATTACAAATCTGAAATCTGGTAATGAACAAACAACCTGTTTATTATGAAATCTAATATTTTGATAAATTGCATATTTTATCAATAAAAAATTATACATATACATGTTTGACAGATTAATGGTCGAAAAATTTGGCTAACGATCCGTAATCGATAGCATTGTAAGCGTCCGCTTTGAACATTGACGCGCGACTGTTACGATTGGAATGGGACTTTGGCAACCCGATGCAAATGGCGCATTATTCTTTTTTTGTCGCTCAGCGTCTAATTAATTTATAATAAAAGTGAATAATAGTGCGATATTTAATATGGCAACGGCCGTAACTCGACTTTTATCGACCATCGCCGTCGCAAAGGGGAGTATTTTTTTATTTTTGTGTGTATGATATATATAAAATTGTACACGCTCAATTAAACGGGCGCGTGTATTTCATCGTGTTTTTAACGTTAATGGAAGTCGACAAATAAGTTAGACATCTGCGGGAGCCGGCTGTTGGATTAATTATACCGAGTTTAATATGCTCTTACATGGGTACGTTCAACCGTCTACCTGGCGATGATGGCAATTAACTCACCCGTGAAACGGGTACTCCAGGTCAGACGTCAGATTTCACATCGTCGCCTTTTGGCGACTTACCTTTTTTTTGCTCAGCTTTTGTCTGGCGTCACCTTGACAGATAATAGCAGGAAGATCTGTTTCAGAAATGTTATTAAAGAAAGTTCTTCCTTTATCACTATTTAACAAACACTCGATTATAGGAACTCGGTTAAACATAGGTCATAAAAAATAGTATAACTTAAAATTAGGACATAATTAAAAAATCAAGTTCATTGTTTTTTAATTATGTTTATATTCAAAATTGACTAAACAAAGTATATCGCTAACGAGAAATGCAGTATGTAAATATAAAAATCTTTACTCAAGTGTAAAAATATTTAGAATTAAAATTAAATTAATTATTCTACTACTCAGCGTCCGAGTATTTATTGAATGGGGCGCGAACAGGTACACTAAAAACGGACCATAGGGTATGTACTAGATTTTTTCAGCCATCGGTGCAGAGTAACGAATCCGACGCGCGGTTACAATTTAAAATATCTGTCGGAACATCTCTACCGAGCAAGCGCCCCTCCCCCACCCCTCGCAAGCAGGCAGGTGGGCAGGGAGGCCCATTAGCGCTAATGCCATGTTTCAATGGCTCGTTTGTGCGCCGGCTCTCTCGACGATGAATAATTACGCTATCGAAACAAATAAATGCTGTTTACCTTTCGCGAGGTGACGGCCCTCTCTCTTTTTTTCTCCTCTCGGCGATCGATTTTAAATAAACGCAACGCCTCCGGAACGCGGTCAACTTTTGTTTACTAATTCGCGTCGCCGAATCGCCTTTGTATTGTTTTCGAAACCGCAAAAAATCATTGTTGCTCAATTTGCACGATTATGAAACGTATTTTTAGGTTAGGAATTCGTTTTGAATCGGTTCGAGTGACAGATGGTTCCTCCGCCATTTTGATTTTGGTCCAAAGCAAAAATAATCGCTCAATTAACACGTATTGTTAATTTGATTTAAATATATGTTTTAGTCAAAGCAATGATTTTAATGAGCATAAATATCAAAATATTACTGTCATTCATTTGACGTTGTTCGATGTAAAACTAGGTTGTAAAAATATTACAATGATTAAAAAATACAAATATTGTCTGTATTTTATATCAGTTCATTCCATGCTTACTCCATGTGACTTTTATATGTAGCAAGATAAGAGAAGAAATAATGTTTAATTAAGCAATTATATAATTTATATTATTAGATACAACATTTATGAAATATAAATTCATCACCTTAAAAATATCATGTTTTGAAAGAGAATTGTGTAGAATTTTTTTTAATATAATAATTAAATTTGTAAAATGTGAAAAATAATGCCTTTTTCAAATTGTTTAATTATACACAGTACTTAGCATTAATTTCGTTCGATTTTAGATCTAGATAAAACACTTCACAAACATTTTTTGCCATTCTCCTTCGGGGGTTGTAAGGGGTTTAACATTATTATTCACAACCCATCTCATCACTCGTGACAAAGAGATCCAAGAACGATTCGCATGTAGTCGGCTTTTGTGACAAATCATGCGCCACAAAAAGCTGAGCTATGACACCGTTCAGTTTACGAAGGTGTCGTATAACATTTGATTTATAAGTATTCAACCTTTTGCAATTTACCTTAGTCAATGGCCTAAATCCACTTAGGACCAGAAATGATCATCATCAACTTCGATGGCATTAGGATATTGGCGTTTTTACCACTTTACGGATATTTAAAGTCGGGGTGGTTTTGTTACAAGTAATACAATAAATGTATATTTATTCAAATAAAAATCAGTTAAATAAACTATTACTAAATTCTTTGCCGTTTATATGCTTTGTTACAAACAATGAATTAATTTATCAATTCCCGACGCAATCCGGCGTCATTCGATAATGAAATCTGAAATTGCTATTTGAACAGTAACAAAAAATACTGGCGTCAAATGTATAATATAACATTTTTTTCGATTTTCACGCCGCTCGTTTAATTGAAAATGGAAACCGCAGCGCTCCGAGGGGCGTTCGATAGAAGGGGAGCATTATCTGTCGTTCGCACGTCGCCGATATAATTCCGATGTGACAGATACTGAATTACAATATAATCGCTACGCAATTCGCACACACGCCGGCGAACGGGGGTCCGAAAAAGCAAAAGCTACCCCTTTTACGTTCGCACAAAAAGGTAATCTCATATATCACACGGTAAGGTAAATTCGTCTCACGCGCTCTTATTTCAAATGTTATTTTTAGGCGTATTCAATGATATTTTTATAAATAAGCACTGGCGCTGCTGCGATGCACGCGTCAGCGTATGCTTGATTAAATTGTAGATTTATTCGTTGGCGCTATTTAGCGGAGCTAATTCGAGTACATTTTTAATGACTTATTTTATCGCTTTAAATATTTTGCTAATTGGCGATTTGATAATATATTAGGGCCTTATGCAAAAAACTTAATGAGATATTTGGACATTTGTTTTTATAATTTATAACAAAAATACAGTTTTATGGTGGGGATTATAGTTAAAATGTTAAATAATATATTTTTCAACCACGAGTTCATTTATTGATTTAAACGTAACCAACTTATAAAAGTACATACATACCCGTAAACTGGTATGCAATGTTGGTAGACCCAAAATGATGTAGATAAACTGCTTATGACAACCACTGCGTATGCACTTGCGACCAGCAAGAAAAACTTTTATTTGCCGTTCGCGAATCGTTTTTCCTCATACAGTGTTTGCTGCCAGTGTATTTTGTTCATAATAGTGTCTGTTTCGCAATTTTAACGTGTCGAATATCGGTCATTGTGCATTCAACGAGTCTGCCTTCGGAAGAGCCGTTCATTTAAATCACAAATGTATTTTTAATGAACTATTGGGCAATGCGCCGTGCGGCTTGGGCAATTTATGTATTGTGCATATCTAGCGACGTCCCGAGCCCCGGGATAGAATGCTTTTTGAATACGTAATTTCTCCAAAAAGGGGTAGAGAAAGGGGTTTATGACCCATCCTTTATTCCCCTCTCGACATCGATACGTACCCTACCCTGGCCGCAGGTGGAAGAAGCCAAGGGTTGCCCTTCGTTTCGTTGCTCGATTATGTCTTGTAATTTAAAATTGAACCCGGCAATAAAACCATGGATATCAGAACACATGGCTTGTAAATTAATTACTGAGAAGGGTAATAAAATATGAGCTTTATACGGGTTCTCGGAAAAGCTTTTGAAACGATAGCGCTTCACACCTGGTCTTGAAATGGCCAAGATTTTCGAATTATCCACGGGTGAAACGCTTCATGAAGAATGGTGTTGTTCTGTTCGAATCAAACCTAAATGGATTATGTCTGTATGTTTATCTGAGAGCACACAGCAGAGTAGAACGTCTTGCGGTTTTCGGGACGTTTTCGATGCGTCTTATTTCACGCTGCACCAAACCCCTGTTTAAATATTGATCATTAAAATTGTTAAGTGAATCATGTCGAACGGCAAATAGGGCGGAGCCCGTCGAGGGGTCCATGATCGTATGCAAATTGAGGAAGGCACGGTGCGCTGACCCGTGCCCAAAACTCAACCGCAAGACCGACCGATGTTCAATATCGAAATAAATTGACTATGGGTCGTAATATGGAGGTATACGATGAAAGTTATGGAGTTCCGCAGTCAACGTTTCGCGGAGAATGCGAATAATGGCACTGCAATACAAATTCCTGGACTAGGCAAAACCCTGTTTCTTGACGTTGATTAATATTAAATTTGCTAAACTTGCGGACGGAATTTATTTTTATATATGGCAAAGTTATTGATATTATATATTTTTAATCACATACAATTAATGTAATAATATTGATACGTGACATACTCGTAGCCTAGTCTGCGTCTCGTAAAATCCAATAGTCAAGGTTGACGTTATTTTGAAAGGGACCGCTTCCTCTTTTAAGTCTCAGTCGATGCTCGGTGTACCTCCGCTTAATGCGAGTCCCAAGTCAGAATTATCTGAAGCAAGATCCGGAGCGCAAAATCCTAATAGAAGTGTAGATTTACGCTAACTATGCGCTTATATATCCTTTTCAAAAAAGGCGATGTGCTTTTGCTCTTTCTACTTTTGACGTTTGAAACAATGCGATGATTTTTGGTGGAAACGGGATTTTATTTTTTTTTGTCTTTTACCTTTCTTATAAAAATGATTTTTGCGTAATGGTCGTAATTTAAAGAGCTAAAGATTCGGCAACGCTATTTTGGGACACTGTTTATGATCCCTTTGAAATATGCGTTTACCTAATGCGTCAAAATCTTTGATCGTACGTACGTCGACGTGATGAATACACTTGTTCTGCAAATCGCAAAACGTCTTTTCTCACGCTCGAATGTGTGGTCTCGACACTATATTTATGGATATTTTGTGGGTGATTATTCAACGCTAAAATGTAGTAATCTTACCCGAAAAATAAGCAGATAAAAAATTAAACGGCAATTTATGTCGTGTGGTGTTTATAATCTCAGTTTTCTGTATAAAATTATGTTCTTTGAAGGTTTTTATAGCACTGAGAATCGAACTTACTAATAGATCATGTTCTTAGAAACGGCAAAGTGTTAACAAAATTTGTCGATTCACTTTTTACTATATTTTTTACGATTATTTTTGTCACGCGAAAACGCGGGAACGGTCCGCAATGTGTTATATATACTATGTTCCAAAATTTATAGTAAAAAATCGTAAAAGTGAAAGTAAATCAATCGCATTTACTTTTACATAACTATTGAATTTAATACATTTAAATTGTATTCAAGTATGATTTTTATGAGTAAAAATTTATTGCCATAAAGAT